>NC_083799.1:3832529-4298606 GCF_015708825.2 Lethenteron reissneri
TGTGATGTTGGTTCGTATGCTTAAGCTGTGCCACTGAAAGGATATCCAAAACTGATGTGGTGGTCAGATTATACATTTAATGTTTACAGTGAGTACACAACGTGATGAAACCACAACATGTGAACCCCATAGTTTTTCGAATGGATCGTCTTTTAAATGATTTGTAATCAAATGGTGCATTTCAAATACCTTTCCCCTGTGCATACTGTACTTGTAAGATGTCTCAAAAGTCACCGAGTGTGTGTGCGTTTTATTTGGGGAACAGTAGCACATCAATCACACAATGCACTATGAACCTGGCAACCTTAGTTAAATTCCTTGCCATGGATGACATCAGTGGCTCATGATAGCACAACCTAAAAATAATAAACTTGGAGTATTGTGCCAACCTGGCGCTGGCCACACTACCGCCACAAGCGCTATGTCAGCCTTAATAGGTGCTCCCTTCTCCCAACGGTCTGTATATCATCTCTGCGGGGGGATCTTTGACTTGTGTTTTTTTAAGGTAAACGTGCCCTCAAATTGCGAGCCCATGCCACTGCTGACAGCTCTAGAGAGCCTCTTTAGAGGGTACTTGGCCTCCTCTTCCACGCTGGCCAGACATCTGGGATAATATGGGAGTACTCGCACTTTACCACACCACAGTTCACCTGCAGATCAACTAACTACGGTGTACCCAGAGGCCGATGGTGGGGCCGGTGACTTCTGGATTCACAAGTCTAGTGTGCGAGCCGTGACACCACACAGCAGCGTCCCCTTGTTCTGCGTGCGGTGTTACACCTTCTCTACAGCCCCTCCCACCCCGGCGCTGCCGGCCCCGGAAGGGAGCGGGGGGGGTCTCACCAGCAGGTTCTCGGGCTTGACGTCGCGGTGCACGATGTTGTTGGCGTGCAGGTACTGCAGCGCGCGGCACAGGTCGGCCACCATGGCGGCGGCGTGGCGCTCGGTGAAGCGCACGCTCTCCGTGATGGCGTCGAACAGGTCCCCGCCACGTACTGCGCTCGAGCACCAGGTAGGCGTCGCTGGGCGACTCCATGGCCTCCACGAGCCGCACCACGTTGGGGTGCTGGCCCAGCCGCGTGGTGAGCGCCACCTCGCTCCGCAGCATCTCCTCGCGGCCCACCAGCTTCGCCTTGTCGATGATCTTCATGGCCAGGTCCCACTCGGCTTCGCCCGCGGAGTCATCGCCCGCCGATACCCGTCGGCACTCCTTCACCGTCGCAAAGTTGCCGTCGCCGATGGTGCGCCCGATCTCGTAGCGGCTCTCGATGTCCTGGAGGCTCACGATTGGCATCGGCAGATTTGGGAACTTCTTGCTCTTCTTGTCTGCGTCGCCATCCTTTAATTTGTTCTTCGCTTTCCCCTTGTGTGGCGCGACGTTGCTGTTGTTGTGTCGATACTGCCTAGGTATTTCTTTGTCCGATTCTCCGTTCCAGTAATTTCTCACCGGAATCTCTGAGTCATCACCTTTTGTGCCAAAGTCTTTGTCTTTCTTGGGGTTTGCATCAGAGTCACTCCTCACTGTGCGTCTATCTCTGTCCTGCGGTAATCTCTCTGGCTTGTTCCCCTCATCCCTCTTGCTTTCATCTCTCTTTTTCTTCAGTTTCTTCAACTCCTCATCTAGGTCCCAGAGTTTCCCTACTCTGCTCTCATCCTCCGTCTGAGCCTCCTCCGAGCTGTCCTCCGCCCCACCATCCTTCAGCCTCGCCTGTCGCTTCTGCTCCAGCTCACGCTGCTCCCTCTGCCACCGATCCCGTTCCCACCGCTGCGCCTCCTCCCTCTCCCTCTGCTTGAACCTGTTTCGCTGCTTCTCCAAATTATCGACGTACACTTTGTGAGCGGCCGGCCCTTTCATCCTGGCAAATTCGGGGTCTAACTTCCTCCGTGCTTCGACTTCGAAGTCGCTGTCGTACTTGAGGACGACTCCGTCATTGACCCTGCGCAGCGGCTTGAGCGCTTTGTCGGGGCCCTTCTTGGTGGCCCCATGCAACTTGAGGCCGTCGCGGTGTGACACACGCTGGGCATACGGGTTCTCCGGGAACAGCTCCTCCAGCACGGCCTGCAGATCCTCCGATGAGGGTGGCTCCTTGCGCGTTGCGGCCAGGAACACGTCGTCGCCGCGGAAGAAGTCCGACACGGAGCGGGCCTCGCGGCCACGCAGCGTGTATAGGCGCCGCACGTGGTTGGTCCGCCACCGGGGCAGGCCCAGCGCCTCCGAGATGTCGCCCAGCAGTTCCTCGAAGCTCTGCGCCGCCCGCCGATTGAGCAGCAGCGTGATTCTCCTCCGCGGCCCATGCCCCCCGACCCGCACCACCGTGATTACCTTGGGCCTGGCCGGCACGTAGTTCTCCGGCCGGCGGAGGAAGTTTTGGCGGACGCCCTTGTCCAAACCATTAGACGCCGGAGCAGCCAGCGCTCGTTTGTCGCTCTGCCGGAGGCCGTTGTCCGACTGGGTGGCCTTCACTTCGTCCCGGCCTGCGATGCTGGGAAGGGTCTTACCAAACGCCGTGCGGCCCGTTGGGGGGTACGTGGCGCGCAGGCCGTTTTTCACGGAGCTTCCAACGGTCCCATTGTCTCCCGTGAGGCCACTGCTGCTGCTGAGCCGATCGTCAAGTGGGTGTCTCTGCCCTGCGAGACAAATCAGTGCATTATCAGACGAACCAATGGGTTACAGGCAAACCGGCATGTTATCGGAACAAACGCGCGTTTTACCAGTCAAACCAGCACAACACAGCACAATGTCATACAAACGACTGCGTTATCAGACACATCAGCGCATTATACCACACACCACCCGAGTTATTGGGGAAAGTAGAAAGAGAATGGCAAAACCTCACTTCGTCTGACTGAAACGTAGGAAAAACACACTTCAACGTTGTTGTGAAAGCAAACCCAACAGAACATCGTCACCTTTGCGTGCTTAATAAAAGAGCAGGTGTGAAGTGAAAGTGAACACAATGTCGTGTTGTCTAGAGCACCGGTTCTCTGCGCCCATCCCTGGGTTTCAACTCAACACCCAGGGCTCTTCGCACGGCGGGGTCGGCGCTCCGTGCCTGCGGGGTCGCCGCAGCGACACTGCGGCGTGTGCGGGGCTTTCTGCTAAACACATTTCCTGCTCCGGCTTCAAAGACTCCCCCTTCACAATCGTGTTGCTACAGGCTACGGTATCCCTGGTGCCTGCAGCCAAGCGATCAACTGGAAACAAATTTGGCGCGTCGCTTGTTATTGAGCAAGAGCTGTTGAGGACCAATTCTTTAGGGAGGAGACATTTTGTAAAATTAACTTTTTTTGTTGGAAAGGACAGGCACTTTGTCAGTTACCTTTTGTGCTTGAATCTTGTAGAGCGAGCACTTTCCTCGATGCCCCGAGCAATATATGGTGAAATTATAATCTGTCATGAGTAGATCGTATTTATTCGCTTAGTTTTATAAATGTACCTATTATTCCCTTTTTATAGTGTAATCATGAAATTCGTTATCACCATTATGATACGGGTGTGTTCCTGAATTCATCGAATTCTAAATTGTATTTGTCCGACAGAGGTAAATTAAGTCTTTTTAACTGGGGCAGTGATGCACTTGAACGTGCTGAGCAGACGTGCCATGAAAATAACTTAAATCACATAAAAAAAAGTATGGGACACTTGCACAAACAAAGCTCACGCAACGGGTGAATCGGAACCACAGCAGGATTTGAAAGGTTTCTTTTAAAGGAGCGCGTCACTCTAAATTCAGCCGTCGGCCTCAGCACGGCATCTTTTGTTGGCTCGTTTTGTAAGCGAGCAAATTAAGGATGGCTTTTTTCTCGTCCCTTTATGCGCACCGTTTACGGAGCGCCCCAAGTGGCGTCGCGGCAAGGAGGTGCCCGGCCGATCTGTCACTCTCGACGAGCCCAATAAAGCCAGAGTTACCGTGGTGACGCCGAGACGTTCGCCAGGAAGTTTCATCCCGACGAGCACGCCGGCGCTCATCTTTGTCATCGACCGCCCACTCCCCGCCACCTTCCCTTTCTCAGTTTTGCACAGCACGGAATACCCCACGCACACATACCCCCCCCCCCCCCCCCCCACGAGTCGGTTTCACCGAAAACAAAGATCCTTTGTTTCTGTTTTAAAGACTGTTTGGGCAGGTGCTGTTAGCAAGCACCATTTAAGGCTGGCATGACGCATGAGAGAGTAGAGGGGCCAGCGCCATCCCTATGCCGCCTTTGTCTTCCCAAGTGCTGAGGTTCACCCTGCTACCCCAGATACTCATTGAAGGCCGAGTCGACGAGAAGTGGGCAGGGCCCAAGACGGATACAGATACAACTTGCCCCCGGTGTGCATGGCCAGGAATCGCAATTGTTTCGCAGGGATCGTGTTGCGGTGTGAGAATCACTACAGCACCGCATCGCTCCCCACGTCCACGAGCGCGCACACAGAGCTTGTTAACAGAGCGAGCAGTGCTTTACATCCCACCGCCTTCATGGAAAGGACCAGATAAGTCATCCATTCAGCGATGCCATTGTGGGCTTGACGAACAATGTATACACGAATTGCAGCGTGTCTGCATGCATCAGCGAACCTCAATATCAATTGTGTCGCTTGTTGCTGGTGGCATTTTGGTGTTCAACAAATACATTTTCTGCAAATATATTTTACAAACTAAAAATTCCATGTGGTGGCGGATTGGGGAGGCCTTCATCCAGCAGTGGATTGACCATGTCTGATAATGATGATGAATCCCATACTGTTGACGCCCCACATGTTGCAGTTATAGCTCAAAACCTATTTATTTTTGGATAAAACTCGCCCATCAACAACCATGAAACACAGCTACTCATGCGCACATTTTGATCATTGTCTTCACATCGTTGTGTATAACGCATACACCATCAGCCAAAGGAATATCACAGGTGCAATTTGAAGTGAATCTGTGTATATTCGAGATATGTTTCATATTTACAAAAACAATTCTCATTAAAATTTTTAAGGTCAATTTCGTAACTTTTTCGGATAGTTTACATCATGTACTCATGAAAAATATCTTCGTGCTGACAACACTGATGTCAAAATCATAATATTTATACTGGAGGAATCCGATGAGCGAAAACGCTTTTTTTCACGGATGTCACCAGATGCCCCATGACAGGTCAGTGGTGTCACTTCCGGTTTCTGGATCATTCCGAAACAAAAAAAATCCGAGTCGTTCAAAGTTTCGCATCTTGGCCGGATTTTGGGATTTTGGGGAGTGATCCAAAATCCAAAGAACATCCCTCGCATGTTCGTATATTTGAAAACAATAGTGACGGAAATGTCCGATATCGTCAATGCAATTTTACAAAACAGCTTGCGCATTAGAATTGTATTTTATAATTGTATCCACATCAAGGCCGTATCCATGGAGTCAACATTGGGGGGAACCAAATCTATTTTATAGCAATATATTTGGGGGGGGGGGGACATTTTGAGCATATTTGAATAGATATTATAATTACGGCCTTGATCCACATACACTCTCCAAGAAAAAAAAAATCCCAATCAGGACACTCCTAGAAAAGTGCATTTGGACCCAGCTGAGCCGCTCCTGAATACATAACATATTAAAATCATACATTTGTATACCAAAGCATAAATAAATATTTACATTGAAATAGTTTAAAATGACATTACTGCTGAAACCAGATTTAATTGAGCCCTATGGCATTGCAACAAATAATATGCACATAAATTTGTACGTAACTCACTCCCAGCACGTGGAGCAAAACATCAGACAGCGTGCCAAAATACACGCAGCACAAGTCGAAAATCCATGGGAGATCATTACAGCACAAACACAATAAGCTACAGAGTAGTGATATAAAAAACATGTTGAGGTTTTAATATAATCCACAAGTGCAAAAATGCTGCTCAAAACTCAAAGAAAGCACTTACTCTTCTTCCCCCAGATGTACTTCTTCAGCACCGGCTCACAGGGACAAGAGTCATTCAAGCTGGGCATCGCTCAGCTCGACGCAGCGACCGATCCTGCGATCACAACCCAAGGAGGTCCTCCTCCGAGCAGGGCTCGGGTAGAGGCGCCCAAGGAGACGGCACTGGCGCCCGTCACATCGCTCCCACCCTTCGTGGCGTCGCCGCTATCGCATCGGCGCTGCCTCGTCGATGTCCGTGAGGGATCATTGTGCCCTGGGCGCCTGGCTAGCGAGTCAAGAACCCCACGACACGACACGCCACCACCTCCCCCCCCCTCTTGTCTCCCCTCTGGCAAGAGTTGGTGGGAGGAGCCTCAAGCAATTCACTCGCCAGCAATGTCCCATTCCAACTGCGCACCTTGCCAACATCTTGGGCTTCTCTTGACTTTTGTTGTCAATTGGAAACTTTCTCTTTAAGCCAAATTTAGGCACAAGGCTAGCGTTAGTATTGTTAGCTCAACGCTATACTTTTCATGTGAAATGTAGTTTAAGTTCCTAATAAATTGCGTGAAGACGAAAGTGTGCAGTTTTTTTACAAATACATATTTAGCTCTGGTCCCTTTATTTAAATAATAAAACAAATTGGGGGAGGTGAGCCCGGTTGACACTTGAGGACATAGCGAGGAGCTGAGCCCCATGGGGGCCGGTATTTTTGTGTTGGATCTCCGTGGCAACACGGCCCCTCGTCTCCTCGCTGTGGATCTCAAGGGCCCTCGGGCCGCTCTTGTGCTGCGGCTGCCTCGAGAGGGGCCGGGCCCAGGAGCCTTGCAACCCCTCCCTGTGCACGGCCCTCCGATTGCAGAGACGCGCGGGGCCTCTGCTACCGCGTGGTGGCACTGCGCGTGCAGCAGCAGCCACAGGACACAGCATCGCCCGCGGGCGTCGCGGACAACAACCGTCGCACCGATGTCATCTCACTTGGCGATGTTTCTCGGGGTTTTTTGCTGTTGCAGCAAATCTTTACAGAGGTGGGGTTTTTTGTTTTCTTCTTCAGACATCAATGGGAAGGCCCTGGGATATGTTTTGGTTAAATATGAAACACGAGGGCTCTATCTGCTATTGGGATAAAGGGGCATGGCAACCTTTCACCAACCTTTCATGCTCTGCTGTCTCCATAGAAGGCTTACTTTGATAATAAAAAAAAATCTGTCCGACTGTAGGCTTGATTTTTTACATTCGGATTCTGACCGCGTTCTAGTTTATCTCACCGTTGTATCAATCTATTTTCTATTTAGTCAAAGGTCAGTATCTTCTTGGAGCCCTGAGTCTGGAGTGCAACATTCCACATTCCTATGGTAGAAGCCACCTTCTCTAAATGTCCATCGCTATTGTTGAGTTCCCATGGAGTTATACTTATTTTATGATCCCAGGAAGCTAAGTTGATCCCCAACAGGATTTTAACTCAGCTTTCAAATTCCTAGTCAAGCATTTGAACTAACCTCGGCGCAACCTGATGAATTATGCCGCTGAAAATAAGAGCTCAGCGATTCTGTTTTATTTAAAGCAATTTTTCACACTTTGAGATGCAGTCAGTTCGTATGAAAGCAGCAGCGATCGCATCGGTCTGAATAATCAGTTGAGCGAGGTGTACGTGAGGCAGCACACACGACTGGACCACCCCTGACAACAACAAAAAACAAAACGCCATCAATCACCGCCACCCGGCAGTGAGACGCAATACAGACGTCACTCAACGCTGCGATCCCTGAAACAGCGAGACCTCGGCGACCATTCGTGTGGCACTAAAGGGAACAAAAGGGGCCACCCAAATGATTGGAAACCCCTCGCGGGAACGCAGACGGGCACCTCTGGGAAGGGAGCGTGAAATGGGCTTCTGGGGCTGCGTGCTGGGCTGACCAGGATGTGCTGGGGGGGGGGGGGGGGCTGTGAGCTGAAAATTAATGCTCGGGCTCACAATTGCTCCGTGGAGACGCCTATCAGCCGTGCACCGGTGCCTGCTGTGCGATCGGCCTACCACGGGATGTCGAGATGTTGCATTATTCAGTGTGTTATCATCGCGCTCATTGTGGCACCGCCACGAATGAAAAGAGCCTTTCAATTAAAATGGAACATTCTCCATGCGAAATCCGATGTACTGTAACACGACGACTTACATAATTACCTTACGGTAATCGACGCTACCCTTTAAATGACAACCATAAAACAATTTGTGTACATTTTTCCCGCCTATTATTTTTGACAAGTGTAATTATTGTCATGCTATAAAAAGTCAAGTCAGAGTTATTTCCTGCTCAAAATAACGTTGAGGCAGTGTTCATCTTCTGTGTACAGCCTTGAGTCAGAGTTGGAAATTCTGCTATCCTGTGGCGGGAGCGAGTTTATGCATTGGACCATCACAATGTGTTAACCATTGTATCAACGCCTGAGAGATGATTGGTTGAGTTAACCCCCGAAGAGGATTTAAACTCGCAACCTTCCGATTGCAAGCCGTTTGTTCGACTACTGAGCCACCTTGCCGGGTAGTTCAGTCGTAAAAGAAATAAAAAGTGATCGTTTAATTTCAGAGCATAAGCGCAGTGAGACTGAAGTTTCATCTGTACAAGGGGCTCATGGCTGTCACTTGGGTTACAACATTTGAGACATATCTGACTCTGTGCCGAACCTCACTCAATTGGACACCAGTGGCAGTGGTGGCCCCGTGGTGTTGACCCACAGAAGCGTGAGCACAGGACCTCGTGTGACGGTGACGTGAACACAAAGCAATGTGGTGTTACTACAAAGAATCTGACCACCATTGTGCCTCAGGAGAAGTGATCACTGGGGGTGGTGGTGATTGCGAGGAGCAGGGAGAATGGGAGATGACGTCGACGGGACGCAGACCCAGCAATAGAATTCTGATAATAAGGTTTTCCCCCTTTTTTCTGGCAACAAAACAGGTGTTAAGATGTTAACATACTCTGATAATATATGCATTGTCCTTGAAACTAATTGGTCCACACCAGAGTCAGCTTTATTTTGAGCCTCGTCTCAAACAGTGTTAGACCAGAAGACGCCAAAAGGCGTTTGAGACGAGGCTCAAAAGAAAGCTGTCTCTGGTGTGGACCAATCAGTTTCAAGGCACAATGCATATATTATCAGAGTATGTTTTTTGTTTGCATTCTGACCGCAAGCATTGTGGTTAATGCAGATACGATTCCTCGTAAAAGGTTTCAGTTTGATGTTTTAACATCTTAACACCTGTTTTGTTGCCAGAAAAAAGGGGAAAACCCTATTATTATATTTTGGTACTGGCAAAGGGGGTCCAATGATGAAATTGAATTATGCTCAATCATAACCCGGCCCCTTGCGTGGGGTCTTCACGAGCCAACCAAGGAGCATAGAAGGGCAGTGGCTTTGCCGTCTGTAGCCCCGTTAGCAGGACACTGCCTCGGGGCTCCCATTAACACAACACTGCCTCCGTATTAACACAGTACTGCCCATGTGTCCATGTGAACACAACACTGCCTCTGTGCCCACATTAGCGAAGCACGCACTGCCTCTCTACCAAAGCCTGGAAGAACTTTAACATCACAAGATTCAACGAGCCACAGTTTCGTGCGATGTCGTTGGGCGGATCTATAATATCAGGAAAATGTATGACAGCGTGGGACGACATTGTGTAATTCTAGATTTGAAGCTTTCGTGACTGCAAGGATTTATATTCTTAGGTTTTGTCGGTAAAGTCACGTAGGTAAAAAAATTTAATTACTAAAAGTAAAATGAAACAAAATAAAAGAAAATAAAAAATCACGACGTTTCGGAAGCAACACAAGCCTCCGTCTTCAGGTGGAACCGTCACAGCCACGACAGCTGTATCAAGTAAATGAGAGATCACAAGAAATACCACCCCGTATATATAATGGTTGAGGGGGGAAGGGCCAGGAACGGCACACCTTTTATTAATATGGTAAGGTGAGGCTTAAGACTAAGAATAGACTGCATAACAAAGGACTGAGCCTTTGTTATGGAGAGGTGCGGTTTGTAACTAACACCTAGCATACATAACAAAAGTGTGAAAAAAGAAAGCAAGTAAAAACTAAAACTGGTAAAACAACAAACTGGCTGTCTATCAATAACCTGTAATAGTTGTCTGTCAAATAAGATGGTCCAAATAAGTGTAGTTACATCTTTTTTGCATGGTTAATCACATCTTTCCAATGATTACTCAGTTTGTAACCCTCATCACGGTTGAAATTATGTCTGTGTTTGTCTATTTGTATGGCTTCGTGTACAAACCTTTGACATTGTGTAACTTATTAGTGCAGTTGTCATGTTTAGAGTTAATTTCATCATATTTTCACCGATTGGAGAATCTGCATCACTTTCAATGCTGACCCTGCTCATACTCGCCAAAATCTGTGGGTAGTAAAGTGACTCCGAATTTGCTATTTGGGTCAGATCACGTGAGTAGAATAAGTATGTGTTATGTAGCACACATCCTCCACCCGACAATGTAAAATAAAAAAATTTTACTTCAACGTTCCTGTTGCGTAATAATAAACCTGATATTCTAAAAATATATAGGGAATTGTGAGCGATGTAAATGTTACTGAGGTTGCTTATTCCTCGAAAAATCCTTAAAACCAAACTGTCGAAATTTAAACCTCCGAAAATTAGTGCCCAGTCGTTGATTGGTTTCACCCATAAGGCCGGAGTCAGCATAAAATTCTAACGTTGCTTTAAGTCTCGTGCTGAACACTTAAAAATATAAAAATTCTCATTATCAGTTAACCAAATTAATTTGCCTCTAGTGGAATGTGCCACTAAATCTGAAAAGCAGACAAATCCCACTACTGGGTACCAGTATCAATTCTTTTTGGGTTTTCCCCTTGCGGACCCATTCATGTGCATATCTCTTGCCATCTGAATCTGGCAAAAAGATTCACCTGGTATCATTCATATACATATTTAATCGTCTTCCAATCAATATATTGACCAGGTGAGAACACGATAATACAGTACTGTACATCTTTCAATCAGGACAGATCTCTGAACATAGACTCGTTAATATCAACACCCAATTACCGAATGATTTATGTATCTAGGCCAGAGCCCAACGCGACGGCACATAGCCCATAGGATCGACAGAGATATCGAATTTGTTGGTACCACCCGTTCTCGAGTAAAATTTCATGGGGAACCAATTTATTTACATGGCCAATAAACTAAAATTATGCAATAAACTTTTCAAATAAATCAACAAATCACACTATTAACTTATGTTGGCCATAAGAGGAAGTTGATGACCGCTAAAGGTGTGGCTTCTTAGATGGAACATGTTTATACTCTTGCACATAGAATAAGCCACTGTACACAATAGAGTCACGGCTACAGACAGTACTTATTCCGGGAACTATTCAGACACATCACAGCCATTCTATGCACAACTTTTTATAACCAGTTTAGTTTTTTAATTAGATATAAAGCCTGTTGATACGAACATCAAGTTCACAAAAATATTATTGTACCCTGGTAGTGCCTTAACGCGATTACCCTGACTTAAAACCAGCCTCGCAGCGTTCCAGAAAATATCCAGTGACAAATTGACTCCTGGCCATCATCACTGCGATGGGGGAGGGGGTGTGATAGCCATACCTCTCCAGCGGGGTAGCCTGCCCCCGGCGGCATCGTTAGCCCCGTACTTGACGCTTCGGAAAGGCTCGAAGGAAGCGCACACGTACGCCTCCCCATCTCGCAGCGCTTCCACGGAGCCCGCCACGGGGGACCCCCCCAGTGGGGTGTAGAGACGGCGCACCCCGTAGGGCAGCGGCACGGCGCGGGACAGGTCCGCCAGCAGCTCGGGCCAGCTTACGTAGCGGTGCGGAGTGATGTGCAGCGTGCGCGCTCGGAAGTAGCGGTCCCCATTGCGGTAGAAGCGCACCACCTTGGGTCGGCGCAGGTCCCGGTAGCGCTCGTCCGTGAGCTCGCGAAGCTCCTGGGAGCCCCCCGCGGCTCCACCAGCGGCGCCGCCGGGGGCTACGGCCTCGTCCGCCTTCTTGCCGTGCGCCATGCCGCCCTCGCCCAGGGCGCTTTATTATTCAGATGCGCCGCGCCACGCGTAAATGAATCCACGAGTGTCGCGTTGGCGTTGAGCTCTGTCATTAACGCTCAGCTCATAGCGTCCGCCCGTGGGGGAGGCGCGCTCGTGTGCGTGTGCAACGGGGGGGGGGGGGGGGGGCTGTTGATTGCGGCGTTTGTTGTTGTTTTTGCTGAGATCCGTTCTCGATCAAACAGGCGGTCACAACAAGTGCAGGCGACGATGCGGTTACCACCTGCACGAGAGCGATAACAGAGCCATGCGGTCAAATGTATTTATTGATGGTATGAGTTTAATCTCACTCTACCAGTGACATATATATACCCACTGAAGGGGAACACGTAATAGTTGACAATACACAGTCGTAGATGGTAACAAATTAAGTCACGTGAAATGAAAATCAAAGGTGATGAGCACAACAACACAAGGCGGTGTGGGTAATTTGTATGCCGCCGTTTAATGCGCAGACGCGGTTTTAACTCAAATTGGATGTCCGGCACAAGCCACGATCACCAGGAGCGTCTCCTGAAGACTCTGGAGAAGAACAGGCGAACACGCGCGCAAGTTTAACCAGCAAGAAAGCTGAACTAACGCTTAGATAAATCAAAGAGCCTTTTTTTCGGGGTGGTAGTGGATTTGTGATCGTCTCCGCGGTGTGTGATGGATGCTCACGCACGGAAAGTGGTTATCTTTTTCAGCGGACTGCCAGCGCGACCTGCGAGCGTGCGGCGCCCCCGCTGATGGAGATGTATGAGCCGACACGATGTTTATACCTGCAACAGCTTCCGAAGGAAAGACCACTGGCAGGAGCTCCAGACAAGCGGGTGGCTCTGATCCAAGGCGCGAGCACAGTGTGCGCGAGATTTCACGAGCCCCCCCCCCATAGGCAAATACCCAATCTTCTGGGGCAACGAATTCACGGTGAGCAGTTACGGTAACGTGGTCGGCAGTGACAGAGAGCGATGGCGTTTTGTTAGAAAACAATATAAAATGATGCGGTCACTACTGCCGGTGAAATTGCCTGGTGCCATCATTGTCCTTCAACCAGAGGTCGTGAACCATGAGCGCTCAGTGACCACTACCAACCGCATGCTTGATCTCGACACCACGTCAATAGAACAGCACGGCGCGATGCCCTGACACTACACGGCGGGAGAGTGACACCGTCCCCCCACACCCCCTCCCAACACTCACCGGGACAGCGCCGCTGACTCCACCGCGCGTCGCGTCTCGTCCCAAGCGCTTCTCGCGGGGACTGAGGAGTCACCGACGGAGAGTCCTCGACCATGGCGCCCCGCAGCGTCCATCGCGACGACCAAAGCGGCGGCCCTGGGAATACGCACCCCCACCCACCCCTCCCCCTAGACTCCCTCTCTCCCAGGATCTCATCGCCCGTCCCCCGCCCCACTAACCTCGCGGCTCAAGCCGAGCCGGGTGCGCAGTGGCTCGCAATGCACGGAGTGGAATTTTCTGGTGGAATGGGACTGGAACAGAGCGGAGCGGCGGGCTACGTTCCATATCCACGTTGACGCAGAGTGCGCCGCGATGAAGTTGTGCGGCTCTTGCGCGCGCCTACGTCGAGCGAGAGATGCGACCGGTTTGCGCGCCGTCTCACCATGCACCCCCGCAGTGGTGATTGCGAATAGGGTTTATGAGCAGTTGCAGAGGCAGGAAGAGGAATATATGGACTGTGCAAATGAAATACATCATCGTGGCTGTTTTAAAAACAAAAACAGTGGGATTGAGCAGGATACGTCGCGAACTGCCCAGTGATCGAACCGGAGAGCGCACGTTCTGCGGAGATGGAGCGATGAAATAATCTCGTGTGCGGGTGGATTGTCGCATCGTGAGGCCGTCAGAGATGGCCACTGCTTGGTTAGGCCTTCAGCCAGCAGTGGATTGTTCATGGCTGATGAAGATGATGATGACGATGCTCTAGCAAGATGAACGTCCTTCTTAAGCAACGCGCGCGAGTGGCAGTAGCGGCTGGCGACGGGGGCTGGGAGATGAGCAGTGAGCGACAGCCGTGCGGGGCACGGGGTCGCTTGTACGGTGGTGTCTGTGTGGTCGGGTTGGCGCACTGCGCTACGAACCCGGCGCCCGAGTTCGATTCCTGCTCATGGCCAGCAGCGAATACCTGAACCGGTTCTGGGTCTCCCATAGGTCGACTCAGCCTTAAATTCGTAACTGCACCGGGCAGACGAAGCTGCTGGCCTACCACCCCTTCGTGTGCCGTGCCCGCCTTAATCGGGGTTGCAAACAGCACTTCGCCAAATAGTCTGTTAAGGCTACACAGGGGAATCTTCGTCTTTGTGTGCGTGAGAGAGATGGAGTGGGTCTCGGTGGTGGGAGTAGCGAGTGGTTACACCAGTGCCGAGTATCTGAACCGGTCCTGGGCCTCTCCTAGGTCGACACAGCCTCAAATGAGTATCTGGTGCGATGTTTAAACATCGCCAATAGGGAGACAAAGGCTGCCGGGTGTGGTGCTGGTCACCCACCCCTCGTATACCGTGCCGGCCTTCATAGGTGCTGCTAGCGAACAACATTTGCTCCAACAAGTCTGTTAAGGCAATACGGGGGGGTCTTTGTCTTGCAGGTGATCTCTTTATTACCGAATGTCTCTGTGGTGGTGGTGGTGGGGGGGGGGGGGGTCTGTGTGGCGTGCAGTGTATGTGTGTCTGGTGGAGGGGGGATCTGTGTGGCTGGAGAGCGCGTCTCCGCGTCTCTCACTCATGCTGGACAAACACTCCACTGCTGCTCCTCGCTTTCATTTGCACCGCGCTGGGCGACTCGAACATGCCCCGACCACTTGGCCGCGCGCACTCGTGGGCGCCCTCCTGGCGGCTGCGAGAGCGCCGCTCGAGTCCCCGCGCGGAGGATGTTTACCTGGTTGGGGGGCACAGCTCCTCGCCCCCCCCCCCGGCTCCCTGGAACCATTGCTGGCGCTGTAGGGCAGCGTGGAGGTAGGCGGCCGAGTCAATGCCGCATGCGGAGTATGTCAAATTCAGCCAAACCCCCCCCCCCCTAAACTCAGCCAAACCCCCCCCTAAACTCAGCCAAAACCCCCCTAAACTCAGCCAAACCCCCCTAAACTCAGCCAAACCCCCCTAAACTCAGCCAAAACCCCCCTAAACTCAGCCAAACCCCCCCCCTAAACTCAGCCAAAACCCCCCTAAACTCAGCCAAAAACCCCCTAAACTCAGCCAAACCCCCCTAAACTCAGCCAAAACCCCCCTAAACTCAGCCAAAAACCCTCTTAAACTCATCCAAAACCCCCCTAAACTCTGCCAAAACCTCCCTAAACTCAGCCAAAACCCCCCTAAACTCAGCCAAAAGCCCCCTAAACTCTGCCAAAAGCCCCCTTCATATGCGCATCTCCGGTGTCTTCCTCCTCCCACTTCCAGAAACGCCCCCCCTCCATCTCTCCTCCCTGGCTCCTCCCCCGTCTCTTACCTATATAGCCCCTTGTTACAGCAGTTCTTTTGACAACTTCAGCATTTGTTTCGTGCTTTGGTTGTCCCACCTGATGACGGACGCTTGTGCTGCGCCCGAAACGTCGTGATTTATTAAGAATATGCAAATTTTTACCTGCCAGCCTTTTGATTGGTGGAAAAACACCACTGCCGCAGTCGCTGCCCACCACTTGCATTGGCTGCTGACACAAACATTTTGTCTTTAGGAGCGAACCTCCGTTTTCCTGATGACGACCGCTTGTGTTGTGATCGAAACGTCGTAGTTTTTGGGTATTTTGTTATTTTCTTTGAACCTATCTACGTGAATTTACCGAAAGACCCAAAGAATATTAATTCCTGCAGTCACGAAAGCTTTAAGTCAAGATTTGATTTTAGTCGTTTCGATACACGTATTCGTCGCACATTTCAGGCACGCATCCCCGACGTATACCCGGATATTGCTGTATACGTTTCCTTTGGAGGCAGTGCTATTTACGAATTTGTTAAGTTCTTTGTTATTGTGACTGCAGGGATTCATCTTCTTGGTTCTTTCGGTAAAGTCACGTAGAAGGGAAGTAATAAAATAATAAAAATAAAACATAATAAAACAATTCTCACGACGTTTCGGCCACAACGCAAGCAGCCGTCCTCAGGTGAAAACCAGGTCCGTCGAGGCGACAGAGTCTGAATGAAACAGCACACGAGCTTGGAGCATATATATAAGCTGGGCGCATTGACAAAGGAATTTGCATATCAAAAGGAATTTAGCATATTTATGGGAAATGCAGGAATGTGATTAGTACTGCATATGCATGTGCATTATGCAGGATTAACAGCATCAAAGGGAGCTGCAGTTACTGCTGCTGCAGTTGCTGCTGCAGTTTCTGCTGCTGCTGCAGTTGCTGCTGCTGCTGCAGTTGCTGCTGCTGCACTTGCTGCTGCTGCTGCACTTGCTGCTGCTGCTGCAGTTGCTGCCTTATCCATTTTAATATAACACTATGTATTATTCTACCCACACTAATGTGTATCATACTGCTATATGTTTACTGTACAATTACGACACCATACATTACTCTGCACACTGCACCATGCCAGTGAGTGGAACGCGGTCTGAAAGTCACCGTAAACGTGAACACAATCAGTTAAGATCCGAAATGGTTTATTACGTCCTTCCAATGATTGCTAAGCCAGAATCCATCTTCTCGGTTGAAATTGTCTCTGTGTTTGTATATGTGGATCGCCTCATGAACGAATCTCTCATGATAGCCAGATGGCTTGCAGAGAACCTCTGTCTTGGAGAAGTCAATGTCATGTGAGCCCACTGAATTGTAACAGTGATCTGCCACGGCTGAGGTGTTTGTCCTACCGTGTTTCAGGTCTGCCTTATGTTCACGGATGCGGTCCGAGACATGTCGTTTGGTTTCTCCAATGTAACTGCTACCACAGAGGCAACTTAGTTTGTAGACGCCAGGGTACTGTATGTCTGGAACCACATCTTTTACAGACGGGACCAGATCACGGATTTTATGTACTGTGTTGAATCGGACCTGGATCTTGTGTTTAATCAGGATTTTGGAGATCTTTTTTGTGACCCCAGCAATGTAGGGTAAGGTGATGGTCTTGAAAGGCTCCTCAACAGGATCCTTCTTGATGGTTGGAGTGATGGCTTTGCGGATTGTGTAGTCGGAGTAACCATTAGCCTTAAGAGCTTGGCGTACGTGTTTGAGTTCACTGGAAATATTTGTTATTTGCGCGTGTGCACCACTGCCAACGCAGTGCAACTAAATAATATTCTACATTAAAAGAAAGGCGCAGTGTCTCGCACTTAATCATTTGGAGCCGCCTCGTGTCGTCTCGACCCGCTCCTACTGGTGTCATTAACTCCAAAAGGAATAAGCGCGTTACGTTTTATTCGAATGTGCGGCACCTTCATAATCGCGATCCGTCTTTGCTCATTGCGCATCGTCTCTCGTTCTCGGTTCACCACTGACACCGAGACGCTCTGTTGCGGAGAGTCTGCAGTCGATTGACGTTGAAGTTGCATTTTCCCTATCTCTTTCCATAAATAAACTGTCGATTCATGACGATAACTTCACTTGCAATTGAACCTTATGGAGGGACCCCGGGGTCCCGAATAAACGGAAGTCAAAATCGTAATTAATTAATTTATTTTTGGCGACTCCGTCCCACTGCGCACATAAACGCCTGGCGCGGATCATTCTGTTGTCGTGTCGTCCACGCGCAGCGGCGAGGACGAATGCGCAGAAGAAACAAAACTTTGAAACTTTGATTTGCGCATCGTGTAGAACTCGTCGAGATTAATAGATCGCCGTATCGTTCGCCTTCAACAGACATAAAATGACGTCGCAACGCAGTTTATGCGAGAGCCGGGGGCTTATGGGACCCCGGGGTCCCGCCATAAGGTTCAAATGCATTTGACTCCTATATCAGTCGATGTTTACATGGTAGCGCACTCGTCACCCAACATGTGTCTCGTGTTTCTGAAATTTAATTTTGTAATTGAACTAAGATCACGCTTAATACACTATATTCCCGAGGCGACTTTGGTTACAGGGAATGTATTATTTAACACTGATTTGAATTTCTCACGTGACACGGTTGTTTTTGGCACTGATTTCTATTTGCGACATAGCTGCCCTTCATTTATGTTGTGCCTGTAATTTTGGTAACTCGGGTTACTCTTGCAAATTAGTCTAGCCTGGTCTGTTGGTTTTTTTTTTAACTTGAATTTTAATTACCAACTGACTTTCATACTATTTTACAGGTGACGTATATGCAAAACGCGAGGATTTCTTGTACGTTATTTAAGTTATGCACATCGCTCACAAAACCTCAATATGAACCCGAATATATCATTAGCAATCTGTGGGGTCTTTATCATCCCAATATCAGATATGTTAACCAGGCGTATTTATGTGAGCTCATTTGACCCTGCTCATCATCTGCTCTAAGAGAACAATGCCACGGGTCAGTGCAGAGTTTCCCAAATTAAAATCCTCACCATCCATCACGCTACGTCTTACAAACATACTCCCCATTTAAATCCATATGAACTCGTTCCACGCTGCACGCGTCCGATGATTGTTAAACACGTCCCACGCGACTTGTATAAGCAAGTCACGCTGTCTGCGTTACTTGGAGCACGTGTACAAACATGTACTATTAAGCTAATCGGATTCGTCCAGTCTAAATAAAGATTCGGAGCCTGAGATTTAAATCTTAATTGGGATCGGCTCTTCATTGACGTGACATGACGTGGTGGGTCGCTGAGGACTAGAGTTTGGGAAGCCCTGTCATTTGAGAGAAACGTGCAGCCATCTCAATATCTCATCAGACTCAATTACGTCCCCTCCTCCAGCCCATCACAGCCCAAAAGCCACACACACCGGGCACGTTCGCTCTCCATTCCACTATTAGTTATGGGAATTCTAAGCTGCGTGCTACTCTCCTCAAAAGCGGCATTCACTTGCCATGGATGGAGCGAGCGTGGGGGGCTGTGCCTCGTTATCGCGCATGTATTTGTATTTGGGGGGGGGGGGGGGGCGAACGCGCACCGAGCCACCGCCTGGCTGGTCAACAATTCATTCGTTGCTGATTAGGAATCAGCTGCTACGGGGAGGAGATCATTGACGATTCATCGTCATCAGGGCACGCGCGCTCGTGTTCAGAGGAGAATAAAAACTCGACTGACAACCAGCGGCACGAGCGCCTGCGGGAAGAGAAACGACGGTGACAGAGCGGAGGTGGCGTTGAGTCCTCGAGGACATGCGTGCGGATGACCCGTGACGAGTTCGCACCCCTGACCGCACGTGGATCTCGTGCTGTGGTCAAGGAGCCCCGGTCTTCGGACCGTGAGGATGAAGGGGAGAGGCGAGCGTCTCGAATACACTTAATTTGTGAATGGCCGCAAGCATGGGCGGGAGGGTTGAGGCTTTGTGGCTGGCTGCGTCGGCTCCTATCACCGTCCCGCCGACGAAGCGCGGGGCGGGACGGGGGTTGGGCAGTCGATCGGGACCGACTTTTACAACGAGGTTTATGGGGAGACGCAGTGCAGCACCGTTGGGGAAGCGCTATAGAGACTGTTGGGGTAGATTTATGACGGGGCTGTGCGAGAGATTGTGGGGATTTGTGGTGTTGAGAGGATGAGCAGACTGGCACACGGGGTTGACACGTGGGCGAGAGACTTTGAATGGTCTAGCAGTGGATTTGGGGGGAAAAGATAACTTTTTTTAGATATGCAATAGGAAGCGTTGGGGTGAAACCAATAATTGAGTTTTTCACGATGTGGTGAAAGTTCAAGTACGTGCAATCACCTTGATGTTCAGGTAAACCATTTTCCAAAGCAGTGGTCCATTCCACGCGTTAATGCGTGGAATTACGGCGGAAGTAAATAAACTAATTTATATGGCGTTGCAATTGCCACGCTGAGTTTGAAGCCTCTATTGTGGCGGTGCGCGCTCGGGTGCCTAAGTTCATGATACTCCGACATGCTCCTGATGTTGAGCGACTCGTGCAGCCCGCTATGGCTGCAGTGTTTGGTACATGTTGTTAATTTAGTTTATTGTGAAAATTCGGTCAGTTCTTATGATCACTTACATTGCTTGTATGGCTTTATTTTGGTGATTTCGAAGAGTTTTTTTTTGGTTTGGCCATGTTTGTTTTGTAGTACGGAGTTAGAATGATGGCCTTAATCTAAGTTGTCTTGTGGTTGTTTGACGTGCATCCCACTGGGATTTTTGCACACAGCGTTGGTGTACGGTGCTTTTTTTCTGGAATTTTTGCTGTTTTCCTGGATTTTCAGTTTGCATAGTTTTTTGATTTTTGTTGTAGTTGCACCCGATTCAAGAGCCGAATGGCTCGCAGGGCTATACCTAATAAATTAACTTGAAACTCATGATCATGAGTAAACCCGGTGTCCGAGTCCCTTCACTTTCCCGTTTCCTCTGAGCCCGTGTCCATTTCGGGCCGAGGACAAAGTCTGCTCCGCTTTACCAGACCACATATTTTCAGAGTTTTACCTGTCCGCAGTTGGACATTAATTTGGGTAGAACTTTGAATAAGCTGTTGACTTCATATTTAAAAGTGGAAATGTCTGACCATGTTGAAACCGTAGACGCGGGTAGTCGCTTTTGGCGATGAGATATGTGTGCGGGCCGCCACAAATTTGAAACCATTGGGTTTGACAGCGTAATTGGGTGTATTGTCGGAGGGCCGCACTAAATGCCAACAACAGGGTTCCCCAGTGGCTCGCTGGCCTTGCAATACGAACATTGGTCATTTGGTCTATCTTCAATAAACTCTCTGATGCCGATTGTGGTTCTGCAATGCGCGTGTTGGCGAAGTCTGTACTGGAGCACGGCCCCTTTGCCATAAGAGGGCGCTACCCCAAAGCACAACGAAAGCGTGGACGCGGTGCGCGACCAAACAACTCTTAGTCCACGTTCATCCAGTTGTGATCGGTTTCATTTCAGCCGAGTCTGTCCGGGTCTGTGACACGGAAAAATAATCGCTAAGTTGAAGTCCTAACTTTATTACCACCCACCGCCTGTGATGCTACGTTGTGGAATTAAAGCTGTTTGCACGGCCAACTCTGCACGCCCCCTTCACGTTTGATTACCTGCATCTTTCTGGCAAAACACGTGCGATCGGGCTGATGTGATCTTATCACGAAGGCAGAGCTGCGCATCTTCATGGTTGACTCTCGTCCCGTTGGCTGTGAATGTGAACTTTGTTCGTGTCGCGTGACTGCGGGCCTTGTGGGGAAATTTATCTTGGGGTGGAGGGGGCCTGGCCCACCCCACCCCAACCCCACCTTCCAACCACAATCTACCCCCTTCGCATTGCTTATATCACTCCCCCGTTTCGGAGATTACAAAGCAACGTAATTTATATACATCCCAACATAAATGTAACCTGTATTGTGCTAAGATTTTACCTTCGCCCCCCCCCCCCCCCCCCCTAGAAATTGACAGACGAGGCGGTAATTGCTACGGCGTGGGATCGTGTGTGTGAGGTCACGTTCTGGTAGAGTCCCATTAACTGACATTTTCTGAGAGCGCGCCGCGTGCTTAAATCCGACCTGGCACGTGGATAGACCACCGCGGTTCTCCGAGTCGCTCATGAAATGGTGCACGCTGCTGGGTTTCGTCCAGAACCACTCCACCGTCCTTGCCACCCGACGCGGCTAATTCAGATGTGCACGCGTTATTTTTTTATTTAACCACTGATATATTTTTTATTGCTGCTCGTGGCACGTGGCGCACGCCCACGTGGAGAACGACATTCATTTTTTTGGAAATAGGTAACGCAAGTTCACCGAGTGGTGGGTGCAATGGTTTGCACACTACGCTCAATAAACCCGGCCACCTGCGTTTGTTACCCACTCACAGCTAAATCAGAAGCCAGTGATATTCAAGCTGGTCCTGGGTTCTCCCTTCCCCAACCCAGACTGAGCAGTGTGGTGAAGTTTGGTTAAATAAACCCCCTCCAAGACTGACACAGCTTGAAGGCCTTTATCAGCAGTGGATTTGGGAAGCTGTAGATTGTGTACGTAATATATTCAACTGCAACAGGTACTACTTTATCATCTTGCGCTAACCGTGCTTTTCCATTGCGAGGGCCGACGAATGCGTGTGTTTACTCGAGCAGATAAAGTGTTTGGCTTGGCACTCGGGCCCTGCTGCCTCCCACAAAAAGAGAGGCTGTGGTGGGTGGGGGGACCCAGCCAACAAAAACGCCCGACTACTCCGCAGAGCGACTGGCGCCTGCACCATTTTCCAGCGAACAAACCTCTCCGCTCTGCCTCTTCATGTTCTGAAGCGTGCTCGTTTTAATAAAGCAGCTGTAGTGCATCACATGTTTCCATATTTCCGCCCAAGCGCAAAACACACCGGCATGATGGGATGCTGCGACGCCTGCCTCTCTCTTAGTGCGACCCGGCGATGCGAATTGTTGTGAACTGGCTCAACTCGCACGCGAAGGCCGTTTGTGGGATATTACGTGTGAAATGAGCGAACCTAACAATTTCCTGAAACGTGCAACTCCCTTGTAACGTTTGTAATGACACCAGGGACCTAATTTTTTACTGCAGTTGGAGGGCTTCGGTCTTGAGTATTTTGTTGCTGTTGTAATATTTCATGTTTGATGGCCGTAAGATTTGTTGGACGTGATGGTAATTGCCGTTACGTTGACTATTTTGGTTAAAGTATTGACAGTTTGCAAATAAAGTGGCATTGTTGGCAGGTTTTTAAGCTTATTAGTTGGAAAGTTGAGTCCAGTGTTGGCTTAATCCCCTCATTCAGAGTTGTTAAAATTTGTATCAATCACTTCATGGGAAGTCAATATTGGGCATTGAGAAACGATGGCAGCCATAGAATATGATTCCATGAGTGGTTCAAGTTCACCTACAAAACATGGAAATTAGAAGGCGCTCTTACTTGAAATAATTGCTACCAATATATTTTACGAGTTCACTGGATTCCACTCTAATGTCTCTATTCTTCCTCTGTTATTGTGCCGGAGTAACACCAAGCAGACAATAATAATCCAGATGCTCCGGAAATTATAGGGCAAGTGAAAGAGTCTCACCTGGCAAATATTACGACAGAAATTATTGCAACGGCAAATAAGAGGGTACGGCAGTGGAGATGGCTTCCAGCTCTGCGTGGCGGTGCTCCCCAGCAGAGCCCCCAGGCGGCCCTTGGTGTCCGCGACAGCTGCAAGCGATTACGAGCGCACACAGGGGCCAAGAAGGCACTCGCGTGGAAGATGAGGTTCCCGGGTGGGTTGGTGGCGTCTCCCTCGCCCGTCGCGTGAACGCGATTTCGCAGGATGCCAAAGGGCGATGGCTACTCTGGTGTGACCCGCTCAGAGCCTCTCTGAGCAAACTTCCCAAACCCGTTGTCAAATGAGCAACCACTTAAACGCGCTGCAGGATCAATGTATCTTTGTATCCGACACTGTCATCGCTTTGTTTCTGGACCAGGCTGAAATTCCCCAAATAGCGTGCTTTCGCGCACTGCCCCATCGTGTTTCGCCAATTTGCAGCGGTATACATATTTGCGATAAGTGTTTGACAGCCACTTGGTCAGCAGTAGTCAGTGCTGGAATGCATTGACTAATGCCTTGTCGGACCGGTTTTGGAGAGAACCCTATATACAAAAACACAGTTACGCCAGATGGCAATGTTTAATGCACTATCAGTGGGCCCCTCTCTTGGGACGCAGTGCAGAACAATGGAGCGATCTCAACCCGCAAAAATAGGGAAGTGCAGTGGCTCATTGCTTGCAGGGGGGGGGGGGGATTTTAAGAAAAAATATTGACCATTGGCGAACAGATAGATGGAACACATAAACCTTTTTCCATAGTGTGCAAGTGATAATCGGTGTGTAAAATTAACAGGATGCAGATTGGCAAGGCTATTCAACGGAAGAGTATTTTAAAGGCTCTTCACTCTTAATGTTTGTGGTAAACGTTTCAATTTGGGAAGGTACAGTGGCAGGGCGCTGTCAACAATGTGTCATTAAAAGCAGCCGAGAATCCGATCTGAAAGGAGCCTTTTGAAAGATTTACCTGCACTGCGGCATTGTCCGCTGCTGCACCTGTGTCTTCAAGGTACTTTGTTGTACACGATATGCATTCCTGGAAGTTTGATTTAATTCAGGGTATTTCGTACATTATTATGGTATTTCGTACGTTCTATTTTCTAAACCGATGAGCCAGCAGTGAAATGGCGACGAGCTGAATTGGAGCAAAAGGCAGATTGTACGTGAAGGAACAATTATATAACGTGCCGTATTGTGTTGTTACTGCCTTGAGTAAACGCACCGGGTGAATACGAGGACATTCTGGCAACGCTAAGCCTGGCCTATCGTTCTGTCCACCACTGACTGTGAGATGTCGACCCGCGTAAGGCAAACCATATATATTCCGTTTTGGCGTGCGGCGTGAAACCGGTCTGGGGTAGGGTGTCCGCCATACGTGGGCACGGGGCATCGTGCTGCCCTTTGTGGCACTCCTCCATGCAGGAGCGCTGCGCGGTGGGCAGCAGGGCGGGCCGCTGGCGCCGCGCCATTCGCATTGCATCAAGATCACGAGCGTCGTCTTAAAGAAAAAAAAATCTCCCTGAAAGCCACTGCTGAATCCTACCAGATGTGTGAATTCCAGCACGCTCGAACGCGCCCTGTCCGAATGTGGCTGCCTGCATGTTAATGGCTTGAAAAGTAATCTACATTTACAACTGTGAATTTGAAGAAATGTAGCAACGTTGCGTTATGAGGTCTGGGCGCTCAGCCAAATGCTTGTTATAAGATTGTTCGCGCTTGGGCGTTTGTTCTGATATATACAATTATAAAGGCTTTTTAAAAGTTTTTAATTTATAAAATGCCAAGGCTTGTTTTGTATTATGTTTTCTTGCATTGTAAATTGTTTTGCACTCGGAAAAATGTGTGCATTTTGGTGTATTTTCACCCAGGTTTCTTTTGAAAAAGAGCCTTCTGATCTCAACTGGTTCTTGGTTTTAAAATAAGAACAATCATTTGTTTGTCGCCAATTTCAGGCATTGCGATACGGCACAATATGGTAGGCAATGCCAAGTCCGGCCTATCGCTATATCCATTGCTAACTTGAGGTGTCGGCCTTCGTTCGGCAAACCATACCCATTGGGTTTCCGCGTGGGATCTCAACCCGCGGTGGGCGGCTGGGTGTTGCGATGCGGCACAGGAATCGCGTCGTACTGTCCCTTTCTCTCCTCCAGGAGCCGTTCCCTGTGGGCAGCAGCAGCACAGCGCAAATAAGGAACTGGCCAAGCATCCCAAAGCAATACAATGGCCAGGGTCTACGGCGGTGTGGTGTATTCCGCAAATATGGCCGACTGTGAGGGCGGGCACAAGCCGGCGTGAGTAGGTTAAACGTTGAGTTTTATAAGGGCACCACGGGGTGACCAGCCCATACCCACCCAGCCCCACCCCTCCCACCCCCACCCAGCCCCACCCTCCCCACCCATCCCCACCCTCCCCACCAAGCCCCTCTCCACCCTCACCACCCAGCCCCTCCCCACCCTCCCCCCTCCACCCAGCCCCACCCCTCCCATTTTTTGATGCACGACGGACGGACGGACACAATAATCCCCTGTGGGCTGGTGTAACCAGGAGGTTCCTACCAGTAAAACCTATATTATGGAGGATTGTGAGCCCTGGGCTGAGGCTTTCATTCGGAGTGAATGGATCATGGCTGATCTGATCGTTTATCATATTTCATTTTCTTAAGAGTACCAATCTACCCTCAATGGCACATGCGAATCACTGACGTACCTCATGCAAGCATCGTCTTTGAGCGAATCTATCGTGCTTACGCAAGATCAATGCAATCACTGCAGTTGTAAATGTACACATATAATGTCAGCCCTTTGCAAGGAGACATGCAGGGGCATATCTTCCACATCTGGCCCTCATTAGCAAGGCGCTATTGTTGAGGCTCGCGAACTTGTTGGTGTCAGTCCAGTTTTATTGATATTTATATAAAAAAAACTTGAACACCTGTTAAAAATGTAAGTTTATTTTCATTTCAATGAAATCCTTACCAATGCGGTTCCCGCCGTCCGTTGGTCTATTAGCAGAGCTTGTTAATCACCCGCCGCCCAGTGTTATTATTGCCTTGTTTAATACGCTCACGTACGCTCGAGCAGTGATCCCATAACAAACTTGGCAGCGAGGGCAATCGTTTAGAATGGTACCTGCTGACTCTACACCACACACGACTTGATTTCCCTTTCCATTTGTTGCTTCAATGGAAAGTAGCAAATTAGCAGAATTCCCACCTGTGTCGGACTTGAAAATGCCAAAACAATTAAAGGAGTGGCTTTTTTTTCCCTTCTTTTTTTCTGCCTCCGTCAGACGCCGTGACGAAGTGAGTGGTGAACACGGTCACTGGTCAAGTGCTGGCACAGGCCCCTACATTCATCGTGGACCTGGGGAATCCCAGATGCAGGGGAAACTCGCTACACTGATCACGCTGTGGTTTTTCCTGATCTAATTTCCTGTCCGTGGGCTGCACCAGAGTCCTCGCGCCAAGTCCGCTTTGGCACGGGCCTTGTATTGAGATCATGTTTGGAGGCAGTGATGGTCATCCTTCCTTCTCAGGTTATGGCCATCACTTATTCTCTCCCGTGAGTCACGGCGTGAAAGTGTGCCCCCCACCCCCTTAATTTTGACAGCACAATTATTTTCTCAGCACCGGCTCACTGCAATTGTCGCAACGCGCAGGGCAAACGGCGCGTCCAGCCGCACCTCCGATTAGCACCGGTTGGCTACGTGCGGTGCGAAAGAAGTTCAACGTACATACGGTACCCTTCGGGTTTGGCGATACTGTGCGTGTACACGCACACGACGCCATGCTGGAGGACAGCTGTTTTTTTTTCAACACATTGCGAAATTGGCGCGTCTACTTGGAAAGAGCGCTCCACGCAGTCAAGCTGCGGATTACGATGGCTGCTGCTGCTGCGGCAGGGCACCACCGCTGACCTACTTGTTTGCCCAGGAAACTCACATAGCTGCCAGGCACGTGTAAAGCACGAGGCATCGCTATCAAGACGTCAGAAGGCTCGCATCCACGGACAAAACTCACGGAATCTTAGCGCGGTGCAACGATGTGCGAGGGGGGAGGGCTTGATGTTTGAAAGCCTAATAATCAGTTTAAAAGAATGTCTTGCGCTTGTTCTCGTGCGAGCTAAGCGGAGGCCGGAGTGAGTTCTGCTGCCTGAGTCTCTGTGCCTCGGCAGTGCGGAGTAAACGAATACGTACAAAACTAGGAATCTGCACAGTTTTTATTTTTTTTATTTTGTGGAAAATATTTTGCAAGGCTGACACGGTCCACAGGCGGGGGTGTCCAGGGGTTGTGTTTACGGCTGCTTTTTCGACACTGCATGGCAACCGAGCTGCAGCAATCCGGTCAGCAGCGCT
The DNA here is from genome assembly GCF_015708825.2 of Lethenteron reissneri. Lineage (NCBI taxonomy): Eukaryota > Metazoa > Chordata > Hyperoartia > Petromyzontiformes > Petromyzontidae > Lethenteron > Lethenteron reissneri. The sequence goes on from NC_083799.1 coordinate 3,859,946, forward strand.
GGCCGTCTCGGCAGTTCGTCAAAGTGCTTCAGAGGTGGGGGGCTTTGCCAGGTGCCACCTAAAACGCTGCCTATCCAGCGAGTCGCCAACCGATGGTTCACAGCACCAACATGCAAGCACATCGTACCCATTCAAACAACCACACAATTATAACCGCCCCACCTCCCCCCGTGACCAAACACCAACTCAAACACCTACACACATGCCTACACAATCGCTCATCCACATACCCATAAACCCTACGCACACCAGTGCACAATTTTCCTGCCGCGTAAATGCTGCTGGGGTGCGGTTGGGTAGCGCAAGATAACTGTGACCACACTGCTCTAACACTTGGCGTACACTAATGTCCACACGGCAAATACGCCTCACGGGAGGAGTGGATGGTTTCGGGTGGAGCAGAGAGAGAGGTGAACGAGACGTGGCGGGAAGTGGGTGCGTGGATCATCTGTGTCTCTGCTAATAATAGTGTACTCCTCCTCGTGGATGAGAGGGCGGGTCGACCTTGAAGGTTTTACAGGGACGCCTCCAGCTCCCACCTCTTCCTCCACGCCTCCACGCGCCTATTTCCTTTCCTTCCTCCCTCTACTTGCCTCCTCAAGTCGCCAGTGGTGCCCTGGGACACCACGAGTTCATCGTTGGAGATTCTTTGATCATAATAATATGGTTGCTGAGCACAAAACTAAATTCCCAAATTTTAAGGCGGGCAGCAACAAACAGCACTCGATAATGGACCAAGAGTTTGTACGTTTCTTTATTTGAACAATATTATAATGGCAACTTCTGAAAATAGATGATGGGAGGGAATTATAATGTAGATCATTGCGAATAAATATAATAGTTGTGACTTGCAGTGTGGGGGTTGAACGCTGTATGGATGCGAAGAAACGGTCACTTGGTTGACAACGTCCAAACAGACAACAAAACACCGTGCGAGATATAATCTCAAAGAATTAAAAAGTTAAAAGTGGTACACGCACGTCCGGACAAAGCCATTGTTCCATTCCAAGAAGTGTGCATCTCGAGGCCACAGTTCAGGGTGGCTCCTTGCTTAACTCTCCCCGAGCCTCTCCTCTCCATCTCCCCCTCCATCTCAAACACACGCTCTCTCCACCCGCTCCATAGCCCCCCACCCCCACCCCATAGTAAGGAGGGGGCCCTCCCTCCCCCGCATCAGCTTTGCTCGCTCGAAATAACGCGACGCCGTGATGAGCGCGTCTGACCGCCTCCCCTCGCCCCGAGGAGGAGGGGACACGGGGTTGAGAAGTCGGGCGTTTGTTCAATGCGCGCAGTCGCCTGTTCCTCCGGGTGAGTTACCGTTTTGTCCGAATGTTTCATTGTTCTCAGGCTGAGTTGCGATTGTTTAATAATAATTATTATTATAAAATAAGCGTTTGTGTGTGCGCTGGCGCATGGTTCTATGCGGATTTTTTTAAGTTTAATTACAAAGCATCCCGCACGAAAATTTTAGGTCATTGGTACGGACTGGTGATCAGGGCCATATGTGGGATTGTGGTTGAATTGGGGGCCCTACGAATCGGCGTCTTTCGTGCTGGGTGATTTATTTTTCATTGTTGCCCCTTAATATTTGGATGATAATGTGGTAATGGTTTGTATTTTTTGTAAGTAGATAAGCCGCCCTTCAGAATGATTTCCATTTGACCCACTTTAGTTGGTTACTCGTGTCTCCTGCAGTTAATTAAGACGTGAAATGAATCCCAATTTTATCTGGCGCGATTGGGCAAGCTTCATCGTCAGACAGGGAATTAATCAAACCTGTACATGACGACAATTGGCTGCGGAATGGCTCTGCCAGTGCCACATTGCCGTGTAAATGAAAAACCTGACTTGCGTGCCTTGGATGAAGATTTATATATATATAAAACTTTCACCGTACATTTCCAGTAGTATTCGCGTTATATTTACAACTGATTCCTAATTAGAGGGACCTATACTAGAGAAAACTACGTCATATCGAGGGGACCATCAGAGAGATGGAACTAAACGAGTATAGAAGATACCCGATAGAGGAATTATACACATGTATACAGTCCTGCTGTATGTCTTTCATTTGGGTTGATTGCGTTGACCATACTTCACCCCACTGGCGGTCAGTGCGAGTTGATGGCTCAGATACCACTCACCGCGGATGTTACACGTGGCCGGGAATCTAACTCGAGTTGCCAGGTGTTCATAGCACGCCACTTCGCCACCGCTACCCTCCCCCTCTGTCCAGATAGAGGAACTGTACTGGCGGCTAAGTCGCGTTGATCCAGGTCACTTGCAAACGAGACGAAGCTGGGGTCTTTTGAATTGGAGTTCTCACCCAGTTAAACAAATGAACTTGACTTGAGTATTGCGACCCAGGCACGCACCAGCTCGTTTGAGATAATATCTCTGCTGACGTGGTTTAGTATCGGATCGCGTTAATCATTTTATATACCTGTTATAGTACCGTACTTTAAAGGCCCGACGCAAAAGATCACTGGCATCGATTTTCCACGGAGATGCGTGTCAGTTAAATTTCTTTCGCACCGCACGAAGCCAACCGTGCGAATCGTCGTGCGCACAGAGGTCTCGGAGTCGCGGGCGTGAGAAGATCGCGAGAGAGCGGCGAGGACGAAGGCGCGAGACGAAGATGCTGCGACTCGTGCTCCGGGAGACGCTGCCCCTCTTCTGCTCAGCGCTCGCCCTGGCCGGGATGATGATTGTCGCCGCGGCCCCGCCGCCGCCTCCTCCCGGTGCGCGCCAAGCCCTGCTGCACCCCATGCGCTCTCCCAGACTCAGCTCCCTTCACGCCGCGAGGCTCGGCGCTCAAACCAGCTCGCGGGTGGTGCCCGGGGCACAAAGCGCGCGGAGGCAACTATCGGACGAGCCGCTTCGACACGGACTATGGCCACGGGCATCAACGTCGTCGTCGTCAGCAGCAGCAGAGTCACTGGGTCGGCACGATGGGAAGACCGTGAAGAGACCCTTAGCGTCGGCCGAATCGCGAGCGCTCGGCGCTGTGCTCTCCAGAGTGGCCAGGGCTCGGCTCAGGGAGTCTCGAGGGAAGACTTCGCTCAGAGGAGAGGGAGGAGGAGCCGGAGGAGCCGGAGGATCGCCGAGTCCCTCCCACCGAGCGAGGAGCGCGCAGCGTCGCTTCACCCCGACAGAGAGCCGCGCCGCCACGACCGAGCCAGATTCCAGCTCGGGTAACGAGAGCGCATCCGTGCTGTTGAGCGTGTGGATGATGACGATTGTCTTGTTTTGTCATTGAGTCAGCATTATTTATTACATCAATTTGTTCAATGTTAATTGTTGTCAATCGATTCACCCTCTGCGGCATCAGCTGAAGCATCATCAGCTGGATCATCGCCAGTTGAATTGTAATCATTATTGGCTGACTCGTCACAATCAGTTTCATCGTATTGGTTGAATAACCATCGCCATTTATAATCACCAAGTTGCATTCGGCTATCACCGTGATTACTGGACCGTATAGTATGGGCCATATCATACACCGCTGTAGTTTGCGCTGCTTCAACGGAGGACGAATCGCAAAACTGCACGAACGAACTCTTCTGAAGCCCTCTCGTACCGAGCAGACCTTTACATTAGCGTTGAGCTCTTGAACACATTGCCATGCGCATCATGAGAGTAATGCAATTGTGTACTGATGATGTATGCGGCGCTCCATCTCCACAGGTGGGTTCAACTGTGAACTCGTCCGCATGTGTCCGTGTCCGAGGCCGCGAAGATCCCCGTTAAATCCCAGAATTACGACACAGGGAGGCTTCAACGAATGCGCGCATTATTTTGCGGGCGTGCACGACACGTGTGCCCGTGCGACGCGCTCTGTTCTAGACGTCTCTATAGCGCACACTGCCACAGCACTCTATAGTGCGTGATGTTGTAGTACTTGCGAGTGTAGACTCTCTGGTATAGGACTGTACCAGTCAGACACCCGAGTCAGCGTGAGCGGAAGGTCAGCGTTCACGCAACCTAAGTGGTGAGCAAAACATGTTTGTCTTATTCCCCAACTTTATTTCAAGTGTGTTCTTGGCGTGACGCCACGTGCGCTCCGTTCGCAACGCTCGCAGCGAGTAGTGCATCACCGCCTTGTTGTGTCAGAGCAGAGTCCCGGAGGATGATGTCATGTACTTGCTTCTCGGGTTACTTCAGTCGGCCTCTTTATCCATTCGAGAAACGATCCTTCTAGTATCCTCTGCAAAGAGTGTTCGTCGTGTATGTATGTACAGTACGTCCCTATGTTGATCTTCTTTTGCACCGTACGTTAGCCAACCGTGTTGAACGGAAGTACGGGGGAAGGACGTAATAAAAATGAACAAAAATCCGATCTAAAAATTCTGTTTTCAATCTAGATTTAAAAGTGCATAGTTACAGTGCATAGTTACAGTGGCTTCCTAATATCGGAGGCAAGAGCATTCCAGACGGCCGCAGAAGCGCATCTGAAAGCATCTGAAAGCGCGCGATGCAGTGTCCGTCTCCTCGCAATGGTTAATTCATTATCAGAGCCAGATGAAGCGTGAAAACAAATGAAAACTTTAGATTTTTCTCTGCAGCCATTGGTTGTGACAGGCAAGAGACGATCACCATCACCTCGCTAGACCTGAGGACCTTGTTTAACATGAAGCGACTGAACCCGGATCTGAGCACATGCTCTCAGTGGTGCTGGCGCATTGCTCTGACGGGGAAATTCTGAACCTCGTGAGTTATGCATTCACCTCGGACAATAGTTCAGCCTCAAATGTACTTGAAACGACAAAGCTAGGATGCACAAAATAGATTTTAATGTAACCATGTGAGTTCATTGTCTCCACGCAATCCAATACGTTTTGCAGACATTTATCAACATTTATACCGTGTATCAAAACCCATAAGGCCTCATGTGTACAGTGTTAAGAGGGGCACTTCATGCGTGGACACTCATAAAGCCGTGAAAGAAGGAATCACGCGGAACTGGCACAGAACTGAGTCGGTCGCGTATGACTTTGCATCCGGCCCAGATGCGCTCCACACGAGAAACTCTTCCGTTCACCTCAAGGCGAGGTCGCGATCGCCTTGAGATCGTGCCACGTGGGCAGCAGATGTCCATATCAGCATTAACATCTCACCGGCTTGTGGCTCGTGGCGTCGCCGCGCGGGTCGAGTTGTAAGCCCAAAGGAGCTCGAGCCCGGGCGGATGCGTGGTTCTATTGTGAGAGGCTTTATGGAGCCAGACGTGGAGCACGAATTGATGGCTCCAACGTGGAGCCGCCAAACGCGTGGGACTTCGTGGCTAGGGACTAGGCAGCTGCGAATTAGGGGGCTCGCATGGCCCCACGGAGAAAAATAAAATCGGGCCGAATGTATTCCTCGAATATTCTGACGCCATAATTTTTTAGGGTTTAAAGAACGTTTGTCAGGGATGACGGGCGGTGCACGGGGCAGGGGTAGCGGTGGGGGGTCGGGGGCGGTTGGGAGGGGGAGGGTGTGAATAGAGTTGTGGCTGCCCATCACCTACGTTAACATTAGCTGCCCCGCCCATGCTGCTGACATTTGGGCTACGCCCATTTCAAACCTTTCTCAATGGTTTGCCTTTAGAAGCGAACCCCCTTTTCCTGATGACGACCGCTTGTGTTGCGATCGAAACTTCGTAGTTTTTTTTGTTATTAAATCCTTTATATTAAGTTCACTTGCTTGCTTGCTTGCGCGCTTACGACCGTGCAAATTTTTCGGTCGTTTTTTAACCCACTTCCCGTGATCCAATCGAGCTGACATTTTGCACACAGACTCGTTGTGCGTGACAATTTATTTGCGTGAAAAAAGAATCCTAAATTTTACACTTTTTAGGAAAAAATAAATTATATTTAATTACCAATTGCTTAATGGTGGCAGGCAATCATCTGACCCATAGGTGGCAGCCATCTCAAGCCAGAGGACGAGAGGACTCTAGCCGCCACGCATATAAAGGATTTATAGTGAAAAACTTTGTTTTTACGGGTAAATTTTTTTTCTACGTGACTTTTCCGAAAGACCCAAAGAATGTGAATACAAGTTGTGGCCCTGGAGCGCGCAGGGCCTCGATGGGAGCAGCGTGAGAAGTATGTGCATGGGGAACCACCGCTCAGTAGAGGGGGCCCGTGCGGGACCAGCTCAGCCGCCGTGGGCTGGGACACTGGATCCATGCCGGCGCTGGACCAGCACCCTCGCTAATGGCCGTGGGAACACGGCACGTGTGCCCCCGGTGTCCCTGGCACCGTGCCTCCGGGGATGTCTGGCCTGTGGCGCTGGAGATGAATACTGCAGTGGAGTGGAGCATCTGCGCGCAGGCGTGCATGTTTTACATCAGTCGCTCTTGAATTCACATCGAGGCTGCAATGTTTATGTTTTAACAGTGGCCAACTAATATTTGGAACAATTCGCAGTCTTCATGTAGCCAGCTTAGAGCCCAATGAGACCAACGCATTTTACAAGACGTGCGTACATTGCTAGAGCTGTCAAGAGCACCCGCTTGTAATCCATTGATGTTTGATTGTATTTAAAAATAGATTAAATGTTTGCTATTTATTTGGAATGTCGCGACCTCTAGGGGCAATCGGTTTAAGGTGAGCCCATTAAATTACATGCAAGACATGAATCGACTCGTACATGCGGGATTCGATCACGTGTACCGTGATCATCACGATCAATTACGATCGATGGTTCGTTATACGGGTAATACATGAGTAAAATGTAATAATTTCAATAACAATGCAAGGCATCAATTAACGATGTAGAATAAACACAGATGAACATTGACACGCATGACGAATCGGGTATGTTAACATCTTAATGCAAATCTACTCCATTGTTAAATAATACGTACATGTACAACGCCATTATTTAAAGTTCAAGTTCATTTATTAGGTATAGCTCTGTGAGCCATTCGGCTCTTGAATCGGGTGCAACCGCAACAAACAAAAGACAAAAACATGAACAAAAAAACATCTTAAAGTGACTATGTGACTAAGTGCAAACAAAAAATCCAAGAAAAAACAGCAAAATATTGCAGAAAAAGCACCAACGCTGTGTGCAAAAATCCCAGTGGGATGCAAGTCAAACAACAACAACAACAACCATAAGACAACTTACTTTAAGGCCATCAGTCTAACTCTGTACTACAATAGCACGCGTATCCCCTTTAGGCGACTTCAAAACTCGCTGCGACGTCGCAAAGGCTCACTTACTCTATGGGCTTGCCCCAGTGACCTCGGAGATTCTGCATTCTGCATTCCCACGGCCCGCGTGCGTTGCGTCGATCTAATTAGTGGAGCCGTGGCCGAGCAGGGGCCCTCCACTCCCAGAGGGTGCGATCACTTGGATGGCCGTGGAGCGTGCATCGCGTTTCACTGACCCCCGATTCACCAGCAACCCGTTTCGACTCCCCGATGCAGTCGATCTTGACACGTAAATAGGCAAACAGACGTGCCTCATAATCCATCGCTTCCATAACTCACGTCCGGAGGGATGCAAAGCGGTTAAGTTGACTGATAAATACTTAATGCTAGTGTATGGTTAGTGCGGGTTTGCCTGTGCGTTGAGATATTAATATTCATAATTTGCCAATTTCTCCAGAGATAAATGCGTCACGAGTGCAACTGCTTTGGTCAAGGGGGCATGTGAATAAGGATGTTCGGTTCTGTTCTTTGTGCATCTACTGTATTTGTGTGTGGCACAGTGGTTAGCGGACTGCGAGTTCGATTACGGCTCACGACCAGTAAAACTGAGGCACATATTTGAATCGGTCCTGGGCACCCCTTAGGTCGACTCAGATTTCGATGTGTACTTGGTGCGGTGGGGAGACACGGACAGCCGGGTCCTGTGTTAGCCACCTTCCTTCCTGTGGCGTGTCGGCCTTCATAGGTGCTCGCTAGCAGCACTTGCTCAAACAGTCTGTTAAAGGCGACACGGGTGATCTTCGTAGTACGCGTAACCGTTCGAGAAGCCTGCGTGTGCGTCATTTGGTCAGGCGCGCGTGGACGTGCAACAGGAATTCGCAGCGGACGAGGTGGCACAGTGAGGGGAGCAGGGTGGTGGTGGTTTATCTACCAGCCGTCTCAGTCAGCCAGCACGTAACACCTGCGCCTTCGCGATAATCTATGACGCGACCTCAAAGTGCACCCGCGCTGGCACGAGCACCGTGTCGCGAATGTTGGCCGTCGTCGCCGCCGTCGTTGTGTGCGAGTTTGAAATTGTTGCGGGCGTGTGCTGCGCCGCGTGTCGACGCACAGGGGGCTGCCTGGACGCGGCCAGGTGGTGGGCCCCACGCGAGCGCTGGGAGCGCGTGTTCCAGGGCAAGCGTCTCGAGTGCACCTGCCTGGGCGGTCGGCGCGTTCACTGCAGGGCGCTCCGCTCGGGTCAGAACCCCCCTCCCCACCCCCATCCATATCCCGGTTGCACACTCAGCACGGGTCATCCTCGGCTCCCACCCAACACTCGTCATTTGCAACATCCTGCGGCGGGATGCGCGGTGTAGGTGCCTAAGGGTTAGGGATTAACGTTGAGACGGGTTTGTTTGGGGTCGACGAGCCGGAAATATTTCCGCGCCCGGCACACCACGCCCAGTACAAATCTCACTATGCTTGTGGCTGCCAGTCACGTGCTGCCTACCTTCTTTCAGAGTTCCAGTGACCCAGAAAATATTCAGTGATAAATTAAGCCCTGTTCAAGAACAAATTACTCAGAGTGCAGCCAATCTTGTTAGATCTAAGAAGTAAAGGCAGATTTTGAGTCTGGTATCTAGATGGGAGGCTGTCGGGGAATACCAGGTGGTGTAGGCTGGGACTCCGAGAGATGTAATTAAGATAGTGGTGGAAGTGGGGTTGGTAGATCATGCAGAGATGGAGGCTACTGTTGGAGTAAGAAACGTAAACGCAGGGCAATGAGGTGCATATAAGAGTGTGCATAGCAAGTTGGTTTCTGACAGGCTGTGTGTGGAGATTGGGGTTTATCCCCACGCATGTGTAGGTTTGATAAACTTCCATTTATTCTGTGGAAAAAATATTTCAATAAAGCGGTCGGACAGTTTGACCAGTAATATTCTGGAAAAAAAAAACATGCCTTGCGGATCAGTGAGACTTTTTCACGTCAGAATGATGGAGGTGGAACCTGTGAACAATGATGAGCAATGAAAGTCTGCGGATACATTTCGATTTTTTTCAAGAACATAAATCAAAGTATTGAAATGGAAATACAACCAATCACCCAAATTCTTTACGCTTATATTTATTTAGCTTTTTTAAAATCAACAAATCATGAGACTTTAATTGTAAGAACATTTTCGGGGGCTTCCGCAGATTTGTATTTATTGGCATCGGTGATGAGGAGTGGTTGTCAGTGGACTGGAACGGGCAGCAGAAGCAGAACCGGCAGTAGTGATAGCCGGGGTTTTATGGGTTTATGAGCATGCTCGGAAGAGCACGCCGAGCAGCACCTTCTCCACGTGATTTAAAATCAATGCCTTCATGGATTTTATTACACCAGTCTAGGATTTCCTCCAAAATACACTTCTACGGTGGCCCGTTACCCCCCCCCCCACCCCGGGAAAATAAACATTGGCCAGGACGTGAACTCCTGTTGGCTACCGCGTAGTGTCAAAATTCGGGGCTTTAGATATATTAATTTTTCTCCATTTTCATTGGCGTTGTGCACCCCTTTATCATTATTTACTCAAGACATCCTCAAGACTCTCCTTCAGGAACGTCCTGATCGGACATGTTTGGTGAATTTAAGATTGACTATTTTAGCATGTGGGAAGAAACCTCTTAGCATCTGGACAAATCCTAATCAAACGATGGGATAACACAAATATACACACGTAGGTCGGCAACCCGCTCGATGTACTTACCTCTGCAGCTGACCTTGCTGCATTAGAGGTTATTCGTCTCAAATTAACCACTAACCCTGAATCCAAAGTGCAGTATTACAGTTGTACAATGTAATGAAAATACTATACTACGATGAAACAGTGCTGGCACCCTTAATCGGTAACGCTAACCCCAAACCTCTTCCGAACCCCATCCCTAACCCCAACCATGTCCCTAACCCCAACTCCATCCGTTAACGCCACCTTTTGACCCCCTTTCTCCCATTCGTGGTTATCTCGTGCCCATTAACACGGCAATCACTGAGGCCAAAGGAAAACTGGTCAGCAGCAACACCGTCGTTTTTCATAGTCGTGGTGTTTGGCTGCCATGCTGAGGGGCAGTCCAGCTCGGTGACCTCCCGCGTCCCCCCCCCCCCGCCCCCTCGTACGTGTGCACTCAGAGGACACCCAGGCAGGCAAGGGCAGCCACGGAGGAGGCGCGGGCAGCTCGGAGGGCGACGCATGCCGCGACACGGCGCTCTCGCGCTGGTTCTCCGTGGGCCAGGCGTGGGAGAGGCCCCACCGTGGGTGGATGCTGCTCGACTGCCGGTGCATCTCCAAAGGCAACATCCACTGCAGCTCCCGCAGTGAGATTCGCCGTTTCACCGACATCGCCACCGCGCACCGACAGTTTTGCTTTTGCCGTCAAATCTTTTTTTCTGCGGGCACTCGGTCCATTCGTGTGTTTGTACGTATGTATGCACGTTTGTTTGTTTGTTTGCCTAACACAGTTATTTGCCATGGCAACAATAAACAATGCGACTTTGCCGTGCGTTGACAAAGTTCAGCGCCGAATGTGCCACCACTGCTGCTGTATGTACAGTACATTGAACTTCTTTCACACCGTACGTTGCCAAACGTGCTAATCGGAGGTGCAGCTGCTGTTACCACCGCTGTTGCTGCTGCCACTGCTGACGAGGCCGTTCCTGCTGCTGCACAGATCGCTGCAACGACGCTGCGACTCGCCGCTCGTACCGCGCCGGGGAGCGCTGGCAGAAGCGCGACGCGGCCGGGGTGCCGCTCCTCTGCACGTGTGGGGGGAACGAGCAGGGCCAGTGGACGTGCGTGCGCAAAGCTCCTGGCACAGACCCGGACCAGACCCGGACCACCCTGGGGAATCCCCAGGGCCGCAAGCAGCAAGGTGCGCGGTAGAGTCAAAGAAACGTGATAAAGGGGGCCGCAGTACGATCGGCTTTGATGGTTCAGGGACGAGGATAGAATGCGTTCGCCGAGCGTGTGCACAAATTGCGGAACTCGTCTTGTCTTGTGTATACAAATGGTGAACAGATGATGTGCAATGGAACTGGCAGATGATCATAATGATGACATATATGGAACTGTGGGATGATCATAATTATCATCATTGCCGTGATTATCATCATCATAATCATCACGATAATGAATTGATGCCGATGACATCATTAATATCCCCGACCACAGTGAATGCTCCAGGAGGAGGTGTGACGAGCGATGAGGTAGAGGAGGGAGTGGGCACCGAGGGTCCTGCTGCCTCACCGCGCGCGACCAGTGGGAGTGAGGCGGTGCCGGAGGCGGCCGCGGAGTCTGGAGCCGAGGGTTCGGACACGGGCAGGGTCCGCAAGGTGGTCACCAGGGACCAAGCGGGCGGCGGTGCGGACAGGCGCACGCGGTGTCGCCTCGGCCGTGGCGTGGAGTTCGTGAGCGGCCAGCGCTGGACGCGAGCCCAGGGTCAGCACCGCGAGATCTGCAGCTGCTCCGCGGGAGGCGAGGCCAAGTGTGTTCCACTAGGTATACACAGTGAGACGCACGTGCACACGCATCCACAGTGTGAGCACTCATGAACGCTCCGTCCCCGGTTAGCGTTGTAGATTGTTGAGGCAAGGGATGTCAGCGAGCAGCTGCGATGGTTCGGCGAATGCCAACGGTATGGCCAGCAACACGCCTTTGTCTCCCCATTGCCGATGTTTGCACACTGCACTTTCTCAGACTGAATCGACCTAGGTGGGAAGGCCTGTTATATACAGGATGATAATGACTCGCTACGGCTATTAGCCATGACCGGGAATCAGACTCACGAGTTTTTCTTGCTGTGGTTGTCACACCTGATGATGATTGCTTGTGTTGCAATCGAAACGTCGTGATTTGTTTCAATTTTTTTCACCTACGTGACTTTACCAAAAGAACCAAAGAGTATGGATCCTTGCAGTCACGATAACCTCAAATCTAGAACAAACTCACGAGGTTCGCAGCGCGTGAACCACCGTCGTTATCAGCCATGATCGATCAGCTGTGAGGGCTTCCCAGCAGGTTTCTGTATCGTCCTTGGACGTGAGGCCGTATGAGCGCGAGTCTGAGCTGATGGGCGGTGCTGCGGATGCAGGAGTGGCGCATACGCGAGGAGGGAACGCCGACGGGGATCCCTGCGTGTTCCCCTTCGTGTTCGAGGGGATGGCGCTGTGGGGCTGCACGGCACGGGGCCGCACTGACGGGCGCCAGTGGTGCGGCACCACGAGCAACTTCGACCGTGACAGCAAATACACGTACTGCGTGGACGAAATGGGTACCAGACTCTCCACCATCATCTTCATCATCGTTGTTGTCATCCAACTCTGGCTCAATTACTCATCGTCACTTTGATACAAATGTTTTTATTCTTCATACCATGATCATCATCAACATCATCCTCCACCTCTGTTACTTATCATGATGGTGAAATATAATTACGTCACCATCATCTTCACAATGGCACCCATCTGTTGTCTATTGGCGTTAGAAAGACCACACACAAAGTGAATAAGTGAACATGTGAAGATTCATAGTTGGAAAGCAAATGGCGAGGATGATTGTGATGATGATGTTTACAACGGCGGTGATGACGATGGTGATGATGGCGTTTGCATTCCGCGGTTGCGCACGCAGAGATGCTGGTGCCCTCGCAGGGAGGGAACTCGCACGGGGCACTCTGCGCGCTGCCCTTCTCGTTCGGAGGCCGCGTCTACAGCGAGTGCACGGCGGTTGGGCGCGACGATGGCGAGCTCTGGTGCTCCACCACGGCAGACTTCGACGGCGATGGCAAGTACGGCTTCTGCCCCATGCTTGGTGAGTCTGCGCATGACAGCACGACGTCTGTCTGTCCGTCCATCCGTCCGTCCGAGGATCATTGTGCTTTCTGACAGACTGTGCATGGTGCAGCTCTTTCATCTGTGAAAGTTGTCTCAGCGCGTTGTAGCTGATCTCCCATTGCTGAGTCTGGCATATTGGCAGCAAGGCCGTCACCCATATATTCTTGAGTTAAAATTTTGGCCAGTTTAACCCCATCTTCGTTATCTCTACAGGGTTGAAGTGAGTCCCATCATTGATTGTTATATAGAATGCTTACTCCCTGCCATAGATAAGAGGAATTTCCACTAAAGACTTTAGACCATGACAGGTAATGAGCACCACCTAAAGCTTATTAACTTTAAAAAATTCTGCGTTTTTTATGGAGTATGAAAATAAACTGTGCGTCCGATCATCGCGGTTTGACTCGCAAGGAGGGTTCAGGCGGTGCGTGGCGTGTGCGTGCCTCCCGCAGGCCAGTGCTCCGTGGACGGGGTCCTACACGACAGTGGTAGGAGCTTCTTCAAGCGGCACGAGGAGGGCCACCTCATGAACTGCACGTGCCACGGGCGTGGGCGCGGCATGTGGACGTGTGACGGCCTGGGTACGTGGCACGCGCGCCCCTGGCGGGATACGCGGCACTCCGTGTGGTTTTGTGTTTTTGTGTCGCGTCCGCGGGGTGAGAGCGTGGGCGGGCTGAGCAGGATGTGCGTTTATCTCTAGACAAAGAGCTCAGTGTGGAGCCATGATAATTGTCCCAAAGTCAATGTCTCTTTTCATGCTAGATTGTATTGTGTTATTGATTTCTACCGTGTTCCAATAAGTAACGTTTATAGGTAAGGCACTTCTTCCAAAACACACAGTGGCACTCATTCATGTATTGCCAATAAAGCATATTCTGCTCACATTTGATAGAAAAATGTCCAGAACAGCTGCAGTGTGTTTTTTTTACAAAGTTTGATATTTTACCGCTGACAATTGGTGGAAATTGCTTTCATTCTGATTCATGCACACAGCAGTTGTTGTTTCGAGCACTCACTTTGCAAACTGGACGTATTTTTGAAATATGTACTTTACGTGTGTGTGTGCAGACCAGTGCCAAGACTCGGACTCGCGGGACTACCACCAGGTCGGGGAGACCTGGGCCAAGGTTGTGGATGGGCTGGAGTTTCGCTGCCATTGCTATGGCAACGGCATCGGCGAGTGGAACTGTAAACGCACGACTCCTCCCGAGGGTGAGCGTCCTGGCATGCCGTACGGATTTGATTTATATCATTGCGGATTGTGAGTTCCACACACCAATTATTCTCATCCCCGATAGCGTCGCATGCATGCACGCACGCACGGATCCGCTGGTTATCCTGAAAGCTTGGAGGTGCACGTCCTATCAGCGAGCACCCAGTAAGGCCAGCACGGGTAGATGTTGCAGCAATGGGATCAGTGACACCCACGCCCGCCCGTCCACTTTTATCTCCTTAGTGCTGATTTAGAACTTGTACCCAATAGATACTTATTTTCAGGTTGTGTTGGCTAAGGGGAAGCCCAAACCAGGTTCAATGCCAGTTGTCACTGGAAGTGTGCATGACCCGGGACCGAATCCAGTTTGCTGAAAATGTAGCTCAACACTCAAACGGTTACATTCAGATGCACTACATGCACACAGAAGTCACAGGCATCGCCATTGTGGCTCTCACAGTCTTAATTAGCACGCACTCCTCAATTGTACTGCTAAGACCTCATGTTCCCTTAATAAACGATGCACGAGATCTCCTCAGTAGAACGGTGTGGGTGATTATGAACCCTTACAGGTACTGAGCGTCGTTCACGACACCGCTCGCCATTTCATGATCGTGAATCCGACCTGCTCACAGCACTGGGCCAGAGTTTATTGGTGGCAGGAAGTGTCCCGTAAATAAGGACACTGTGTTGTACACACTGGAAATGTGGCAGTGCAAATCAACAGCACCTGTTTTGAGACCATGCTATAAATATCAGTGATTGTTATGCCAAAAAGGGATTCAAATCACAAGAGTAATGGTTTCCTCTCGCCTCAACATAACTCTATTTTGGCTTTGAAAACATTACTGTACTTTGTTCGAAAAAGTAAGCGCTGTTTAACTGCGCACGCAAATAGCGCACTTTTGTCGAGGGGCAGTGGAGCTTTGTGCTCATATTTATTTAATAATTACTTTTGAGAATGGGTGGTATTTGACAATGAAGTATTTTCTGTGTATTAACCACCAGTGTGTTTCATGTCGATGCTAGATGTAATTCCCGGGGGTGGCCACAAAGACAGAACAGATGCAGGAGGGAGGAGACATTTTGGCCTCGCGATCTGTAGATGCGCCAGAAGGCAGTCCCGCGTTATGCTGCGATATTAAGTCTCTGACTTGTGGCCTCGTTATGATGTGCACGCACGCACGTTAAACTGTCCGAGGTTCAGAGATGCTCAGCTTTTTGTGGAAAATGCCACTGCTGACGTCGCAACCTCGTTCACGCAAGGAGTAAGAGTTGTTTGTTTGGAAATGTGGAAGTGCATTTTTGGTAGAAAGCAGTAAACTCTTTGAGCAACGGGCCAATTGCCTCATTTTAATCAAGTCCATCGTCTCGTCAAGGGCAGTTTCGTAAATCTGCACACACTTTGCTTACAATGTGGCTGAAAGTTGTTTAATGGCCCAAGTAAACAGATGAAAAATCAATCCAAAACACATTGCTTATATCAAGAGGCCAACGGAGGGGATTAAACCAGTCAACCCCA
This sequence comes from Lethenteron reissneri, assembly GCF_015708825.2. NCBI lineage: Eukaryota > Metazoa > Chordata > Hyperoartia > Petromyzontiformes > Petromyzontidae > Lethenteron > Lethenteron reissneri. Next base: position 3,875,671 of record NC_083799.1, read on the forward strand.
GAGTTGTAGGATAGCACGCCGAAAGTATAAATACCTCCATTGTAAAATCTGTGAGAGAATGTTCTCGAGATAAAGCGCCTGCTTGCTCGTCTCCGCTAAGTGCAGCGTTGTATGTACGTTGATGTTGAAATTATTTCACACGGTACGTAGCCAACCGTGCTAATCAGGGGTGTGGGGGAAGGACAACAAACTCAACACAAAAGCAGTTCTAAAGAAGTTCGTTTTAAGTCTAGATTTAAAAGTAAAGAGATCCAGTAGCTTCCTAACATCGGAAAGAAGAGCGTTCCAGACAGCCGCAGAAGTGCATCTGAAAGAATGCAATGCAGTGACCGTCTTTGTTCAATGGCTTGCCAAAAGCCGATGTGAGGATGATCAGAGTTCGTGTGATGGTTTATGCTCCTTGACGAGATCAGCAAGGTATTGTGGTTCATCTGTGGCAACCATTTTGTGCGTGGAGACGCTGAGATTCCGTGCGCCTGGTTTGTGCATAACGCACTCCACCTTTTCTATGCGCAGACCCGGTGCAGCCGGTGCAGGTGATGATCAGCGAGAGTCCCACCAACCGACACTCGCACCCCGTGCGCTGGATCAACCCCAGCAGCAGCGCGGCCATCGGCTACAACCTCAAGTGGAGGGCGGTGAGTGTCAAGGACCAACGCATGGTCTTCTCCATGTAAACTTTACAAAACTTTGCCCGTTATTTTTTTATAAGGAACGACTCGATCCTATTTGTGAAAGTTCAGAGTTCCCTCCCGCTGAACACCACTCTCTCTCCTTGTCCACACATCGATACTTGTATCCAGTGTCATCCTCATAACTGAGGGTTGATGCGCATCATTAAAGTTTTTGATCTTTTGCATTCTTTAGCGTCTGTATCGCCTAACAGCAAAAAAACAGCACCTCCAACAGTGAAACCCATGCCTGGTTGGGCCCAAGACTCTCACCATAAACATTTGCAGAGCTTGGTCATTGATAATAGCTCTGTGCAGACATGGCCACATCCACGTGTCATCATTTCAGCCAATTACAGAGCGAGATATGTCTGGTCTTACTCAGCAGAGTGTTCCGAAGTTGTTACCAAAAGACTGGTGCCATAAATCACTTTTGCACACATACAGGTCACGAGCGACGCGTTGCGAACGCCCGGCTGTGTTTGCCCGTGCATCGTTCTACAGAAGGACGGCGAGGCGCGCTGGCGGGAGGTGGACCTGGGGGTGGAGGAGGATGGTTACGTGGTGACGGGACTCGACCCGGGCATCACGTACGAGGGACAGCTGTTCACCCTCCGGCCCGACGGGCACCGCGACGTCACGAGCTTCCAGTTCAGCACATCGGCCACACCACGTGCGTACCCTGGGGGCTCCGCACCTCCCTGGCCATGGTGCGGCCACAACACTAATTGTCGTCATGATGATTTCTTGTACCTGTCCATACCTGTCCAGGGTATTATACGAGATGGTCAGATGAGTCATGATTCATTATTGAAGGAGAAAGCAGATCTACATGAGATAATGAGGCGAAACGATCCGTAAAATAAGGAAAATACTTACTTGCCGCACAGCTATCTACTGACAAATTTGTGGTCTCTCAAGTTGTGTTTAACATGATAATTCGCCATCCTCTATTAGTTCCACCTCCAGTGCCATGTAATATAAATGCTCTTCCAGGTTAGGAATGTCATGGTACTTTAGCAGTAGTTTATGTTTCTTTGGTACTTGTTTAGATACTACTTCCATGTAATCTATTTAATATACAGCTCCAGAGCCGCCTGAGGGACTGAAGGTTGTGGACATGACTGAGTCTTCCATCACGATTGGGTGGGACAGGACGGACGAGCAACTTACAGGTGCCCTTTCAACTTCCAAACGTTCCACAACATGCATGCACCATGGTCACACGGTGTGCTCACATGGCGTGCACACACACCGAGTTTGAGAGGCCTGTCGTGAAATACAAATACAGTCCAAATCGCCTTCCCGTTGCGGATAAACACAGCTATCTTAAGACACTGCATGACAGAGCGATTATCAATGGGTGAGTGGTGGTGAGGTTGGAGGTGAGTGATCACGAGAGAGGAACAAGCACTTGTCCCGTGAGGATTTAGAGCCGTGAGTTTACGCGCAGTGTAGTCACAAACACGGGCAGTCGTGTATTGCGGTTGGCATGGGCCCTGGTGCAAGCAATGAAATGCGGGGCCCCCAGGGCCAGGATTTGTCCCCGCTTTCAACATGTGAGCTTGGGTGCAGTTGGACTGCCTGCACACTCAGTAGTTGCAACAATACAACACAACAGGTTGGTTTTAAATGAAATTGGTTGAGCACAGGCCCAAAGGTCGATAGAGCAAATTGTCCAGCAACACCAAGCTACGTGGTTTAGACAAGAAAGCCATATGTGGATGGCATGACAAGATTCTGAGGTCTGGACTCGAACAGTGGGATTAGGAGTATATATATATATAGATGGTTTGCATTGCACACGCCACTGATTCATGTATCTCCTGCCCGTGCCCGTGGTAATGGCGGTGGTGGTGACTGGCTGGTGTAGCGTACCGCGTTGTGCTGCTGCCCGGCATGGGGCGGGCACCCAAGGAGATGATGCTGCACCCGGGCGCGACGTCCGTGATGCTGCTGGATCTCGTGTCAGCCGAAGCCTACACCGTGAGGCTGTACGCCGTGAGTGGCGACGCGCAGAGCCGGCCCAGCAGCCTGCAGGCCTCGACCCACGGTGACTCACGCTCACAGCGACGCACGCGGTTACCATTTGTGTCAGTAGCCTTCACGATGAACACTTTGTTTCAACAGGGGAAAAACCCAGTGAGACTAAAAGTAACTTTTCCATTGAGATATGGGCCACAATATGGATACAGCATTGATAACAAAAATAAACAATGATGAAAACAATGTAATACATTATAGGGCCAGGATTTTAACAACAATGTCAGAAACTTACAAAATGTCATTGATGACAATGGGTGGATGTTACGATGTAATTTATGATGTTAGCGAACAATTATTTTGTCATGTGCATAATGTAATATATGACTTTCTCTGCAGCTTTAGACGACTTTTCCCAGGCAGATTGCTCAGCAGACACCACGGTGTGACATACAAATATGAAATACCTGATGTATGAGTAAGAAATATAATCAATCTATAACGACTGCTTGCAGTTGTACATTTTTGTCAACCTGGTGCAACACCTCTTGCAAGGTGAACCAGCTAATGACTCGCAGCTCGATTCCTCAAGCTGCCTGGAACAAACTAGATTCGAAGCTTTCGTGACTGCAGGAATTACTCTTTGGTTCTTTCGGTAAAGTCACATACATTTTTCAATTAATTCATGAAAGTCTTCCCTGTGCAAAAAAATAACATGCCAAGCATTGCGATATCATTTACTAAAATAAGCTGTCGTGTAGCAATTTCAATATATAAAATCACAAATTTGGAAACGATCTCCTACTTATGTGCTTACTAAGATTACTTTGCAAACACGCACACATGAGCTGTATGTGTAACTGTATATGTGTGCATGCTAATGTAAGCACGTCTCCTCTGGCAGAAATGTGAGCGAATCTTGAGAGGCATCTTATGGCTTGAGTCCTCACCATAAACTCTACCAGATATGTGTGGTTTTAAAGAGAAACTGTACCGTTTCAAAATAAGTGGTCGCCCAAAGTGGTACGGAGTCCGATTCCCAACCACTGATTGAGAGGGCATGGATCATTAAGATGCCACGTGCGCTTCTAATTAATGCCAGTGCGCAGATCAGATGTACATTAAGCTGCGCACAAGCAAACTGCTGCACACAGAGGTTTTAATAGACATCTCTGACCAAAATTTAATAGCGTGGTATTTTTCTTGTAGACTTTGTGACCTTGAATATTTACGTCAAACAGTCTGCTGCTGGCCCAGTGTCAAGTCTTAATTGTGCACGGCTTTGAGACTCGTGACCCAGAGTCCTTCCTGCGCGAGATGAATCGATAAATCTAGTGCGTTCGTTACACACAGTTGTGAGGTTTTTGTCTGGATCCACAATTCCACGGAAAACTTCGAGCCGACTTGAAAACAAGCATGAAAATCGTAAGGAGAACAAAACTTATGGAATACATATTTGTGAAACGACTCCAGCCGATGCACGCTTGCGACGGGCGTAATGCTACGCGCATGTTTATACAAAACATTGGCCTTTACAGCGGTGCTGACGCCACGCATATGCGCACATGTGAAACAACAAAACGTACATTTGACAGCGCGGGGTTGGTGTAACGTACACGCAGCCGACTCCGGGACCAGGTCACGTCCTCAGGCGTTGGTGTGCGTTAACCGCAGCACGGGTCATAGAACGTAGCGCGATTGCTGTGATTTAACGGAGTAATTCCACGGGACGTCGCGCTGCACAGGTCACTGCTCCGCTAGAAAGTGACCATGTGTGTCAGCGTCAAGTGGTCATGAGCGACCGTCGTCAGTGATGCTGACACATGACGCAGTGTTCAGCGTGTGCACCGCGTGTGTGGTACGCTGTCAACTGTAGAGTATTTGCGTGTCATTTGTTTTATTTATTTTTTTCCGGTGAGGAACGGCACGATTTCATCCGTAATATTTATAATAGTGCCATTGCTCAAACGATCCTCTGTTTGCTATGCAGTTAAGCAATTTTGGTGTATAAACATTACTCATTTCACTCTTACATAACAGAGAGTTATTGTCTCCATGCGTAAATGAGTATTGTATGGTGATTGTCTGAGCTATCGATGGACATTACACATTATTGTGGCAGGGGCCAGACTCCACTTAAAATAAGCACCATGAATTCCCGCAAAGTGGTACTGATTTTATTGAACTGAAGAGCTGATGGGCCAAGTCGACCTCCCTTATTACATTTGAGTGCTCTGACCAGAGGTTCACCCAGGGGAGCAAAATATGCTATTTCCCAGGCCCTCCGCAATTTGCAGATGACTGCTGCTTGTCATGGACAATTTTAGAGATTTTTCTAAATTCCAAAAAGAAACCTAATTATTTATGTACGTTTACATTTTAGATGCATTTCATTTTCTACAATTAACTTAATTTACATGCAATACATTTTGATTCCCAAAAATAATTTCCCCCCCTTCCGAAATGATCTCAACGAAGTGCCGCCACTGGCTCTGACCGCAGTGTTACATACGTACATTGAACTTCTTTCGCACCGTACATAGCCAACCAAACTAACCAGAGGTGTTACCTTGCTAAGCAGCGGTGGAAAACGCTCCGGTAAAGTGAGACGGCTCCGTGCATGCAGGACGTCTTACGGCGCCGCGCGAGCTGCGCGTGACGGCCGTGGAGGAGACGGCGCTCAGGGCCGAGTGGCTGCCCCCGCCCGGAGGCCCCATCTCGGGGTACCGCGTACGCTGCCTCCCAGCGGCGGGAGGCGAGGAGGATGAGGGCGGCGCCGCCAGGCACCAGGAGGAGGATGAGCTGCCCGCGGGTACCAGCAGCCACCGGATGGAGGGCCTGCAGCCAGGGCAGCGCTACATCATCACGGTGACGGCCGTGCGGGGCCGGGAGCATGGGCCACCGGCCTCCCTCTCCATCGACACGTGTGAGTCTCTGCAAACTCCTGTTATCCGGGATTGGTCTCAGACCCAAATACTTTTATCCACAGATGCAGGGTATTTTTTAAAATTGAAATTGCTTTACTACCCAGCTTCGCCCGAGACTTGGATTTTTGTCTTGGATTAATACATGGCCTACGCGGAGGGTGGGGGGGGGGCATGCGTGACGTCAGCAGGCACACTGACGCTGCCGCATGCGGGTGACATCGCAGATGTGACGTCACCGCTCACTTGCCGTGCAACATATATCCATGTTGGGAAGCATGCTAAACATTTCGAACAGACACACATATTCACAAATTTCCCTTTTATATATATAGATGTACTGGGCGTGTTGGTGAATGTGTAGTGACATCGGGGATGTCACTGTGTGGTGCCGGTTCGGGAGGGCCGTGGCATGCGATGTACTTACGTCGCGGACAGCACCGTGTGGGTTGCTGTGTGAGGCTGGCCTTAGCATAGCACGGCGTGCGATGCACCGTCATCGCGTACACCCCATAGATGGGTGTCGTACCAGCCCTAGCGGGGCTTGGTGAGCGCTGGGATAGCGATGGCACCGCACATAGCGTGTAGTGCAGGCTCCCACAAGGGGGAGCGGGAGAATGTCAGCCCAGGGACAGGGCTGCCCCAGGCCATGGCACTCTGGTTGACCCCTTAAGCACATGATCTGGAGTGTCCACAGAGAAGGCCCCAGGTGGGGGGGCTCGGGGGTGATCACGTGTCCAGGGAGAGCTCTCGAGAGGGAGCTAGAACGCTCTCAAAGGCGGGCGGGGCCGAGGGCGGAGCCGGCCCCGACCCAGGAGGATTAAAGGTGGGTCCCTGAGAGGGACCGGGGTCGCTTCGTTCTACAAGCTGGAAGTTCCACGTCCTACGTCTGAAGAGGCATCAACACGTGGCCGGAGACCCGAGTGAGGGTCCGACCCTTCGTAGCTATAACTCCTATGTATAGTGTAGTTAGCTGGGTGGTCACCACCCCAGGCTGTATCTGGTAAAGGGGCAGTTACCTATTGTATATACGTGTTACAATAAATGTGTTGCCGCTGAAGAATAACATCTGCGACTCAGTTAGACTCACTACATATGGAATAAAGCAGCTGAGTGGTAGGGTTGCTGGGCAATAAGGTGCCTGTCGGAGATAGTACAGCAATTACATTTCTGACCTTTCTGTATGTTCCGCAGTGGAACCATTCGTGACGCCGGATTTCAAGGTGGACGTGACGGAGACGACCATTACTATCTCGTGGGCGAGCGTGCCTGGCCTCGTGGTCAGGGTGCTACTGGTGCTCAATGAGGGGGGTGCGGACCCTCGCGAGCTGAGCGCCGATTCAGGGGAGCTGTTGCTGCCGGACCTGACTCCCAGTGCGAAGTACACGCTCACCATCATCATCCTGCTCCACGGCGTCCAGCGGGGACCCCCCATCGTCAAACTTGTCACCACCTGTACGGCCGGTTCTAGTTACACTGCTGTTCCACTGCTACTCGCAGCCGCCATCGTTGCGTGCTTATCATGCAGATTCGTTTCATTGTTAGTGTTATTTGTTTATTTACATGGAAAAAACTCCACTTGGCCAAGTCTCTTCAGACTCTTTTTCACGAGTCTGGAGAGATAATTAACCCAGTAATTCTTTTTTTTTATTTAGCAGTAGATTGGCTACAAATATGTAGTGGTCTTATTTGATGCGTGCCTGCACACTGTTTGCAAAACCCCACACGCGTTACTCCACTACACATATGCAATGAGTACTGGGTGAGGCGGGGGAAGCCTTATATCCACAATGGGCTAACATTAAACATTATATACAGCTGGCTGAGAAAATAATGTAGCGAAAGTGGATTTGATTTGGATTTTTTCCACAACATCATCGCCACGTCGATTAATCTCTGTATTCCAACACCCGGCGAGAAATCCCACACGCCGCATTTGAGCGCTCACTCAGCGCTCTCAGATTTGTTCACAAAAACCTCCTCCCCGGTCTCTGAGCCCAGCGTGAGCAGCACCACTCTCTCCTCTTGTGTCGGCGGCAGCGGTGCCGCCTCCGCGGGGTCTCGACGTGGAGCCGCGTGGAGACACGGGCGAACTGCGCATCTCCTGGATCGCCCCTGAAATGCCAGGTCACTCCGCCGCACCTCGTTTACAAACCTCCGTGCCTCTCAGAGTGTTGGCGAAATTGTTTCAAAAATAGAGACACTAATGCACACAACTGTTACAATAATAACAACAGAGCTCTTTGGGATGTTTGGCCAATTCCTTATTGAGTGTTTTGTATATAGATGGAATTCACGGTACTCAGAGATCCTATTCATGCAGAAGAGTCGCACGGATTGCTGTACCTCTATTTTCTTAACACAATAGCTTGGGAGTCTCATACACGTGATAATCCCTACTCTATCTGTGAACCCTGCCTGTTATAGGTTGGATCCTGGACATTAATCACATGCGGTGTTAGGGTGTATGTAATATGGAATGTCACTTGCTACTTTACCACTACAATGATGCCACCTCTATACGTGTGCATCAGGATGAAACCATTAACTTTGTGTGTGTGTGCTCGTATGTGTGGAGCGGTAGTATCGTGGTCATCGCATTATGCTACCAACCCGGCATCCCAAGTTTGATTCCCGCTCATGGCCAACAACAGTGACCATTATCTGAACCGGTCCTGGGCCTCCCCTAGGTCGACTCAGCCTCAAATGAGTACCTGATGCGGTATGTAAACATCGCCAATAGGAGGGAGACAAAGGCATCCGGGCGTGGTGCTGGCCACCAACTCCTTTGTGTGCCATGGCGGCCTACATAAATGCTCGCTAACAGCGCTTGCCCCAACAGTCTGTGAAGGCTATACGGGGGATCTTTGTTTTTGTTTTACCCGTAGAAGAGCCTGGCTTCTGGGTGACCTGCGTCCCCATGGAGTCGGAGCCCCGGCTAAGCCCGGAGCAGCAGGAGGAGGCGACGGTCGTGATCCGGCGCGACGCTCCGATGGAGGTGGCTGGTGGCCGTGGTGGCGGCATGGAGGTGGTGGTGGCGCCGGGACAGAGCAAGGCATCGTGCTCTGGCCTGCAGCCCGGCGTGCCTCACCGCGTTTCGGTGTCCACAGTGCACGGGCGACACCGCAGTGACCCCGTCTCCACCGTCGCCACGCCCGGTGCGGGGGGGCAGGGCCAGGGTCCGGCACATGCACAGCACCGAGGAGGAGTGCGGACTTCGCCAAACACTTAAATCACACACGGGTTAGAGAACATACGTTAGGAAGCAGCATAGCGAGCAGGATTATGACCTATCTGCAGTCTAAAATTTGCCCCATCATGTCTGCTTTGTTAACGGTATTGCGCAGTTGGTAGAGCATCAGGCAGGGGCGGTTTCTTTATTAGGGCGATTGGGCGACGCACCACCAATGTCATTCAACCACAGAGTCACGCTAGCTGTCACTGTGCCTCTGGATATAGTCCAATCAGCCTCATGTCACGTTCTGTGGAGTACCGCCTCTTTTTGGGCGATTTCACTCCGGCTGAGAATCGCCCCGAGTGGCCCCATAGACTTACATGCAACGATGTTTTTTTTCGAACGGCGGGCGCTCCAATGCATTCTCTATGGCTTCCGGGAGGGCTCGCCCTAACGTGCTTACGTCATCATACGTAAGCACGTTTCATCCAACAATATAATTTGTCGCCACCTAGTGGAATCTTTAATAAAAGAAACTTGAGTGGATTTTATTAATAGTGAGTATAGAAACAAACAAGATGTATTGTAAGAGTCACTTTATTTTTCATTAATATTAAAGAAGTAAAGTTGCCTTTACATGCTTAAGCTGTTAATTTATCCATTGCATGGGTGGACCTTATCCTTATCAATCATCCAGACAATCGCCCCCCCTGAGAGATTTTGCAGGAGCCGCCACTGGCATCAGGGATGGAAATTATGGGAGCCCTCCAAAATTGTTTCATTTAGCATTGTTGGGTGAAAAAATTTCAGTAGTTGAGCTGTGTGGAAAGACGGATCTTACAGCACAAGCTCAGCACTTCCAACGAAAACAAGCACTGCCCAATGTTTGCTTGAGCAGGGGAACGTGGTTGACATTTTATTTTCACATTTTGAGTAAAGGCAGCTGGCGGATTTGACTCTAATTTATATAGTCTGTACATTGTGCCAACCGAATGTGGTATAATGAAACACAGCTTTGTGTGCGTGAGTCGAGCAGCTATTCGAGAGTATTGATTTGTTGTGCCGTGGGTAACATGAGTGCTACAGCGCGTCGCCGCTGTTGCTGCTGCAGCCGCGCCACTAGTGCAATTCTCAATCACCTTCCGTTGTCACCTCCTGCGGCAGTCGTTCCTCCGCCTACCGGCCTGCGCTTTGGATCCGTGGGGCCCGACACGATGCGTGTCTCCTGGCTGGCGCCCGCGCTGCCGCAACCTCCCTCCTTCTACCGCGTCGTGTCGGCCCAGGTGGACGGGTGGGAGCAACCCGAGGAGACGCGCGTGCCCGGGCAAGGGAGCGGGACTGAAACGACTCTCACAGGCAGGGGAACGGCACCGCCGACACGCGCGCCGGGATGCAGGGATTGATTATTCCCGTTTGCGTATCGGTGGCGTAGCCGTCAAGTGTGCAGGTGGTGCAGCTGCACCGGGGACCACGCACGGGCTAGAAAGAGGGAGCGCAGTTGGACAGTGGACCTCATTTAATTCATTACACCAGGGCCCAAGCCAGCCACGCTCCACTACTTCCATTACTTGTGTTGTAATAATTATAATAATGTATTTGTTTACGCTGGAGAGCCCCCCTGGGTCTCGAGACCCTTTTTCATCGTAACATATGGTCCAGTTTGTTGAACGTATTCATGCAAGTGGAAAGTGGAGTGCCTCTTGGAATGAACAGCGCGCGTACAGGGGGTTTTTATTCAAGCTCTGCACAGCCACCCCATCATTCCTATCGGCACATAGACTGTTGAGGCAAGTGCCGTTAATGAAATCCTATGAAGACCAGAACCGACACACGAGGGCGAAGTGTGGCCAGGACGGCGCCTGACCATCTTTGTCTCCCTAGTGCTGACGTTGACACACTGCACCAGCTACTTATTTAAGGCTAAATCGATCTAAGGGAGGTCCAGAATTGGTTCAGATATGTTCGCTGAGAGGGCAGGAATCGACCTTGGGTTGCTAAATAAGTCCGCTACCGCCCCTCACACGCGGGCAGATGCACAAATCTGACATGTCGGTGAGACGCAGGAAACACAGCTTCTGTGCTTCTCGCGCGCGTGCACGTGGTGTTTAGAGCTGCGGCCGGGGACGGAGTACGAGGTGGCCGTCCACACCATCGTGGGGGAGCATGAGAGCGTCGCCCTCATGGGGACGCACAGGACTGGTGAGAAGCGCCCTGGCGCCACCTCGCGACCCCTACCCCCCGCCCACATCGTTGAGTCCCCTTGTTTGCGCGGTCAGTGGCGGCGGTGACCATCGTAGCATTGTCCCCCTCAGCCCCGGACCCGCCGCGCGAGCTGCAGATCGTGACGGTGAGCGACTCGTCGCTGAACCTGCAATGGCTGCCTCCAGCCGAGGCGGCGGTGTCCGGGTACCGCGTGCGCTGCGCCACTGAGGAGGACCCGAGCCGTACGGCGATCTGGGATGGCTCCACGGAGGACCTCGATGGTGCGATCCCTCCCTCCCTCTCTATTTCTCCGCTAGAGCTGTGTTAGTGGCCAGCGCAGAGCTGGACAATGAATAAAAGCAATGCTTGTGATAGAGTCGATCCCTGACTGAGATTAGAACTTGCAAGCCGTATGGTGGTTGAGTGCAGTGCCACGTTGGCCAGATTGGTGATGGTGTCAAACCAGAAACTAAGCAGCTGTGTTACCAGTTGTATGCAAGCAGAAAATACAAATATCCTGAGCAGATTTATCACTAACACCGAAACAGTTATATAGAGTAGTTAGAGAGAGAGAAAGCAAGACAGCAGAATAATTGATTGATTCAGAGTAGAAATTTGCACTTTGTGATCTATTCAAAACTTGAAAGTTGACATTAACATTTTAAATTGGCTTTGAGTATGATCACGACAAGATTATTGATATTCAGTGAAAACGGTTGGAATGTCAACTTCAGAGCCGTTGGTTACTGTGCGATTGTCGGTTGATGACTCGGCAGATCGCCGGGAAGCAAGCCGGGAGGAAGTTCTCCCCCGGGATCAGACGTCGCTTATGCTGGAGGAGCTCGCGCCGGGCCGGAGCTACATCATCAGCGTTCACGCTGTGCACGGGGCCGAGCAGAGCAGCGCGCTCACGGGACGCGCAAGCACGCGTAAGAGCGTTCCGTGTTAGCACGCCTAAACAGCATACCGCGTGAGCATGTATGAAGCGCGTACCGCGTGAGCATGCGTAAAGTGCGTACCACGTGAGCATGCGTAAAGTGCGTACCGCGTGAGCATGCGTAAAGTGCGTACCACGTGAGCATGCGTAAAGCGCGTACCACGTGTGCATGCGTAAAAAGCGTACCACGTGTGCATGCGTAAAAAGCGTACCACGTGTGCATGCGTAAAGAGCGCACCACGTGCCCGTGGCACATCCGTGCGTCGGTTCACGACCCGTGGTCCTCATGTCAATCCACTGCTGGGTCAGGGTCACGGTAATACAGTTTAACTATATTACATGCAGTAATACGGTAGGTATAACAAACAGTCTTTAATTGTGTAATAACAAAGCCGATCACCACGTGAAACCGACATAGGCTCTTATTACAATTGGAATTGGAATGAAGTATGTCAATGATTATATTTCAGTAAGGATTGTAAACGAATTTTTAAAATATCTTTTTAATTTAAAGTCATATTTTAGTTGCTGGCTAATAGTAACGTGTTTTGGCTTACAACCCTTCCTCGGTTATTATTGATAACTCATTGGAGAAATAAGTCTATGTTGCAAAGGAGACCAAGGATAAATAACAGGCTGAAAAGTAATTCGTAGGATACATATCTGTGCAATCCAATAATAATAAAACGACCATAATAGAATGCAACACAGGAGTCACGTATTGTGCAAACGCCATTGGCCATTGGCATACATTTTTGAAAAGAAAAGTACAATTGGAATATATTAACCCTGTAGAACATTGTGCAATGTGTGACTGTGCAGTACGTCCGCTGAACGAAGATTTGTTCAAGTTTGAGATGAAGGACACGATGATTGTAATCTCCTGGCCCCCAATTCAAGGTCTCAAGATCAAGGTATTGTTTGAGTTTCTCATGATTCTCGCTGGCAGAAGTCGGCATACATGCCTGAGGTTTTTTTCTGTTCCCTGTGGCCAAGAATGGCAAGTTAAATTCACACCATATGCAGTGCACTTTTTTCTGATTTGTTTTTTTTGTTTATGACCGCTTCCCGTGATATAATACGACTACATATTGACCGTTTTAGACCTTTGTTTTCGTAGAATGGAATGTGCCTCCAATTGCGTACAAAGAACAGAAAAATCCAAACCACAACTGCATCTCCACACTCCAATGAACGCTCATCTCCACTTGAAGTCCTAAACCGGTGGTGGAAAATTCACATTCCCATGGGAGTGACAGGCCACTCTAGAGGAGACACACTGTTTACTTCTCACACTGTTACTTACCCCTGGGGGGATAGTTGGCTGAAGTGATTCCCTGTTGGGATCTTTACTCTTATAGTGAATCCATCTGCCACAGTACCACCTGGCCAGATGAAACAACGTCACATCGCATGCCTTGCGTGGCGGGTGGACCAATAGGGAAGTTAGCGCCGTCCGTCAGAGCTGACGAAAGTTACAATTGGAATTGTGTTATTCGTAATGAATTGCAAACAATGTAAGTGCAATTTTAACGTCACCTCACATTTCTGCTATAATTATAATTGCTCAGCTCTGTGCTACTTGGCACTAATTGTAAGTCAGTGCTCTGTGTGGCTGCCCTCGGTGCGAGGCTCCCACCGTTGCATGCAGGGTTCCACCCAGAGGTCGCAAACGGGTTTTGATTCCTTACCCATACCCGTACCCGGCCGCACCAGGGTCGCAAACGGGTACCCGTACCCGTACTCGGCCGTACCCGTACCCTACCCGTACCCGGCCGGGTACGGGTAGGGTACGGGTATCGGGTACATGATTGCGACCTCTGGGATGAAGCCATGTTGCAGGCGCGGGTGGGTTGATTCTAGGAACTTGAATTGTGAGAAGAGACAAGACGTTGGGAAATGAGTGACAAACAGTTACTCACCAGTGACTCACGGTCTACCCGTACCCGTACCCGGCCGCACCAGGGTCGCAAACGGGTACCCGTACCCGGCCGGGTACGGGTAGCCGGGTATCGGGTAGGGTACGGGTATCGGGTACCCGGTTGCGACCTCTGGTTCCACCTGCGTTTGTGTTCCCGTAATCATCCTCTTTATTGAGTAGCCATCCTGAGAAAACTTCAAGTCTTGCCAGAACATTCAAAGTGCCATTGTCTTTGAGTTGCTTAATAATTACGCTGCTCGAGACAATGTTTTTACACATAGTCCTTCCCTCTTCCGGGATTGATAAGATATTAGTATTGTATGCAGTAGCGGCTCCTGCAAAATCTCTCAGGGGGGGCAAATGTCTGGATGATTGATAAAGATAAGGTCCACCCATGCAATGGATAAATTAAAAGCTTAAGCATGTAAAGGCAACTTCACTTCTTTAATATTAATGAAAAATAAAGTGACTCTTACAATACATCTTGTTTGTTTCTATACTCACTATTATTACAATCCACTCAGTTTATTTTATTAAAGATTCCACTAGGTGGCGACAAATAATATTGTTGACTGAAACGTGCTTACGTATGATGACGTAAGCACAGTTAGTGCGAGCCCTCCCGGAAGCCATAGAGATTGTATTGCAGCGCCCACCGTTCGAAAAAAAACATCTTTGAATGTAAGTCTATGGGAACACTCTGGGCGATTCTCAGCCAGAGTGAAATCGCCCAAAAAGAGGCGGTACTCCACAGAACGTGACATGACGCTGATTGGACTATATCCAGAGGCACAATAACGGCTAGCGTGACTCTGTGGTTGAATGACATTGGTGGTGCGTCGCCCAATCGCCCTAATGAAGAAACCGCCCCTGATTGTATGTATGTTGACGTTTTTTCACATGGTACGTAGCCAACCGTGCTAATCGGAGGTGCGGGGGATGGACAACACACTTAACACAAAAGCAGTTCTCAAGAAATTAGTTTTCTGCGCATGATACAGCTCGGGTTTTGCTTTGTACCTTTTTTTTAAGAGGCTTCAGCGCTAGCGGCGACGCCGCAGGTTAAAAGGCAGCAAGCAAGCTCACCACACTCCCCTCTCTCGCTGCACTTTGCTGCCGTGCAAGTGCGTAGCGGCGCTGTCCACTTGGACGTTGGGGATCGCGAGGGCTTGGCAGGGCGGGGGGCGTCTGCCGAGCGCCGCCGCACATGGTGCTCGTTTTGAGATTTAGACGGGAAGCGGCGTATTTGTCACTGCCAGCGAGCGTTGCAAGGCATTTCATATTTCCAGCGCTGGTGTTTTCCTTGGCGTGAGGTTTCACGGGGAAAAAGAGAAGGCCGCGTGGCGTTGTGATTTCGCATTGAAAATGCAATTCGTCGTGTGCATGCGGTTTTGATTTTATTCTGCTGCTGTGGAAATGTCTTGCCCCTCATCTCTGACTTCTCGGGTGTATATTATAGCAATGTCGTTGTTTTGTTTTTACAAGAAGTGGCCAGAGTGGATTCGTTAATAAACTCAGGCATTAATTATACCCGAACACACGTACAGTTGTTTCTATAAAACTGTCCCGTTTATTGTTTTCAGTTTGGCAGCGTTTATGATGGATTTTCTATCACTATGAATTTACAGAGGATACTAAAGTATTATTACATTGGAGCTCATCACTGTATATTTGCATACACCACAAAATGTTAAGAAATGCAACCTCACTGTAGCCAGATAAGTTTTAAAGCCGTGGGGCAATGATGTTGGCTTAGTCGCCTTTACACCTTCCATGCTGATAATCTCTGGGGTTCAGCAACTTTTCAAACGTTGATGTGACATTGAAATATAATTTAATCTCAGTGTCGCCAGTCTAATACTAAACAATTTTTAATTTATTTTAGCAGATAAGGCCCACTGAGTTATATAGCTCCTTTTCAATAGCAACCTGGCCACATGATGATAGGTCAACGAAGGGGCTTATCACGTGAACATTTATGGCAGCCAAATATTCTTAGCGCATACTCTTTGGTTCTTTCGGTAAAGTGACGTAGGTATAAAATAAAATAAATTAAATCACGACGTTTCGATTGCAACACAAGCGATCATCATCGTGATTTAATTAATTTTATTTTATACCTACGTGACTTTACCGAAACAACCAAAGAGTATGGATCCCGTCAGTCACGAAAACTTCAAATATACTCTTAGCGCATGTTTCTAAATGTGGGGGGGGGGGGGGGGGAATAGAGAACCCGGAGAAAAATCCACACGACCACGGGGAGAGGGACATGCAAACTCCAAACACACAGGCGTCGTCAGGGTCGGACTCGAACCCACGACCACCCGCATACCAGGCGAGGCAGTTAACATCTTGCCACCACGGCACCCTGTCAATCAACAGGTTAACATTTAATCTTCGTTAACTGCTGGGTTTACACGAGGTGGCTTTTCCCCTCTGTGGCTCGGCTTTGTATGTCAAAATTATTTTGCACTGTACATACCCAACCGTGCTAATCAGAGGTGTGGGGAAAGGACAGCAAACTAAACACCAGAAGCATTTGGTGCGATGAGCTCGTGTTCGTGACTGAGCGACGTCCCCTGCAGGTGATGTTTGTGGCGAGCAACGGACGTGGAGACCCCCGTTACGTGAGCTCCGACTCCGGGTTGATGCTCCTGCCGGACCTGTCCCCCCGCGCGGAGTACACGCTCACCATCATCATCCTACTCCACGGCACCCAGCGGGGACCCCCCATCGTTAAGCACGTCACCACCGCTGGTACGATGGTTCATTTCTGCTGCCTTGGAGATGGCGGGTCTCGAAGCCCCAATGGCCACGCAACAGCCCGACCTCAGCCTTGGCTCATTTTTCAGGAGACCAGATATGATTGGGTTAGGCTTAATTGTAGCTGGGTCTGTCCGGGTCAGCGATCCGGAATATATTTCAGCACCCGCTCACCACATCCAGTATGCCTCTCGCTATAATTCATGAGAAATGAAGCCCTGTGTACGGATATTCATTGGAAGGTGATTCATCTGGGATTTATCAAATAAGTACAATAATTTGTGAAGTCAGCTGGTCCTTATTATGAGAATGTGGAAATTCCAAACAGCGACCAATGGACCTGTCCCCTGTACTCGTTTGAGTGGGAGGTGAGTCGCTGTCTTTTTCAGCTTTGGCAGTCATTGCCTCATCCTTGTTGTGAATGTTGAGTCTAGAGCTGGAGCGGTTCCTATTGTGCTGCCAATACGAGTTGTGCAATGGAAGTCCTTCAATATTAAACTTCCAATGCATTCCCTTTGTGTTCATGCAGAGTTTACCGAGTGAATTAAAGGCCTAATCTTTTTAAGAATGGTTTTGCATCTTCATATAACAGACGTTTGTTTTAGATTCATGACAAACCACCGCTTATTAGCATATGGTATCAACAACATAGTTTAGCCTTTATATCTTCTTCATATATTGCAATTGCTACTATTATGTGTTTAGAAGGAGTACAATGCACATTATTACCTTGCTGTGAATGCTTGAGAAGTCTTTCCCTCTACAACTGCCGCTACAGAACAAATCATTTTGCATTTCCATAGCACATAAACACCACTGCAGCTCAAGGCGGTGCTGCTATTGTGAACTTTGACCTTGTCTTGCTGGTGAATGTACATCTCTGAGCCGAGGTGCTCCTCTGGTTGAATAATTGGCGCCGCTCGCGCGTATGGCCTACAGCTGCGTGCCTCTGAACCTTGGCGTCGTGAGATATTTAGCTATGCCGTCATTGTCAGTCAATCCGTGTTTCCTCCACCAGCTGCTGCCTACGTAGAGGAGGAGGAGAATGACGGCAGTGGAGGAGAACTGCAGCCCATCCTGTACGAGGAATTTCAGTCCGGTGAGTTGACCTCATCGCACGGTACAATACAGCGCTGTGTGGATTCACGTAGTTTCTTGAAGTGACCGCATCTCAAGACGCTGTAGAGAAGCATTGCGCAGCATTTATTTTATGGTGAGAAAGAGGAAGTCATTAACAAGGGGACGAAAAAAAGGTCTAAAGCCTCGACAGGAAATGAACAAGGGAAATTGAGGGAGTTAAATTAACCATGATCTTTAATGTGTCCACCTGCCCAGTTTCAATGGATTTGGGGAAGATCAGCTTAGCCACAGGTTTCCAGTTATGCAATGTAAACAAACACTACCCACAATAAGCCAACTAGTATCACCCAGTGGACAGAAAAGAAGATCAAAGACTCTGACAAGCGGTTCTTCCTACCCTGCCATTGCCACTCTCCCCGCAGAGCTGGCCGATCCCAGCGACCTGCGCTTCTCTCACGTGGGAGCCGAGTCCATGCACGTGTCCTGGGCGCCGGTGCCGCCCCCCTCATCCCCCACGCACTACGTGGTGCACTACTCGCCGCTGTACTCGAGCGCGGAGCCGCGCGAGGTGGTGGTGGCGGGCGACGCGACGTCCGTGGATCTGGGTGGTGTGTGGCGACGCGCGCTCCCCCCCCCCCCACCCCTGCTGGCCCCACCACTCACACGCGACAAAATTCTCTGTGTGAGCACGAGTGGCTCCAACTTTCATTTCTAATTTTTTTTTGTTTTTTGGGGTTTTGTCGCTCGCCAAGGGCTGCACCCGGGTCTGGAATACCGGGTGAAAGTGCGCGCGGCGGACGGAGACCAGCTCAGCGCTGGTGCGAGTGGAACGCACAAAACTGGTGAGGTGCAGTGTGGATCATTTCCAACTGTGATTACAAAACGTGTGTGTGATCTGCTTATGCATGCTGTGAGCTTTTGAGCCTGAATGTTTCCCTGCAGTGTTTATGATACAAGACAACATTAAGCCAGTTTTGCCTTCTACGAGCCTCTTCAGTAGGGTGTGGTAAAATAAAGCAATCCTACTCTGTGTCCTGATGGGATGGGTGACTGCCATCCACTAATAGTGTGGAGTCGAACATTTGAGGTGCAGCAATATTTGTTAAATGTCCAAAATTAATTGATGTGCTCCTCTGGAAAATTATGTTCAGAATGTTTTTTTTCTAATTACACTAGAAAGGAAATAAAAAGGTAAATGATTTGAGGAGCTAAATGAAGGCCCATTTTGTAATGGATTATCTCTCATTGTGCCAATGAACGCACCAAAGTGTAGTGATTGGCCTCATCACAGAAGTGTGGAATTACCAGTTCAGGTGCTGGCAGAAATGAGCACCGCTCCATGTTCGCTGGAGCAAGTGGCACACAAAACATTCACTGCATTTCGGCACGATGTCACGCTCTCGCCATCCAGCCATCGACTCTCCAACACAGCTAGAATTCTTGGACGTGACGGACTCATCGCTCACCGGTCGCGTGGCAGCCACCGCGTGCCGCCATAACGGGCTACCGGGTGAGGTACGGGCCCGAGGGCGGCGCTCCGGGCTACGCCAACGAGCGGCTGGTGACTGGTGATCGGACGCAGCTGGAGCTGCACGACCTGGAGCCCGGCACGGACTACGTGGTGCGCGTGATCTCCGTGGATGGCCGCGAGGAGAGCCTCCCGCTCATGGGGCAAACTCGCACCGAGGGGCGACCCCAACGTGAGTCATGGTGGTGGTGGCTGTGGCGACGATGGCTGCGGTGGTGGTAGTGTACACCAGCGCACCACACACTAAGTATGTAGTTTTTGAGTGATATATTTTCAAACGTGTGCATTTTATTAGGGCCGTCTAGTTTCTGGAAGACACAAAATGGAGCAAACAGAATCAGAATCTTCATTTATCCGGAAGGAATCCGATGAGCTCGAAAGCTCTTTTTCCCAGAAGTCCAGTAGGGGAGGATCAGAAAGTCATAACAACAAACAAGAGTTGAATCCTCATAAGAATACACACACAGAATAGAAATGATGGTCTATCCACGACCGCGATGCTTTGAACTAATTTCCCCACGCAGAGCTAGCGGCGCCGCGCGAGCTGCGCGTGACGGACGTGGAGGAGACGGCGCTCAGGGCCGAGTGGCTGCCCCCGCCCGGAGGCCCCATCTCGGGGTACCGCGTACGCTGCCTCCCAGCGGCGGGAGGCGAGGAGGACGAAGGCGGCACCGCCAGGCACCGGGAGGAGGAGGAGCTGCCCGCGGGCACCAGCAGCCACCGGCTCGAGGGCCTGCAGCCAGGGCAGCGCTACGTCATCACGGTGACGGCCTTGCGGGGCCAGGAGCACGGGCCACCGGCCTCCCTCTCCATCGACACGCGTGAGTCTCCTGGGGGGAGCAGTTTCGTGGCATTGGGGGCACCGCTGAGGGCTCTGCTAGCACTGGCGGCTCCACTGCCAGCGGTGGCGTCTCGCCTTCTTGAATTCTTTGCTACAAGTCACCGCTGTGCACAGGTGTTGTGTTGTCAATTGTCATCGTTGTCATTCTCATTCTCCTTGTCATTCGTTATAGGAACTTTGTAGGAATGCATGAGAAACATGTACGTTCATATTTGAGTGGGAGACGAATATTTGTTGTGAGAGAACCCCTTGATCGCATGAAGATTTCTCGCTTATGTTTTATAGGACAACAGTTACTTTCAGGTGTTCTCTTTAAAAAAAAGTAACGTTTTTTCACGTCTTAAAAGGAATTGGCTTAAATGAGAAGTGAAGCTGTGTTTGGCACCTGTGATCTTGAATTTTTCTCACAAAGTTGTATCGCACACCCATGATCCAACGCATCCCGCTGTTTATTTCTGCAGTGGCAGCTACCAATTTTCTGCCAGAGTTCCGAATTGAGGTGAACGAGACGACGATCAACATCTCCTGGGACTGGTGGCCTGGCCTGGAGATCAAGGTCCTCGTCAAATCTTCTCGCCAAATCACATTCTTCTCATTCAACATCTCAACGCATCAACCTGAAATATGACCCACATTACGTGGCGGTCCTGGCGCCTTGCATTTTTAATCATTGGCTTCTTGTGGCCGCAGGTGCTGCTGGTGCCCAGCGAGGAGGACGGAGACCCCCGTGAGCTGAGCTCCGTCTCGGGAGAGCTGCTGCTGCCAGACCTGACCCCCGACACGGAGTACACGCTCACCATCATCATTCTGCTCCACGGTGCCCAGCGAGGACCCCCCATCATCAAACACATTGCCACGCGTGAGTCGCATCGTCGCGCGCATTCACAAAGAGTCAGCTCGCACACGCTTCTCATCTCCGTGTTCTGTAGCTGAGTTGAAAATGGCCGGGTCTGAAAATACTCGGTTGAACGCCATAGTTTTGGAATAATTTTTTCCAGGGTGTTTCATTATTTTATGGGAGATGTATCCCTGGCATCTATCCCAGTGTTGGACCAGCAACAACACGTGCATGCCTGTGTGTGCGCGCTTGCTGCGTTGTGTATTCATGTGCACGCGTTTTAATGCAAAGAAATTGTGCATTGATGTATATGTGCACCGGGAACTCCATGTGTATCGTGTGTGCATTACTGAGTACAGGTATGTACGCTTATTTACACACTGCGTGTGTAGTAATGTGAATCTGTGAGGTATTGCACCGTGCAGCTCGGTTCCTCGGCGTTTGCGCGCAGGGTCTCCTTTTCCGACCGTCCGGGTGTTTTTATTTATTTCCGTAGTTCCGCTCTCCGAACGCGAGCCTGAGAGCCTCGCCTTCCCGACGGCGCCGTCGCTTTACAGGCACGTCACCGCAGGTGGGTCCCGTGAGACGATCGCATCGAGCTCGTGCCGTCGTTTTCCACGCCCCCACCCACCACGTGCCTCTTTAATCACGGCTATTCAATACGCTTGCTCGCGCGGGGCGCGCGTGTACACTTGCTGCATAATGTGAATGTGCGCCTGTGTTTGGATGCATGCGCTGTACTAAAGTGCGTGCATCGCTGTTCGTGAGCACAAGGGTCTTCATGTGTGTTGTGTGTGTGCATATATTAATAAGTACATTTACTGATAATTATTTACATGCCGCATTGGTGTAGTACTCTGTGCCGGTAACACAGAGGAGCTCGCACGCATTTTAAGAGGTTGCCCCAACTGAGTCGTCCTCTGTGGTCTGTCTCAAGATTTCATCCGGCAAGTCAACGCTCAGTTCGTCATTTCCACCAAGAAGCCACCGACAGCATGTGAGGACGCACCTTTTGACTCAGACTAATCCATCACCAGTGTTCATCACTCTGGACGGTGTGGGAGTGGAGTGGTGGCACAGTGGATTGCGCGCGGCGCTATGAAACAAATTTCCCGAGTTTGATTGCCAGCCAAGGCTAAAATCAGTGGCAAGTTTTATCTGTACTGATACTAAGTACCCCATGTATGTATGTAGACCTTATTTTGCACCATACATAGCCAACCATCCAACCAACCCACACTGGCCATGGTCGTGAAGTATGGCAAAAATACCTTGACTGAGAGAACATAGGAAGGCCTTAATGCCCAGCAGTGGATTGTCAAAGGGCTGCCAATTTTTTTTATTGATGACTATTCTAGAGATATTACTATTTATGGTTTCGAAAAAGATGTGAATCAAGAGTTCGTTCAAGATGTGAGTATATTAATAGGCAAAAAGTATATCAGAGAAATCTAGAACTGCACATGCAGGGATTATAAGTCCCATCCTACATTCACACTTACAGTCCTTGCGTTTATCAATGAAACTGTCACCAGGCTCAGAGAAAAGCAGTGGTTTACACTCCTCTTTGTTGGCAGCCCTGAGCCAACGATAACGATTCAAATTTTCCACAGTGTGGGCCGATCTTTCTATACTCTGGCACAAGCACCACCGACTTCTTGGTAATCAGTGTCAATTTTATTGACCGCAGAAGGATGATGGGCTCGTGTATTCCCAAACAAAATTTTAACTCGCAACTTTACAGTCGTGATTTGAGTCCTCTGCCGTAGTAGAACCTGGCCAGATAGACAAATTACACACACAGTCTGTGTGAAAACCTGAAACTCTCCTCTACTCCCGTCCCACAGATGCGACCAGCTTGAATGTCACGTTTGACATTGAAGCGACGTTGTCGAGCATCGTCTTCAGATGGAGAACGGTGCCGGGGCTGAGCATCAAGGTAGAGCACACGCTGTGGGCGCTCGCCGCATCAGAAATACTGAACCTACACACGCACACACCTACACATGCACACAACAACAACCGCCATTCGCCACTAAGTGGCGGTGACGTCACCACGACGCTTGTGCCAGGCCATGTGCACCTTGAGGCCACGTGAAGTGTCGAACGCCTGCTGGCAGGAGGTCACGGGGCAGACCCAGGTGCCACGGTGCGACTTACTGGCTGATGCACCACCTGTGCCCCCTACTGTGCCACACACACACACCTACACATGTACACACACACACCTACACATGCACACACCTACACATGCACACATACACACCTACGCATGCACACACACACACCTACACACAACAACAACCGCCATTCGCCACAAAGTGGCGGTAACATCACCATGGTGCTTGTATCAGGCTATGTGCACTTTAATGCCACGTGAAGTGTCGAACGCCGGCTGAGATGTGTCTATATGTAGCTATTCGTTATGTAAAATGGGTGCATTGTGCTATTTTTTAAATTTAATACTTTTAAGCCAGTAGCCCATTTTATATTATAGGAATGTCCCATTGAGTCTCAAGACTCTTTTTTAAGAAGGGTTCTGCCTGGGATGTTTGTCTGCCATTTTTTTGAGTAATTTTGCATTTGGGAGGAAACCAGAGCGCACAGAGAAAACTCGTACAGAAAATCAGATCGTGCTCAAATTTCAAACAAATAAATGAAAACCTACTTGTTGTGCTGCCATCTGCAGGTGGTAACCTTCAATTTCGTATTCTCATCCGCGTGTTTTGTATGCTTTGCTAAGCCCACCAGGTTACAGGTGTGCACCTCCATACCTGGAAAAAGAAAATCCAGTGCCAGCGCGGCCTCACGGAGGATGGCCGTGCAGACCTGACTCAGTAACCGGAGCCAACGGTCGTCCTTGTTGTCCCTCAATCTTTTGCCGAGTCTAGGTGCGGCTGTTGGACAAGGAGTTCACCTCCGACTCAGGGGAGCTACTGCTTTCGGGCCTGTCCCCAGGCGTGGAGTACACGCTCACCATTGTCGTCCTGCTCCACGGCGTCCAGCGGGGACCCCCCGTCGAGACGCGCGTCAAAACTCGTGAGCCATCGCCAAGGCGCCGGGTTGCCGTGCGGTGCCAGGCGGCAGCGGTGGTGTCGGCTGCGTCGGGCATGCAGACCACTGGGCGCTCGTCCGTGCGATGTGGGCGCCTGGGCGTGAGTTGTGCAGTTTCCTAGGAAGGGGAGCCAGGCTCGAGTACATCGCCCACCTCGGCGCAGCTTCCGCTGGCACACCGCGGCATGGTCAGGGTCCGCGAGCACAGCCGGTGACGTCGCCGTTTGAGGGCGAGTGGCACGTGAATCGATGCGTGTAGTGGGTTCGAGTTTTAGAGGTTGTTTTGTTCAACCAGTGGAGAACTCAAGAGGAGACCAGGGTTTCTTCTCGATTGCAAGAGTGACCTGGATCATCAAATTGACAAAAGTTAAACAAATGCAATAAAGTACAGCCAGGAAGTGAATAGAAATCAAAACAAAAACAACTGTGTCACATGGGAAATTGCAGATGTCGTGTTTAATGAATTAGGTCGTCCATTCATGTGCCTATGGACTGTGTCCTGTTCTTGTGAGAAAGTATAACATGTACTTTTGCAATTACATTGGAGATGTCTTCATATTAGAACAAATGCTAAAGATATAAAAGGGAAATTTGTTAATATTTGTGTCTGTTCGAAATGTTTACTTTCCAACATGCAATACACTTGAAATTTGGCATACGGGTAGTTTTCAGACTGTACACAATGCAAAAAGTATAAAAATAGACTTTTCTATTTGGGGGTGGGGGGGGTCGCAATAATGGATATATATTGCACAAGTGAGCGGTGACATCACATCTGTGATGTCACATCTGTGATGTCACTCGCATGCGGTAACGTTACACAGTGTGCCTGCTGACGTCACGCACCCCCCCCCCAACCCTCCACGTAGGCCATGTATTAATCCAAGACAAGAATCCAAGTCCCGGGCGAAGCCGGCTAGTAAAGCTAGTATATAATAAAAAACATGAAATCAGTAACATTTATGATTATTTATTTTCCCAGGAAAACCTCAAAGTCCTTTTTCAGGAGGGTCCTGCTTAGAAAGGTTACCCAATTCCTATTTTAAGTATGTGTGTGAGAAGAAACTGGAGAAAACTAAAAGGACAGGAGGACAATACTAAAACTTGCTACCAGTCTGTTTGCGGTTTTGTAAGCACCTCACTCGCCGTGCTGGTGGCTGTCTCACACAAAGCCAATCGGCTCTCTAAGTGTCTGAGTCACGGGCGTTGCACCGCCACACCCAGTTTCTGTTATTCCCATGTTATAATTGGCGATTGTTGTTTTGTAAAACCAACATCAGAACTTTCTTGTGGCAGATTCAATACATCAAGCAGCGTTGGGCGAGGACTTTGCCAAGTGGTTTAACAGCGTCCCTCCGACCTTCACCACAAATATGCCAGGCAAGCCCGCACGCACGCCCCAGGACTCGCGGGCAGCTACTTGAGTTGGAGGTGTGCCAGCCATCCTCGTACACCTCGTTGTTTTAATTTTCGACCTCTTCCTGTTTCACAGAGGTGCAGGTGAAACACGACCCGGACTTCAAGGTTCACACGACAGAGACGTCCATCACAATCTCGTGGAACTCATTTCCTGGGCTGGTTATCAAGGTGATGTCGCAGTTAAACCTCCATCATCTGTCTGGCTGACACTGTGCTTCGAGCACTCGAATCACTATCGGCAGTCCGCGAGTTCAAATCTCGGTCAAGGGTTGACGACATAGCCAAACATCCCTCTGGGAATGATAAAATGAGGACCACTATTTTATCATTCCAAGTGGGACTGCTCCCAGCAATTTGAAATGTGGAATTTCAACCACTGTCTTAGGGCCGCCAGACATTTTTACTTCTATAATTGTGTTCTTATTCCTTTTTTATTGTTATCAATGGTGGAGTTTTGTCTATTTTTATCTGCATGGCTTTCATTCTTGTGTTTAAACCAGGTCTTCTGTTATAAACAAAGGGTCTGTTTTGTTGAGATGCGAGCTCACGACAGTCATATACGCAGGCACATGGCAGTCACACGCCCTGAATTTACGAATGGCGCGCTTCGTTTGTATATTTTACTAAAACGTCATAATCCGTTCTGACGAGATTAGAACTGCTTTGTTTTTAGTTTGTTGTCCTTCCTCCACACCTCCGCGGTTGGCTACGTACGTTTCGAAAAAAGTTCAACACACATGAGAATTCACCGCCGCAGCAAACAAGATTCGTTTACAGAACCCACGCCGTCTAATTGGTTGCTCACCCCTGTCCATGCCGCGCTTTGTAAACTGTAACGTATTATAATCCGGAGCATGCAAATTTGTCATGGAACTGTACAGGTGCTGCTGGTGCCAAGCGAGGGGAGCGCGGACCCCCTCGAGCTGAGCTCCGATTCGGGGGAGCTGCTGCTGCCTGAGCTGTCCCCCGGTGTGGAGTACACGCTCACCATCATCATCCTGCTCCACGGCGTCCAGCGGGGAACCCCCGTCGTCAAACGTGTCACCACACGTGAGTCGCATCGCTGCCGGGCGGCAATCGTTAGGGCTGTATGTATGTTGAACTTCTTTTGCACCGTACGTAACCAACCGTGGTAATTGGAGGTGCGGAGGAAGGACAATAAACTAAACATTAAAAGCAGTTTTAAAGAAATTAATTTTCAATCTAGATTTAAAAGTGCATTGCTCAAGTGTCTTACTAATATCGGAAGGAAGAGCATTCCAGACGGCCGCAGACGCGCATCTGAAAGCGTGCGATGTGGTGACCATCTTTGTTCGATGGCTAGCCAAAAGCTGCTGCGAGGATGACGAGAGTAGGCGTGATGGTTTATTCCTCTTGACGAAATCAGAAAGGTATTGTGGTTCATTTGTGGCAAGAGCTTTGTAATGAGTGCGACATAATGTGTTTGTGCACTCCTGTGGAGCGCAGAGCGCATTTCCGGTTGCTCTGTCGGCGTCTTGAAGGGAAGAATGCCCATAGATCGCTCTGTGAGATGTGCACCACTTTATGTTGGCGAACTTCCCTGAATTATGCCACTTAACATCTTGTGAAATCCCTTCAATAGACTTGATTAAAAAATATTTCAAAATAAGAACTAGAATAATGCTATGAAGATAAAAAACAACAACATCTATTGATGGGCGGGCTGATTCCATCGACTTACTACACCTGAGAGCCAGGTGTAAATACAGGGGCCAAAACCCAGATTGGAACTCAAGACCTTTATGGTGCCATCTAAGAGCTCTGACTTCTGAGCCACCCAAACACCTTGTTGCTTACATTTTCTTGAGTGTGTCACTACTCTATGTAGTACAATCAATGTTATATAATTAGGATTGCTATTGCGTCTAAATGTGACCGCATACTCTTCAATGCACAGGCTGAAAACACTTCACCAAACACATGATGATAAAAAATACACCTATACCGCTATCAAGCTAAGGTTATAGGTATATTTTGAATGACTTATGAACACGATGCCCTGTAATGTTCTCCCTGCGCTATCGTCACAGTGTCTCCGTTAAGCCTGGAGGTCGCCGGGGAGTCGCCCTCCAGCCTCACCCTGACCTGGTACCAGCCCTCGGCCCCCGTTGACCACTACACCGTGACGTGCACACCTCTGAGTGAGTAGCGCTCGCGCTGTGGCAGCGTCACAGACATGAGAGTCGGGCTCAGCCCTGTAAAGTTATCACTGTGTCAGAAATGTGTAAATCTGGATCCCTCTAAATGTGGTGTTTCTCAACTCAGGGAGCCACAGTAGCGAAATTTTAACTACCTCGCCTGGTATGCAGGAGATCGTGGGTTCGATCCGAACACTTACGCCTGTATATTTGGAGTTTACATGTTTTCCCTGTGGTCGCATGGATTATCTCCGGGTCCTCCGTTTTTTTAAATCCACATTTAAAATCAAAATGTCTTTAGAGTATTTGGGTGCTATAAATTTCTACATAAGCCACTTCTTTGACCAATTATTCATGGCTAGGTCACTTCTGAAAAAGAGTTATATAGCTCAGTAGACCTTATCTGATAAAATAAAAGTTTAGTTTAGTAACTGTAGTCTACGTGACCCCCCCCCTCCACACCACATTTCTGTGATTACCAATCATTGGGTGCATGCAGTGTGCAGTGTCTTAATTAATATTTTTAATCGAAGAGATTGGTGGTCACGAAAAGGTGGGCCTGGGGTGGCCAAGAGGACTGTTAAGAAGCACTACTCCAATGCACATTAAGTGCTGAACAGAGAACAGCAAGTGTTCGTCTGCGGATATGTATAAGCGAGTTGCCATTTGTGATTAGCACTGTTGGCTATGTATGGTGCAAAAGAGGTTTCAACATACATATGTAGAGGAGAGATATACGCGGTGCGCGCTATTAAGCGGGTGCAACTGAGGACGAACAGGTGCGTGCGTTGCAAAATGAGGTTTGCACCGACAACTCGCAATTAATTAAGCGGAGAAGCGGGTGCAACCGTGGTCAAACAGGAGGGTGCGCTGTGACCGGAGGTTGGCGTCAAAGAGATGGGAGATGGGGGGTGATGATAAGGGATTAATGGGACAAATGGCGCCAGCTTGAGAGAGAGCCACATGAGGACGTGAGGACTCGGAATGAGGGAGGATGTATAAGGGGAGTGTGCGTAAGCGGAGGGGGGTTGTTGCCCGGGAACCAAGAGTAAAGACATCTCGCCGCTGCCACTCCAGCCGTCAGCGGGACCTCAAACCTCATGCAGTCGCCGGGCGGGTGTTAGCTGAACCCCCCGCCCGGGACAGATGGGTGAGCGGGTCTGAGGGAGCGTCGGTGAGAGCAGCGGTGGAGATGCAGAGTTGCTGAGTGCGAAGTCGCTGTGTGCGGAGTCGCTGAGTGCGAAGTTGCTGTGTGCAGTCGCTGAGTGTGGGGCTGCTGTGTGCGGAGTCGCTGAGAGCAGAGTTGCTGAGTGCAAGATAAGTGAGGTGCAGAATAGATACGAGCGGGGAGAATTCAAGTATATGTGACCGTACAGATAGTTATAGGAGTGCCTATAACTGGCGCAAGAACAGGTGAAATAAAGTGTAAGCAGGTGACTTGTTACAACATGTCGGTGTGAGTAATTTTTGAAGACACTACACATACATACATACATGAGAAACAAGGCAATGATACTCTAATGGTTCTCACGCTACACTGCAATCCCAGCGACTTGGATTAAATTCCTAGCCATGCACAGCACCAGTGGTAAAGTGGTATCTCAATGTGGCTTAATCCTCCTCTGAGTCAACTCAGCTTTAATTAAGTTGTTGGTGTGGTCTATTCATCATCATTAGGACAGGGGAGATAAAGCAGGCATCTGAATTTGTGTGGCACCTTGAGTGCTGTACCAGCCTGAACAGACTCTCACTCAGCACTTGCCCCCTCCACCCCTCATTTAGGCTTAATAGACAATCATATTGCTTGGGTGTTAAAATCCGTACTGTATTCATAATTAGCAGGGTAATAAAACGTGGCACTTAAAATCAGGTTTTCATGCTCATGGGTTCTACTTTTGTGCCGTGCTTATGTGGGCACAGGGTCATTCTCAGGAGTGTCACCTGTTGTTAAATGTCCATCCTTCTTGCCCCCCTCATCCCTTTCGTCTCCTTCATCCCTCTCCCCGCCGCCTCGTCGGCTGTGGTCCTCTCCGCCAGGTGGCAGAGAGGAGGTGCGGGAGCTGCTCGTTCCGGGCTCCAGCAGCAGAGCAACGCTGCAGGGCCTGGCCACGGCGCAGGAGTACAACGTGAGCATCCGCGCCACCTATGGGCAGCAGCAGCATGGGGGGCCTATGCTGTCCTCCCAGCCCGTCTCCATCGTCCACTACCTTGGTAGCTGCCTCCTCCATCACTGCGTGTGTAATTCTGCAGGTGTATGCGTGTGTGTGTATTTATCAGTATGTCAGAGCCTTTTGGGAGACAAAGGCAGTCGGGCAAGGTGCTGGTCACACACCCCGTCGTTTACCTTTCTGGCTTTCGCTAACAGCACTTTCCCCAACAGTCTATTAAAGCATTTAGGGTGATCTTTGTGTTTATTTGTGTACGTAAGACCAGTGTCTTAGGGGTGTCCGCGACCCATGCTCACTGCCCATGTCTGCCCAGGTGTGGACCAACCATCGGACATGCAGATACTGGATCTAACCGAGTCCAGCATCCGCGTGCGCTGGAACCCATGCCGCGCCCCCATCTTAGGCTACCTTCTCACGTGCACCCCGACAACGCACCCGGCTGGGAATGATGGAGCTGTGAGCTCCATCGAGCAGCAGCACGGAGTCGGGGAACCCATTTCCATGGACCTCTCCCGTGGTGAGAAACCCCCACCACCCCATCTCGGTGGTGGGAATGCATCCGCGCGTGTGGAGAAGTGGATGGTGCTCGCCGCACTAGGCATTCGCTCAAAATAAATGGCAATTACTCCACTTACATCAATAAAAACACGGCAATAAATAAAAAGCTGCTGCATTGCTTACTGTTCACTCCCGCTGACGTTTGTCAAAGTAACTGCTGTTTACTTTACTTGAGATCTACAGTATAAAGCGATTCCCATGTGGTGCGCTTATTTATTGTCTCAGTGCCTTGGGGTTATTTTCTTCTCTTAAAAGTAGTTTTTGTAAAATGATTTGTTTGTCTCCAGTTGCTGACTCGATTCTGTGCGTGAGCAAAATTGTCCTCCGATGGGTCCTGCCCTCGACGTTTGCCATTCCTCCAGGCGAGACCGACGTGACGATCACGAAGCTCGTGCCCACCATGGAGTATGTCATAAGTGTCTGTGCCAGGAGACACAACCAGGACAGCGAGCCCACTACACTCACGTTCACCACCAGTAAGTCTGCCTCGTTTAACATTTATTATCAGAAATTGTTATATCATTTGATTGTTTTATCCAGCCAAATTGAGACTTTTAGTTTTTTTGGGGGTGGAGCAGTGACACAGTGAATGCACTATGAACCCGTTACCCACGTTCAATTCCCTGCCATGGGTGACATAAGTGGCTCATCATATCTGAACTGGTCCAGGGGTCTCTCTTCACTAGCCTTTATTGACCAATCTAGTAAAGTATGGTTAAACAACCCCCATGAATGACGTTGAGTGGGGAGGCCTTTAATCTAACGAACAACTATGCATATCGTTAATTATTTACTCTTTTTCAAGCAAGGTATTATTTTGCGTATTTTGGCAATTTTTTTTTAGTATTGCCAACGTTATCCACTCCTATATTCAGAAGCTGTCAGCTCATGCCTTGAACATCACAATGCTTACAGCGCAGAGCCACGGCCAAAGACATCGGCGTCAAAGTGCAAACAGCTGCGAGGTTGATCAGAACGAATCCGCAGAGACACGTGCCCCCCCCCACCCCACCTTGCTATGCCCCCCTACCAGAAGTGGACAGCCCCCGGGGGCTTGAGTTCCTGCAAGTGGCGGAGACCTGGGTGCTGGTGCAGTGGGAGCCTCCAGAGGGCCGCGTCTCAAGCTACCGCATCACCTACGAGAGTTCCAACGAAGGCACGCGGGAATTCCCGCACGCGCCCCGAGTGCGCGTTGGCCCCTCGTCCACTCTGCCGCCCGACGTGGACCGCGCGTGGCCGCCCAGCTCCCGCGGTCCATACAACGAGATCGGCATCCTCGCCGCTCTGGGCGAACGCTCGGTGGTGCCGGTGTCGTCCCTGAAGCAAGGGGAAATGGAGCTCGGGTCAGAGGTCGTCGCGGTGCCCGAAGGGGTCGCCCTCATCCTCTTCAGCGGCGACGTGGAGGAGGCGAACATCACAGGGCTAACGCCCGGCCTGGAGTATACCGTGCGTGTCTACGCCACGTACGGCCAAGACGAGAGTATTCCCCTCACCGGCTGCCAAGTCACAGGTACCTTCCTCTTCAGATTAATTTTTGTGGGATTTGTTTTTATATTGTTGTTTTCATTGTATTGCACACTTACCCAAACCTATATTCCACCCATCCTATATTCATCCCATCCGAAATGCGTCCCATTTGTGCTATTATTGGGGGCATAGTTTGAGGCAAAGAAACATATTTATGGAGTTTCTTCAGTCAATGGAGCCTCACATCGCGTGAGGGAATGTTCCAGAAGATGGTGTCGCTAAACCTGGTGACTTCACTGCGTGTCTCTTCTTCAGTGGCCTTGTTCAACAATAAACGATGTCCCCTTCATGCTCTGTAAAAAGAGGAGTATCGCAAGACACTGGTGTAGTATGTGTGACCCGTGCCCACTGTACCTTGATCTTTACTGACCATGATCGTTATCGAGGACATAGGGTGGTCATCAATAAGCACTCTGCATCGTTTTCCTTGGTTCTGCTGCATGATCCTCTTTGTCAACTGTGACACGACTCGCTATTGCTCCCAACACCGGCCACGTGCGCCACAAGGACTTTCTGAGAGGTCGACCAGGGTCCAAAATGGCATCTGTTTATTCGTCTGGCTCCCAACACACCGGTACACCAACGGATCTGTAATATCAACGTACTGGCGTCACGATTGGCCCCCTGACACAGGTCTCCCTATTTTCTAATTTCTTAGGGAATATATCTTGTCCAGTGGTCATGTGACTCTGGCAATTGAATCGCGTGCCTGCCGAACCTGTATTTGACGAAGGGTGTAGCCCAGGGGTCGGCAACCTACGGCTCCGGAGCCGCATGCGGCTCTTTACGGGCTGCTTCTTGTCGATGAGTACGTATGTACTCAGATGCATTGCGGCTCTTGAAATACTGAATTTTGTACCGAATTGGAAAGAAATGGCTCTTCTTGTTATTTTGGTTGCCGACCCCTGGTGTAGCCTAATGTACCACTCATTTATCCTAGCCAACCGCGACCCAGCAACATTCACAAGGTTTAAGTAGTGCGAATATATGCACCATTTATTAGTAACACAACCACACTGGTACATATGCATTATACATGAACTTGGCTAGATTTACTTGAGTATGAAATCAGATATTACATTTATTTTCCATGCAATAATTTGTGACAAGGCTGAGCCCACTAAGCTCTTTTCACTTTAGTCTGTTGCCATGTTGTAAATTAAGTTTATTAATTGAATTCGGGGCGGCTGCTCAGATTGGACCACTGTCAGGCAGGTATTGGCTATGTGCATGAACATGTCCATTTCAAGGCTTTGAGCCACCGGCCAGGTGTCTTGACTACGCGGCTGTAACATGAGCGTTCGAATAGTTTGTGGGACTTCTAGGCGACTCACAGGGCCACACCTCGTTGTGTTTAACGTGTTTGCCTTGGAGACGAGCGCACTCTGTTCAGTCTCTCCACCTGCATCGTGTCCCCAGCGATCCCCGCACCCACGGACCTGCAGTTCCACTTTGTGACGGCGTCCGGCCTCACGGTGTCGTGGGCGGCGCCTGTTGGTGTGGAGCTCACGGGATTCCGCGTGGTGCTTATGCCGCGCGACCGCAAAGGCCCCACGCTGGAGAGGAGCCAGAGCCCCAAAGTCACCACCACCATCATCAATGGGCTCCTGGTGAGGCCATGCCTGGCAGGGCACTTCTCATCGCAGACATCGGGGATGCCTTAAGCAGGGCTTAATTTCTCACTGGATGTTTTCCAGGTCGTTCTCTAAGAACACATTTTGGGGCGGTGGCACACGACTAATAGCCACACCCATGGAGAGGTATGCTCGATATAGTGTGCCGGGTGCAGAAATATTTTCTGGCTCGCTGACCCAAACAAACTCGGCTACAATGAAGCCCTGGTCATACGTCTTGTAGTGCAGTGAGTGTGATTTGATTCTTATTATCATGGTTCTGTGTGTGTGTGTGTCACTAGGGAGCAGTGGCATAGTGGTTCCTGTACTGTGGAAACAAACCCACTGACCTGAGTTTGATTCCCGGCCATGGTTAACATCAGTGGCAAGTGATATATGACCCAGTCCTTGTCCTTCCATAAATGAATACCTGGAGCAATGTACAAACATCAAGACTGGATAGACAATGGTGGCCATACGTAGTGCTGGAGACACCACCCCTCATGCACCATAGTCGCCTTAATATGCGCCTTCTAACAAAGCTAACCCAAATACTCCAGAAAGCTCAACATTGGGCTTCTGTCATCTTGTACAAGTTAGAATACAGTTTCGATGTATATTGGAGTTGTTACCGTATGTTGTGCGACATGTCTGACGTTACATTCCATGTGTTTTTGGAACTGCAATATTCAGTTCCTGAAGGATCGTGCCAAACAATATTCTGTAGACATCAAAGAGTTGCTATCTAGGTCAGAAGTGGCAGCAATGACTTTTGAAAGCAAAACACTTTCCATCACACAACCAACACGGCACATTCCACCGCTTGATTACAAACACACGCGTGTCCTCGTAAGAGGGCGTGCTGGTGTGCAGCTTCAATCACAGCATTTTAGCGTTGATTTGCCCGGGACTACGCGTCGTTCTAGAGGCACTGCCCCCGCCATCGCCCGTGGCCTGTGAGCGCAGCGAGCCATAGCACTCTACCAACCTGCCAGTATTCGCAACCCCACACGACCTTTTTTGTAGCCCTTGCAGCGAGGGCTGGCATACACGTTTCCAAAATTTCCACTTTCTCCTGTAGAAAAACATCGAACAGAAGCTGCTTTTTTTTGGAATGCCGGACCTATCAGAAATGCATAGACTATTTAAACGTAAGCATGAAGCATGAACTCAGGCCCATTTTCATCAACTTGATGGATATGAAAACACACTGTATACCATATTTTTGTGTTCTGATCAAAAGTGAACACAATACCAGTTGACGGACTTTTATTAAATGCACATGAAGTATAGATGGATCCCAGTTGACTGGAAAGCTGCACTTTTTATTATCTGAAGGGAATAAAATATAAATGTAACTTCTTTGGACTGGGTACACGCTGCCTTCGTGGAAATGGCCATGGAAAGGTTTCAGTATTTACAACTCTTACAGATTCGTGCCAATCCCATTAACCCAGGTATATGTGATGGCAGAGGAGGGCACAGTTAACTTATCACATTCATGCAGGTCATTTCCTCATTGTACTTTACCTTTTAGTTTCTATTGTGTCACCCATCATTCCTCTGGCAATTATAAAATGAGTACCTATTTATTAGGAAGTCAACATTGGTGTCCCTATGGATAAACTGGCCCCCATCATAGGAATATGGAATATTAACTCCTGGCTTGGATCCGCCAATGGAAATGAGCACCAGCCAAGGAGCTTTGGTTTTGACTTTCTTCCAAATAAAGATTATGTAATACCACTGGTTCAAAGCAGATTCATCTTTAACTGTGTTTTGGAAGTAGCATGTTTAGATGTATGTTATAACTGGTGAGTTGCACATTGCGTTGGAGATGATGATGGTTGCTAACGATCCACATGAAAGGCAGACACTTAGTGTGACTTGCCTGCTCTCGCAGCAACAGCAGCTTTTGAGTAACAATTCTAACATCCTTCCCCAGGCTCAGACCGAGTACGAGGTGTCCGTGTATGCCTTGAAGAACTACCTGGCCAGCAAGTCACTGCAGGCATTCCAGAAAACACAAGCAAGTAAGCACTGAGTGGAAGAAATTAGATTTGTGTTTTGTCTTTTTCTCCAATTTTATCACGATTATGCTATCAGTGTGATGTCAAGAGTCTCTTACAGAGAAGTGCAGCCATTCATGTTGGAGAACAATACGAGGAAGTGAAAATGACAAAACCCCTGAGATTATATCCAAGTGACCTCTGGTTCACACAGTAGGGGCAAATCCACCTTGCAGAAGAGTGTAATGCCTGTCACGTGACAGTCAAACCAATAATGTTTATTCTCATAGCTGTAATTAGCCCAATTCAGTGAATAGGCACATTTTATATATATTTTTCTGCAGTCATTGGTGACTAGGCTGATATTATCAACTCACTATACTCGTGAGCACAGTTATAACCACAGGCAGCTGCCTGAATTCAAACCCAGGATATCAGCGGTGCCTGCTCGGCACGCTGACCTCCGAGACACCCGGACACTTTTTGGCGTTCGCTGCCGAGGGGGCCTCATGACTTATAAATTTAAGATTGCATTCTCCAAACCTTTCCCAGAATGTTTCCTTTGCAGAGGCAGGGCCGAGTGACCCCTGCTTCTGGACGCGATTTGGGCCCCAGGCCTCGGCACACGATGTTAAGATTAATTATCATGGCCTATGAGGTCCGATTCAGTGTGGACTTTTGTTGCCAGCACGGACTTGGCACGCTAAACAAAAACACTCACTCTGTGGTTTAAAGCCAGCTCTTTCCCTTGCAACGATGGGCACATTTATTAAATATCCCTGCTTCTGTCCACTCAGCAGTGTGTGTGTATGTATGTTGTGTTTATACTTGACGGGTAGTCGATCGGCAGGTCACGTGTGATGAGGTAAATTGTGGGTATTCCCACCTCTTCCATAACGTTTGGCCAACGTGAAGGCAAACGTATCCCTGTAGAAAGGCTCTCTAGAACTCCACAGTAGTGGAGGCCCTTCCAACAGCAGTGGCATGAGCAAGAAATTGCAGGGCTGCAGCTTTACCTCTGCCCATTACGTTCCCCCTGAAGGAATGTGGCAGAAGGAGGGTGCGATTTGTAGTGACATTTGTGAGTGGAAAGCGTATTGGAAGGGTCCAGCTTAATCTATATATAACTCAAGGCCTTGCTGAACAGAAGTGTCTATTTTTCGATTTAAAGCTTTCGTGACTGCAGGGATTCATCTTCTTGGTTCTTTCGGTAAAGTCACGTAGAAGGGAAGTAATAAAATAATAAAAATAAAACATAATAAAACAATTCTCACGACGTTTCGGCCACAACGCAAGCAGCCGTCCTCAGGCGAAGAATGAAGCACCACCAAGCTTGGAGCGTATATTTAAGCTGGGTTAGAGGGGGGGAGGTGGGAAGAAGAGCGCCTAAACAAAATAATTTGCATATCAAGAGGAATTCAGCATATGGAAAATGCGTAGGAGGTGGGCGGGGGGGGGGTTCCAAATCAATACTATGCCCGTGCATTATGCAGGATTAGCAGCATCAAAGGGGGGGGGGGGGTGAGGGGGTAGCATTAACAAAGGAAAGGAATGTTAATAGTATGTAGCTGCAGTTGCTAAACAACCACGTAAAAAACGAAAGTATAAACTGCATAACAAACTAAAGTATAAACTACATAGCATCATCAGTATACTTACTATACTCTACAATAAGTTGAGTTACTAACAGTAAGTAATACATAAAACAAATTTCTACGTTGTAAAAAATTATATAATATGCTTCCATCTAAACTTTATTCTCTTACATCACACGCGTCTATACCGTACTATATACTGCCATAGGCAAACCCAACATTAAATTACATACTGTATTGCTATAAACCACCCTATACCTTATACATTTTAATATAACACTATGTATTATTCTACCCACCCTAATGTGTATCAAAATGGTTTATTACGTCCTTCCAGTGATTGCTAAGCCAGAATCCATCTTCTCGGTTAAAATTGTCTCTGTGTTTGTATATGTGGATTGCCTCATGAACGAATCTCTCATGATAGCCAGATGGCTTGCAGAGAACCTCTGTCTTGGAGAAGTCAATGTCATGTGAGCCCACTGAGTTGTAACAGTGATCTGCCACGGCTGAGGTGTTTGTCCTACCGTGTTTCAGGTCAGCTTTATGTTCACGGATGCGGTCCGAGACATGTCGTTTGGTTTCCCCAATGTAACTGCTACCACAGAGGCAACTTAGTTTGTAGACACCAGGGTACTGTATGTCTGGAACCACATCTTTTACAGACGGTACCAGATCACGGATTAAAATCCGTGATCTGGTACCGTAACTCAACTTATTGTAGAGTATAGTAAGTATACTGATGATGCTATGTAGTTTATACTTTAGTTTGTTATGCAGTTTATACTTTAGTTTTTTACGTGGTTGTTTAGCAACTGCAGCTACATACTATTAACATTCCTTTCCTTTGTTAATGCTACCCCCTCACCCCCCCCCCCCTTTGATGCTGCTAATCCTGCATAATGCACGGGCATAGTATTGATTTGGAACCCCCCCCGCCCACCTCCTACGCATTTTCCATATGCTGAATTCCTCTTGATATGCAAATTATTTTGTTTAGGCGCTCTTCTTCCCACCTCCCCCCTCTCTAACCCAGCTTAAATATACGCTCCAAGCTTGGTGGTGCTTCATTCTTCGCCTGAGGACGGCTGCTTGCGTTGTGGCCGAAACGTCGTGAGAATTGTTTTATTATGTTTTATTTTTATTATTTTATTACTTCCCTTCTACGTGACTTTACCGAAAGAACCAAGAAGAAGAAGTGTCTATTGTCGAGGCAGGCTTATTGGAGTGCGTTGCCGGGTTGGTAACGACTGTCAGAATCACGGGGTGTTATTGGCAGTCTCTGCACTCACAATTAATAATGGCGTTGTAACAGATTCTGATTTTATTTTATTTATTTTGGTGACTTCAAAATGTTTTTTTTGACAATTAAAACTATTCATTCTAAACATGCGTCGGTAAGTCACTGAAACATAATCTTGTTGGATGTGTTTTTCCATCATAATATGAATTCAACTTGCAGCTATTTTTCACACACACATATCCAATGTTCAACGCACATTTAGAAAAATATATATAAAATAGCATCTTTGAGTGTAGTGGAGTTAATAAAAACACAATAGACTGCAATTGTAAGCTTCAATAGTTACATTTCATGAGACATTCATAGTCCATCCATTGGATATGAGCAGCTTTGTTCATGTCCAGTATTCCCTCATTATTCACAAACTTGTTACCTGCAATTTTGGCTAACCGTGAATCACATATGAAACTCTACATGACTACATCAAGAGAGAGAAATTAATCAAGTGAGATAAAATGTTGAGAGATAAAGCGATTAGATGAAGTAATGAGAGAGAAAATAATTCAATAAAGAGATGAGAGAGAGCTTCTCAAAGCTTTAGAAGCATCTGCAGTGGTTGTGCATACGTTATTCGTAGGCCAATATCATTATCCGCGAAATTTGCTATTTACGAGCATCCCCGGAACGTATGCCTCATGAATAACAAGGG
This sequence comes from Lethenteron reissneri, assembly GCF_015708825.2. Taxonomy (NCBI): domain Eukaryota; kingdom Metazoa; phylum Chordata; class Hyperoartia; order Petromyzontiformes; family Petromyzontidae; genus Lethenteron; species Lethenteron reissneri. The sequence continues at coordinate 3,914,591 of NC_083799.1, forward strand.
AATACTGTAGTTCCGAGTACGTGTTAGCGCTGCTGCTGATTATTATGTTGATGCTGCTACTGCTGATGGTCTGATGATGATGTTGCTCTTGATGCTCCCGCTGCTGATGACGGTGATTCTGCTGATGATGATTGTGCTCTTGCTGCTGATGCAGGTCTGTACGCGCCGGGCAGGCTGCGAGCCGTGAGTGTGACGGGTTCCACCGTGCTGGTGGCATGGCGCTCGCGTGCCGTGCGTCTCTCCGCATTCCTACTCATCGCCACGCCGCTCTCCGACGAGGGCCGCTCAGCCGAACGACTTCCTCAGCCCCCTGCTCCGTGCCTGCACAATCACCGGTGTGCTCTCTCGCTTGCTCACTCATGCAAGCACGAAGGCAAATAATTCCCCGTATAGCCTTAACAGACGGTTGGGGCAAGTGCTGTTAGCGAGCACCTATGAAGGCCGGCACGGCACGTGAGGGGGTGGATGGCCAGCACCACACCTGGCCGCCTTTGTCTCCCAAGTGGCGATGTTTTCACATCACACTCGGTACTCGTTTGAGGCTGAGTCAACCTAGGGGAGGCCCAGGATAGGTTCAGATAATTGTCACTGGTGTTGGCCGTCAGTGGGAATCAAACTCGTGTTGCTGGATTCGTAACATAGCTCTACACCCACATGTAAACACACACATTCAATGGTGTGCTGCACCTCTGATTAGCATGGTTGGCTACGTATGGCGCGAAAGAAGTTCAACATGCATACCCACTCACATGCCCTTGCACACGTAGACGTGTGCGGCGCCTGTTGATAAGGCCATGCTGTTAGGGTGCTCAATTTCACGTGTGTTACCCTGACCACCATTTACCTCCTATTACGGCAACCGCTGTTCGCTTTGATAGAAATGTATTCAACTAGTAGAGTTATATTAAAGCACCCTCAAATAACTTCTATCTGCTATGAAAGCATTCACATTAATAGAGATATATTCAAGCAGTCGTTAATGTTCTATTGTATGAGTTGTGCTCTTATTATGTAAATGATCATAACCCTACAGTTATATGTATGGTTGTTGCGCTAAAAATATAACATAGCATTATACTAGGCAAATAAAAAATGCAATTATATGGATTTCAATTGAAGATATCTGAATTGAAATGGAAACATTGTTAATTAACATATCACTTTTAATATTTCACCTGACAGAGCTCATACACATTCTACCACATGATAAAACATACAATTCCATTTTCTTTTATTCATAAAAAATTCTATAAATGTTTACATATAATATACACGATAATATTTTCACTCTGCAAATTCTCCTTCCAAATTGGATTAATTTTGCCTGGTATTTTCCAAACTCCCATTGCACTGTTTAGCACATGGGCTTTCGCGACCAATATTATCCATAATAAAGGTTTTTTGGGTTATATCGCGTACAGTATAAATGTGTATAACATTTATATTTCGCACCGTTCACCGTGACTGCCCTCAGCTCCTAAAATGTATCAGCGGCAAGGCAGCCAATATTCGCTTTGAAAATCTGGCCGCAAGACCACATGCTGCTTTTTACTGCCAGAATCCACCAGTAGAATTTGCCTATTCCTTGAATATTGAGAATGGTTGTTATTTTCCATCAGGTCTGTCCCCTGGCGTCACATACAGCATCAGCATCTATGCGATGAGAGAAGGCTCCCGAAGCCAGCCAACCTCCATCACCGTGACAACAAGTAAGGCTCCATCTCCACAGCGTCGTTCCTCAGCTCCGTCACACCACTTTGGCTCGGTCTGGCTCGGAATTCACTGGATGCTGAAGAGAACTGGACTTGCTTCCGTTCATCTGTTCTCTCTCTCTGTGGAAAACATGTTATGATACTTTCCAATGCTTATTCATGTTGGTGTTGTAAATATTTTATATTGAATTAACATTTTGGAGCGCACTGCCTCGTGTTTAAAAATACATACTTTTGTTGATTCAAAGTTGTATTGGGGAATGTGGCAGTCACCCAACTACTCACCACATTCATATAAATCAATGTAAATCAAAAATAAACTACAAATCAGAAGAGGAATCCGTCAAGGAAATATATGCTCTAAGGTGATTCACAGCAATATTTGAAGATATAAAAAAGTGGATTGGAGAAATAAAAGCATGAACAAAAATGTAGAACCATATTACCTTTATGACCCACCCCTGCTGGACATCTGTGAAAAAGAGCTTCATAGCTCATCGGGTTTTTCCAGGATAAATAAAGATTCTTATTCTGATATTAGATTTTATGAAGGCACAGTCATCATTACCAATAAAATTTACGTGAAGTGATACAAATTATCATTACAAAGTCACATGCAATAAACTACAAAAAGCAATAATTGTTGGAGAGACACACCTGGAAAATGCAACAGAATTATTGAAGGTGGGCCAGGATTAAAATTACTAAATAAAGTAGTGAACAATAGCAGCGTGTAGTGATTTTGGAACCTACATTTGATTTTGGAAATCAAAATACAAATGTTTGTTTAGAGCATTTTCAATTTGTGCACATGGCCCCAAATGAAATATGGATCAGAAATATGAAAATGAAAACTGACGAAGATAATGGAACAAAAGCTGAAAAATTGTGCAAATAAGCATGGAGAGATGCATGTGTTGAATTACACTGAGAGACAAGAAGACGAACACACAGATAAGGGATTGCAAGATCGTGGATTGCAAGTAAAAATTAGAGATATCATTGACTGTTAATAGACACAAGTTGGCTTGGCCAGGACAGACCGCTGGAAGGGATGATAGCCAATAGATGAGACTGGTGACGGAATGGCGGCCTAAGGAGAAAAAATGGCTGAGACGTATATGCATGTAAGTTGAACTTCTTTCACACGGTACGTAGTCAACCATGCAAATTGGAGGTGCGGGGGAAGGACAACTAACTAAACATAAAAAGCAATTCTAAAGAAATTAGTTTTCAATCTAGATGACTTAAAAGTGCATAGCTCCAGCAGCTTCATAATATCGGAAGAGCGTTCCAGAAGGCCGCAAAAGCGCATCTGAAAGCACGCGATGCAGTGACCGTCTTTGTTGAGTGGTTAGCCAAAAGCTACTTCAAGGATGACAAGAGTTTACGTGATGGTTTATGCTCCTTGACGAAATCAGCAAGGTATTATGGTTAATTTTTGGAAAACACTGTGTGTTGAGTGCGACTTTATACGACAACTGTGGAGATGGAGTAATCGAGATCAGGTGGTTAGCAGGAGTGACATAGATTATAACATCGCAAGACCGGGGGTGAGAGATGGTAATGGTGTGAGGAGGGCTTCAAGCAATGGGGGATAGAACATAACTGATGATAGTGATGAATAAAATTGTATAAAAGCCCACCAAGCAAATAATTTCCGTGCTCTGCAGTACATTTCATTGACTTGTAATAAACCGGCGCGGTTTACTTCCGATGCCACACAATCAAAAAGGTGATATATTTTGTGTTGTGTTTGTTGTCCTGCCCCTGCACCTCCGATTAGCACGGTTGGCTGTGTACGGTGCAAAAGAAGCTCAACATACATACGACTTGGGAAGGGGGCTTTCAAAGGGACGGTGTATAATACAGCACCACTTGTCGTTGTCATGTTGTTGTTGTCGTTGTTGTGGCAGAGTTTTTGGGAGCTGCCTCCCCGACCATCCTGCGAGATGGACGCGGTGATCACGTGGGAGCGGCCCCGGGGCAGCTTCACACGACGGTCACGTGGAGACCCAGTGGGGGCAGCACAGAGCATCACGTGACCTGCCTGCCCATCGGCGACAGCAGCCCCGTGGTGAAGGTGCAGACGGACAGACGGGCGGGTGGTGGCAGTGCCATTGGGAGGACGTGCATGACTGTGAAACCACTAAATTTGGTTCCGCTGAATCCATTCGTCATTCACTGCCAATGAACTAGATGCGAGCGACTGCCAGTAATGTGAATAATCTGTTAGAATATGATCGCCACATGCTTCTGTTCTGATTCAAAGAGAGCTAAGGCAGAGAGAATGTGCCTCCATAATCATAAATATGTTTTTCATAAATGTTTGTTTAATAGTCAATGCTATAACAAAATGCCTTCTTTTTAAAAACACATTATCATCAGTTGAACAATTGCTTCTGATGTGAACTCAGTAACTTTAGCATTCTTCCACCATTTGATTTATGCAATGAGTACCTGGTGCACTAATGTGTGTGTGCATGGGGGTTCTGGATGGGTGCGAGGGGCTGGTAACCCCCCCACCTTCAATTTATTTACCACAAAACTACGTGAAAAATATCCAACTAAGCTTGTGTCGGAGGCCCCGAGGGGACAGGCGTCTTTGACGTCTCCTGGCCAAACCCCATTTTGGTTGAATCCAGGAGACTGAGTCCTTACCCTCGGGGTTCCTCCAGAAACCACAAAAAGCCACTGCGGGTTGCCAAGTGAAATGTTCGAACACTAACTGTGGAGGAGAGGCTGACACTCCTCTGTCAGGAGCTGGACAAGTACCGCCTGGATCTCTGTGGTATTCAGGAGGTCCGGTGGACCGGCTCTGGTTTCTGCCACAATGAGGGAGGAACAGTCCTCTTCTCGGGGCAGGAGACTGCCAAATAACAAAAAGTGGCTCTTCTGAACAAAATAATGAAGGGGACGTGGGAGCGTGGCGGTAAAGTGTAGGAAGCTGTAAGCTCCAGGCTACTTTGGGATCGTCTTCCCATCAACCAGAGGTGAGGAGTGGTGGTCGTGGTTATTTATGCCTCCACTGAAGATGAACATCAGTGGAGGAATGTAGGTAGGCAAGGCCGATGAGTCAGATGTGATCTATGATCTCTTGTCACAGGCGCTAGCTAAAGTGGCCCCTCAGGATAGTCATGCTGTTGGGTGACTTTAATACCCAAGTTGGTCGTGATGCTGGCACCTGGTCTGGAGTGATTGGAAGACATGGGCCAGATCAGCTCAATAACAATGGTAGTAGGCTGCTAGACTTTTGTGAAGCCCATGGGCTTGTAATTATCAAAACGCTGTTCCAGCATCGGCGCATCCACACAACATAATGGATGCACGCCGGGTCCAAGCAAGAAAATCTGCTGGACTACATAGTGACGGTACAGCGGATGCGGGCCCATGTCCTTGACACCAGGACCTACCGTGGAGCTGATCTGCCCACTGGCCATCGGCTTGTCACCTGTAAAATGCGCCTGCCATTCTTCCACTCCGGTGGGTGGGTGTACACCCAGGACACCATTCAAACCCACAGTGGCCTGGTCTCAGCTAGCTGATGAAAGTTTCAAGCAGCTGCGGTTGGAATCGTCCGCCCTCTCCTGATGCCGAGATGAAATAGGCGAGGTTTAGGACTGTGGCTCGTGCAGCTGCAATAGCTGCGTTGGGTATACGGGCCAGACCTCCCCAGAGATTTTGGCTGACAGGAAGTGTTCAGGCTTGCTGAGACAAAGCGACATGGTCACTCTCACCGTCTACATCATCCCACATCAGAGAATGAGGAGGCTTACCGTAGCCTTCGCTTGGAGGTTTGGAGAGCTGTGAGGCACTGAAAGGATGGCTGGTGGTCGCGGGTTGCTGAGGAGATGGAGTCATCCTTAGTAACCTGCGATCACAATTCACTCTTTAGCTCCATAAAAAAGTTACTTGCAGCACCACACCTATCACCGTCACTAGGGTAAAAAACGGTGATCCAATCTCCGACACCCAGGAACAGGTTTACAGATTGGCTGAGCATTTCTGTGAGGTCTTGAGGGAGGGGAAATCCCTCAGCCTAGAAAACATGGGGCAAACTGGGGATGACCCTGCTGAGGCTGCGGTGCCTCAGTATTGGAAGAAGTCGTCACCCCCTGGGAGTGGCTGGCTGAGGTGCCACCTGTTGAAGAAGTACAGAAGGCAATCCAGAGTCTGAGACCAGGAAAAGCACCGAGCAGAAATGATTTCCCAAGCAAAATGCTAAGGGAGGGTAGCATTCGTGCGCAGACTGCTCTACATGACATCATAATAATAGTCTGGACCACTGGATGAGTTCTGCAGGATTGGAAGGATGCCCTGATGGTCCGGCTTTTTAAGAAGGGGGACCACACAGACTGTAGCAACTCCAGGGGCATTTCCCTCCTCAATGTGCTGGGAAACATCCTGGCAAGGAAAGACTTGCGGAGCCACAATGCAGTTTCAGGAAAGGGCGGTCCTGCACAGATGCCATATTTTCTGTCCGTCTGCTACAGCAGAGGTTTAGGGAATTCCAACAAGACCTACATCTCTGCTTTATTTACCTGGTCAAGGCCTATGATACCATCAGTAGGGCTAGGCATTGGGTTGTTCTTCGTTCTTTCGGAGTCCCTGACCCTCTGCTCACGATCATTAAGGACCTTCATGATGGTGAGCGGGCCCAGATAAAACTACGTGGCCGGGAGTCAGAGCCATTCCCTGTACACCTGAGGGTGCGACAGGGATGTCCTCTGGCTCCCACATTATTTAACATCTATTTTGACCACATAGTTCGTGAAGCCTTTGATAGCTGTACCAGGGGAATTTCCATTTTGTACAGATATAATAATGTGGTTGACCAATAGGGATGGCTCCCTATTGGTCAACCACATTATGTATGCCGATGACCTGGTAATTGCGGCTCACTCAGAGGAGGAGTTGGAGGCGCTGCTGCTGAAACTGGAGCGCGCCACTAAGAAGTGGGGCCTTACCATCAGCCCCACCAAAACTAAGCACCTGCCTGGGTATTTTGTACCATCGAACACTCCACCCCCACAACTCCCAATCGATGATGAGGCAGTTGTGGAGAGAGTGCAGAGTTTCCCATACCTGGGCAGTGTGCTCATAACCGGCTCCGGTTTAACAGCAGAGGTCTCACTCCCAATCAGTCGAGTAGTCATATCTTTTCATCGGTTGCGTAATGCTGTGTGGAAGCTACCTGGTCTGTCGCTCCACACCAAACTTCAGGTCTTCTTGGCCACGGTCATTCCTTCCCTTCTCTATGCTTGCGAAACATGGACCCCCCTAATGGAGCATCTTCGCCGGTTAGAAACATTTAGGCTGGCCTGCCTACGATCCATCCTGGGTTTAACCAGGCTGGATTGTGTGAGGAGCTCACAAATCCTTGAAAGATCTAGGCAAAGTCCCATCGGTGAGCTCCTCCAGCAGGCAAGGCTGCGTTGGCTGGTTCATGTAGCCCGCATGCCCAGCCACCGCAAGCCTAAGCAGCTTTTGTTCAGCCGGATTGAGGGGGCTAAATGGGCGAGGCACGGGCTAGAGAAGAGATGGAGTGATGTGGTACAGGAGGACGTGGAGCTGAGTGGACTTGTCGATGACTGGTACCAGCAGTGTCAAGATCGGCCTCTGTGGAGGAGGCTCGTGAAGGACGCTACTGGGCAGTTGGAGGCAGTCGCCCTCCAACAACAACGGAGGGCGGAGGAGCGACGCTCACAACAACGAGCTGAGCGCCGGGTGGCTAAAGCACAGCAAGTTGGCACAGTAAGGGGCACAGGTGGTGCATCAGTCATCTCAGTCAGTCGACCCATGGCACCTGGTTCTGTACCGTGATCTCCTGCCAGCGGGCGTTCGACACTTCACGTGGCCTCAAGGTGCATATGGCCTGGCACAAGCGTCGTGGTGACATCACCGCCACTTAGTGGTGAATGGCGGTTGTTGTTGTCTTTGACATGAGATGACTTGTATGTAAGAGTGTGGAGGAGTGAGCGGTAATGGTTTGCAGACTGTGCGACAAATCTGGTTTCCTGAATGAAATTTCCGGCCGCCGCTAACATCAGTGCTGTGTGAAATATACAAACCAGTCATTTGCCTCCCTTGGGTCGACTCAGCCTTAAATTACTACATTGTGCGATGTTTCAACATTGGTTAAGTGGTCAGGCAAGATACTAGCCACAAATAATTCCCTCATGCGCCGCAATGGACTTGATAGGTGCTCGCTAACTGCACTTTCCCCAAAAAACAATTGGTGCTACGTGGGGCATCTATGTGTTTGTGATCTCTCGTCTGTTTCCGTACGGTTAGCTAACACTGCCCGGGGGAGCGGAGGCAGCCACGCTGTTGGGGCTGCGGCCCGGCGCGGTTTACCGCGTGCTCGTGGAGGCGATGGGTCTGGACGGACGCAGCACCTTGCTGGACGAGACTCTGAGCCTGAACAACACCGGCACGTCCCTCTCACATACGGCACACCCACGGACACCCAATCACGTGCATAAAGTCCGGAATAGGGCTGTCTTGATTATTATATTTGTTGATTAATCTACCAATTATGAGTTTGATTACACAAACAAAAAAAGTAATTGGGCAAAAAAAAGAGTCTCGTTTCTATTCCTATGTGTGTCCCTGGATGGGAGGTAATGGGTGGGCCTTGATGATGTCATTAAGCATCATCAGCCAAGTCATGCTCGGCACGGCTGCTCATGGTAGCCACCATTTATAAATGGGCCTGAGTCATCGATAGTACCACAAACATTATATTTTGTCAAGGAGTGATTTAAATTGACAAATCATCCCAGCACAATATGCAAGTCACCGCTCCAGTGATACAGTTGCTTTGTTGTGATTCCGAGCCACAACTCGAATCAATAATTATTTTTGCATGTTTATTTTGTATAGATTCGTTCACTCCATTAGCCTAAATGAAACATGAGCATATCGTCCGCACAAATAGAAAACAATTACTTCCCACAAGCGCCAACTGCATGCTTGCAACCCAAGCAAAATCCATTTCAATAATTAAATCGATGCATTCATTGCTATTGAGACTTCTTGTAATGCGAGTGTAGACTACCATCTTGTGTTATGGCTGACCAACGATAGGAAAGGTTGTAAGTTCAAATCCGGGTTGATTTCTTGATGATATTGACAGGCACGCCTGAAGAGGCCGGAGAGGCCAGGATCCTGGACGGCTGCCTGGAGGGAGCCACGGGCACAGCGTATGCCCCCGGGGAGCACTGGGAGCAACGCGCCCAGAACGGGCTGCTCCTCACGTGCACTTGCCTGGGCGAGGGACGTGGCCATGTCCGCTGTGACTCCTCCAGTGAGTGAACGATCGCTCGGACCTCACCCGAGGGCTGAACATAGAACCTAGGACATAGATCGCTGGACATAGAACTTACAACATAAAATATATATACATAGAACTTGAGACAAATAACATAGGAGACAGACTCCAGCACTCAACATTGAATCCAGGACACAAAATGTAGGGTAAAGAGCCCAGCACATAGAACACGGGATGTAGAGTCTAGGGCACAAAACCATGAACATAGAAGCTAAAACACGGAAGCTGAAAACAGACTCACTGGGCTTGTGCTTATATTAGAGTGGTGTGTACTAAGCAGCCCCATTGTGGAAAATCAAATACCATGGACCTCATTACAAAATGACCGTAATGCATTGATGAAATTATTGGCTTCCGAATCTAACTATAAGAATGGTATAAATCAATATTAAACTTGACAAGTGTATTGGCCACGACTGATGATGAAAGGGTGGTGTAGATGTATTTTGTCCATGTTTTAAGGGTTCTCTTGCAGTAGTCTTACCAAGAGATTCCATTTCCAGATTATCAAATAGAAATCTAGTGTCTGTAAATGCTTTGCAAATGAGTAAGAATATGGTTGCATGCTCACAGCCATTGGGAGTTAGCCACGACTTGGCATGCAGTTGCTGAGTCTTGGCATTTAATAACCTCACAAATTAGCTTACTTTTGTCGTTTTAGGGTCCAGAGAGGTTTTTATAAATAAACCAAAATAAATAATTCAAATAAAGGTCCTCAACAACGTTTACTCTTACTGTATTTAAATATTTTGCAGAATTGTGACATGACAGTTACTTGTGTAGTGACGTGGAATGAGTCACTGTAGCGCGTGCCGCAGGGAGATTGGTAGACAATAGAATTAGGGGTAACAGCCCGTTCTACCAGTTGCACCTGTGGGCAAGGCATGGAGCCCTCTGGGGGATCCAGAGGGGTGCGGGGCCGACGGTGGAGCCTGGCCACGCTGTTCAGGATATAAGGCGAGCTCCGACTCACAGTCGGGGCTGCTGCGATCTGGAGTGAAACTCGTCGTGCCGTCGGCGTCCTGATCTCATCTTGCCAGCCGAGAGCCTGCCTGTGTACCTGTCTGCGTACCTGCCCGAGTACCTGCGAGGGACCCTGGCCATCGGGCCGGAGGTTGCCTTGCCAATTACGGGGGGTATGGAGACCGACCTTGCTGTCGGGGCGAGCCAAGGTGACCGGGCCGGGTCGACTGCTGCTGATGCGGAAATGGCTGTGACATGACTACCTGGAGGAGGGCGATGCAGCCCCGGTGGCCACCTCGATTGGGAGGCGGCAGGCTGCGGGGGAAGCCTGGAGGCAGCTGCCAAGGGGAACGGATGAACTGGAGCGGAGGGAGGTGGCCTCTGCCAGGCCTAAGTGAGAATGCTGCGGAAACTGAGGCCTCTGCTGGCCAGCGGGCGCAAGGCAATCGGAGCAAGACCATTAAGGTAGATGCTGAACCTGTGGGGGCAGGACGGTACCAGGAACGAGCGGGGTGTTGGCGCGGTGGACCGAGGTGAGCTTCACACCAGTCCATGCTAGGTGACACAACTGTGTTCGGGTGGCCTTCAAGGAAGACGTACCAGATGAAGTGACCATGAACCATTCGAGTTTTGTACGGACAGTGGTGGTGGGGATGCTACAAGTCGAGCCTATGGACCTGTTTTGTTTAATAGCCTTTCCGGGTAGCAAGGCTTTCGACGTTGGCTTTAAGACTAACAACTTATTGCAGCGTTTCCTGACTCGGTTCGAGGAAAAGGCAGGCGAGAGGCCTCTGTTGCTGCTTGAACTGGATACGAAAATGGTGATTGTCTTCCTGTATAACGATGTGGAGGTATGGTTGCGACAGCATTGCCAATTGTTGTCAGGTTGCAAGCGGGTCCAAGACTCTCTAGGCATCTGTACGGGTGCCAGACAGTGATGGGTGAGGTTGATATCGGCGGACGGGGCCCTGCAGCATATCCCGAATGCCCTTTATTGGCAGTAGTAGGAGCTACGTAGTACGAGGGGCAACCCAAACTCTGCAGGAGATGTGAGGGAAGAGGCCATCTGGCAGCGGCCTGTGAGGCGCGGATGTGCTACCGCTACAAAGCGCTGGACCACGTAGTGGAATAGTGTAGAGTCCCGGCACAGTGTAATCTTTGTGGAAGCGGGAATCATTTGTATTGGAATTGCATGGAATCATACGCGAATATGGTCCGGGGACACAAGAGTCAGGCGACCTGAGGGAGGAGATAGAGGGACGACCGAGGCCGAGTCAGAGCATGCACCGAACAGCCGGGCAACGGATGATGTGAGTGGAGAGATGGCCAGACCGGGAATACCACTGCTGGACGAAAGGGAGGAGGGGGAAGCGTCGTCTGAGGAAGGGGAAACATCCGCAAGCCGGCGGGAGGAAGGCCCAAAGCCAATGGGATGGAGGAGGCGGGCCTTGAGCCAACCGTGGCCGACTGGGCGGAGGAGGTGGAGGCGAGAGAGGACGAAAAGGAGCAGCCGAAGGGCAACAGGAGGGAGACGTTCAAAAGGGCAACAAAGAGGAAACGGAGGACATCGAGTGCCTCATCGAGATCTGCCCCCTTGCATGGACGTCAGCCGTCAGGCTCTTCGACAGACCCGGTGACGTACAAAGAAGAAATAGCAGCAAAGATGGGCCAAGGGAGGGGGTTACCCCCAAAACCCAGAAGTGCGGAACGCCTACTGGACCTGATCGACAAAAACTGTTACTTACTGATGGAGGACGTTTCTGAGCCAGACTAGACACTTTTGAGCATGGAACGCTCCGTAGCATCAGATGAGAAGTAATGGTACATTATTTGCAAACCTTGAAAAAAGACATACTTATTGCAGGAGTGCCACCTACCGTACTCTCTCGGTCGGGAAAAACTGAACCAGTCCTGGGACGGGCACTGCTTCTGGTTCGGGAGCAATGTCAATAAGAACACTGGGGTGGTTATCCTTCTAGGAAGTAGAAGCGTCGAGGTACAGGAGAACCAAGAAGTGGTCCCTGGCCTACTCCAATATGTAGACGCCACATACGATGGAACAGCATTTCATCTAATTAATGTATACGCCCCCACGCAGTATAGAGTGAGTAGAACTGTGGGATAGCATGGCGGCCCTGCTGGTTACACGGAGGCACGTCATCAAAGGGGGGGATTTCAATTGCCCGCTCTACCCATCAGACGTTCTTCCTGCATCCGGAAGTCTGAAGATAGACCCCTCTTCTGGGAAACTAGGTGGTCTGGTTAAGGACTTCGAATTAATTGACACCCGACGTGCCCGGGTTTTACTTGGACAAGTAGTTCGGGATCTTTGCATTCAAGAATAGATTTTCTTTTTGTCTCTGCTAAAGTTAAAGCGGAGAGTGTGGAGACTGAACCGTTTTCTTTTTCGGACCGCAAGCTGGGTACCGCGAGGTTTCGAATTCCGGGTGAACTGAGGTTGGGGAGTGATTTGGTGGATGAACACGAGTCTCTTAGCAAATGAGAAGGTGACAAGGGTTTTGATCAAATGGTATGAGGAATGGAAAAGTCTGCAGTGCTGATTTGCCACTATGACAGAGTGGTGGGAAATGGTTAAGAGCCAGATCAAAGGTTTTTTTCAGGCACACGGTAAGAAAAAGAGTGTCAGGAATGAGTTGAGGGGTCTGAATGATCAGTTGAAAAAAGCGCATAGGTTGCTGGAATAAGGTTTCCCAGTGATGAGCGAGGTAAGGCAGCTAAGGGATAAAATCTCCTTGATGCTGGAAAAAGCTATGCAGCTCGTTTTTAGGGCACGGGTTAGGGCAGTGGAGGAGGGGGAAAAGTGCACATGGTTCTTTTTTTTAAGTGCTGGAAGACAGAAAACACAATCCGAGAGTTGGTCAGCCCAAGACTGGGCTGACCAACTGTTATAACCCGGAAAAACCAACACAATGAACACCACCAGAACATTGTCCCAGATAACATGTTTCTAAACAATAGATCCTGGAGGGGGCAGGCACCTACATTACCACTGAATAGCTATACAAGAGCATAAGTTGCTGTGTAACATAAGGCACACCGTGTTATCACACTGCACCCCAGATGTACAGTACTACACATAACACTGCACTATGAATGAGACATTTTGTCATCCTTGCTCTCCAGATCGCAATATAGTTACTTGGGTACAAGTTTGACTCTACTTATTAAATTACAAGTAACATTCACAATAAGGAAAGTTGCAGGCTTCGTTGTTAACTAGGCCTCGTATTTATCATAACAATTTAACAGCATTATAAAGGCATTTACATCCTTATAACGGTCGTTCTAACATTATAACAGCATTGCCAATATAAGAACATAAACGAACTTGCAGACAATGCTTCTTAAGGTCCCACAATGGACAATTGCGGTTGGCTTCACTGGGACGCGATGTGTACCGCCATCTTGAATTACGTATGTAATGGCCGACGCCCGCGTGGTCGAGCGGGAATCTTAAATCGCAACTTCCTGGTCACATGACCAAAATTAGCATAAAAACAGGAAATTCCTGTGTACATACGCCCCCCCCCCCCCCCCCCCCCCATCTGCCGTGAGGCAAAACTCCTGCTGTGAGGCAGAACATTGACACAGACGGAGGGAATTGTAGGGCAGCACAGGAATACTATGCAGAACTATATGGAAGTAAGACGTCGGAGGCGGAAGCCCGAGACTTCTTCCTGGGGGAGGTCGAGCAGAAGATCAAGGCTCCAGAGGTAATGAATGGGCAAGTTCAGATGGAGGAGCTGAAGAGGCAGTAAGAGGGCTACGTCGGCACAAAACACCATGGCAGGATGGAATACCGGCTGAATTCGATATTAAATTCTGGAACACCATCAAACACGACATGTAACGTTTTGTATAGAGAAATCTTGGAGGAGGGCCCAGTGCCGGTGTAACAGGCTAAAATAATCCCTGCCCCGATTAAACCCGGGTATAGTTTGGCCCAGGCCAGAGTATACCCCGGGGGGATAAAGTGTCCTAGGCTAAACTATACCCGGGGGTTTAAACTAGACTGGGCCAGACCATACCCCTCCAGGCCAGAATATGCCCCATGTGAAAGTTCAAAGGCAATTATCCATACAGAGAACAGCCGACAAGGAACTTCAATCAATATCTAAAAAGTGTATAAATGGAAGTAAGAATCTCAATTTGATCAATTGAAGCATTTTTAGGGTTAGGGTTATTATTAAAGTTTTTCTGGTTGAAGCAATCAAAGTCTCTGTTTACAGTTTTAAATAAAATGTTGGAAAAATTTAGTAATTCATGTATATATCGCTCAACACTTACTATCATGGGGGTATGATTTGGCCTAGAGCGGCAAAATTTGGCCTAGGCCATAATATACCCGGGTATAATCTAGCCTAGGCCGTTTAACCCCGGGTATACTACGGCCTGTGGGTATACTACGGCCTGTTACACCGGAACCCATGAGCGGAGGGGTGATAACCCTTGTATATAAGGGGAAGGGGGCCCGCAGCGACCTTGGGAGCTGGCGCCCAATCACCCTGTTAAACTCGGACTATAAGATCTTAGCTAAATCCATCGCAGCACGTCTGGGGCAAGTGGTAGAGTAGGTAGTAAGAACAGACCAGACGTGCAGTCCCGGGCAGGTGAATTTCAACAACCGTGTCTTACTAAGGGAGGTTCTGGAATCCACGATAGACGGGGGAGGGCCCCTGGGACTCCTTAGCTTAGACCAGGAGAAGGCAATTGATCGCATTTCGCATGATTTATTTTTTCAGTGCGGGCATGCATGGGGGTAGGGGAGCTATTGATAGGTTGGGTACGAAAACTATATCATAAACTCTCTGGCAGACTTTTGATCAAGGGGGTCCTTTCGGAGGCGATACCAATCAGGTCGGGAGTGAGACAGGGATGCCCCATATCTGCCGGTCTTATTCGTCATGTGCATGGAGCCCTTTGCCCAGGTGGTCAAAAATAACCAGAGGATCAGAGGGGTGCACATCCCGGGGTGCAGAGAACAGGCAAAAGTAGCTATGTACATGGATGATGTCGTTGTTTTCTGTAGGGACGTGTCCTTGGTGTGGGAGGTACTAGAGCTCACAAGACGTTTTCTTTTGGCCTCAGGATCCAAGATTAATGTGAACAAGAGCGAGATGATGATTTTGGTGACCCCAGGCTATTTGAGGGCCTCCCACCAGAAATAAGAGTGCAGGCAGAAGGGATTAAGGTGCTGGGGGTCACCTTCTACCGGGAGGACTCGGCAAAAAGGAATTGGAAAGAAAAGATAAAGGTGGTGAAGGGCAGGCTGGCCAGGTGGACGAACAGGAGCCTTACAATGGAAGGAATGATCCTGGTTTTGAAGGTGAATACTACCTGCACTCAATTATTTGGCATACATATTCCCGCCGGGTGCGCAAATGGCGCAAAAATATAGAGACACTGTTCTTCAAGTTCATCTGGGGAGGCGGGATGGACTGGGTGAAAAGGGAGACTATGTACAAAAACTCTGCAAACGGTGGGAGGGGCGCCCCTAATGTCGCGCGTGCCCTCACCACGATCTTTGTCTGTAATACGTTGCGCTTGTTTTTTCCGATGAGTCCCAGGTGAGAGCCTCATATTATTTATGGTACAGGCTGGCATGGCTCCTGCGGAGACGAGGGATGGCTGTATTGCCGTGCGGCAAGCCCCTCGCTTGGACGCAGAGGTGGTTGTGTGCCTTGGTCAACAAGTACATTACAGAATAGGAGCCGGCCCGGGTAAGAGAAGCCCTGTGGAAGGCGCGTGGATGGTTGATCAAGGGTGCCTATATGATACCCTCCGAGGTGTACCACCTAGTCTGGAGGCTGATCGACAGGGTGGTGGAGGTTGACAGGGTAAAAATAGGCAGCAAAGTGGCAAAAGAAAAATGGTGGTAGCCTCCGCCTCCATGTGGCACGAGATGAAGTAAGCAGTGCTTGGGAAAGTTCTCCGCCACGGCACTGGAAATAAATAATGAGTTTTGTTTCTACGACAACCGCGGACTCTTGTTTCAAAATGTAGTGGATGGGCCGGCAAAGTTTTCTTATTTTTTGTTTGTTTTCTGTGCACTCGATGTGGAGGGGTCCTGGTATCACGGAAAGGTCCCTTGTACGGGTTGTGGTTGCTGTCACGGAGTTTTTCGACTGTCCAGGACAGTAGACTGTTCAAAGGTGACATAATAATAAAACTTTTAAATAGTCGTTGTGTTCTTCACCCTCTTCAAGCTGTGGGTCTGGGCGTCTGGCAGCATTTTGGCCATCCCAACCCGATGTGTGGTTATCCCCCTAAGGCTGTGAAGGCCGGAATAAAAGAGTTCCTCCGACTAGTGTCTGTGAATTAGCACACTACACTTGTATAGGTTCAGCACGAGCAGGTACGATGATCACATGAAGTGTTTTTCACGGTGCACGTTGAGTACGGCGCTTGGCTACGGATCCCCGGTGCTGGAGAGACTTGTGTTCTCGATACCTGTGTAACTGCTCCGCAGAATGGTGCTATGACAGCCGGCAGAGCTACCGCATCGGGGAGCAGTGGAGCAAACTCTCTCATGCGGGACAAAAGCTCCAGTGCACGTGCCTGGGCAACCTGCGTGGGGAGATACTCTGTGAACCAGGTTAGCCGCTCTCTTTGCGCAACATCACACAGGTGTCAGTGTCTGCTCCCACGTGTCCTAATCTTCCCGTTGGGTGTACTACACCCGTGGGTTCCACACCACTTTCATGAGAACCGTTTTGCAGTCTGTCCTCCCACACTTAAACAAGGCGCAGCTGATGTCTCCCTCCTCTGCATTCTCCCTCACACTGTCCCCCAGTTGGGCCCCCTGAACGCGCCGAGTTTTTGGACGAGTCGCCTGGCCCCTGCTCACTGTGCCGCGTTGTGTTTAGATGAGAGCGTGTGCTACGAGGGAGGCAAGGAGTTTGCGGTGGGGCAGCACTGGAAGAAGGTGCACGAGAGCTTGGCCTGCTCGTGCGCCTGCCTGGGAGGGAAGGAGGTACGTGCACTCTACTTTAAGGCAATGCTGCAAAGATTTTTGCGTGGAAATGTAAAGGATTGTGAGGTTAGAGAACCTCATAACATGTGTTTGAAGTATTTTTCCACCCAAAATTGGAAAACAGCTCATTATCCAACACCTGGATCATTCTAAAAAGAGTTCTAACATGTTTTGTTCCACCCACATGTTCAAAAATAAAATGATCCAGGTTGCATATTCCAAACAAATTATGAGTGGTTTGTGGTGACCGAGATAAATTGCATCAACTTGGGATTTGTCACATTCACATATTTTGCAGAGCTGGAGGGTTATAAATATTCCTTTGTTTTTAAGCTTTTACAGATTTCGACATCAACACTAACTGGTTCCAGTAGTGCAGCCATAAACACACGGTGTTATCTCCATATATAAGGCAAAGTTGTGATTATGTGTGTCTGTTCAAAATGTTTAGCGTACTTCCCAACATGCAACAAACTTTAAATTTGCCATGTAGGTACTTTCCAGACTGTACACCATGCAAAAATTAGAAAAATACACATTTTTTGGGGGGGGGAGCTCAATAATGCATATATTTTTTGCACGGTAAGTGAGCTGTGACGTCAAATCTGTCCCGTGACCCGCGCATGTGGAAGCGTAACGCATTGTAGTGTAGTGGTTAGCGCGCTACGCTACGCTACGAACCCAGCGACCCGAGTTCGATTCCTGCTCACGGCCACCACCGGTGACGATTATTTTAAGCGGTCCTGGGCCTCCCCTAGGTCGACTAGGCCTCAAACGAGTAACTGGCGGCCGGGCGTGGTGAATCCAAGTCCCGGGCGAAGCCGAGTAATAAAGTGACTCCTAGATTTGAAGCTCTCGTGACTGCAAGGATTCATACTCTTTGGTTTTTTCGGTAAAGTCACGTAAGTAAATAATTAAATTATTCTTTTATTTTATTTTATTGATTGTTTTACCTACGTGACTTTACCGAAAAAAAACAAAGAAAAAGTGGCTCCTCTTTGCAAAAGGTGCACATGTAACATAAGAGGGCATCCTTATGGATATGTGAAATCATTGACCATGGGTTCAATCCCCAGTGGTGGAAACGCGAACAGATAACGTTGTCACTTTACTTTTAAAATGTTTCTTCTTTCTCGACTCAAGGTCAAATTCCAGCTGGGGGTCAACTCGGTCCATCGTCTCCACAGAGTTGACAATGAGTAGCACTTCGAAGAAAGTTATCCCTGCTATTGGAGTGTAGAATTCCCACTTGATTCAGTCCTGCCAGCAGAGATGAGCACTGGTTAATTTAGTTTGAGACTGATTGATGTTTTGCACAGCGGGATCGACAGATACAGAACAGCATTTTAACATCGTGTATGGGTTCATGTGACTTTACTTTAATTCAGGACCGATGTGGAGATTGGTTGTCACACCTGATGATGATTGCTTGTTGTAATCGAAACGTCGTGATTTAATGTACTTTTATTTATTTTTTATTTAATTTTTTATCTACGTGACTTTACCGAAAGAACCAAAGAGTGGTGGCCGTGCTGGGAATAGAAACTTCATCTGCTACTTTTTGACAGCTGCAAATTCGAATTTATAAATGGAAATCCTCAACAGTGGAAAGATGAATTAACGACTCAACACCGTATAATTATAAATGGTCAAGGATTAAAAATAAACCTACAGTTAACATTAGTATTTCACTGTAGCTATCTTAGCGAACCCAAATCTCTGGGTGCATCCCTAAAATTACAGGTGTGTACGAAATATAACTTTGTCATTTACAGACTTCTGGGGCGAGTTATGTTTGCGATAATCTATTAAAAGTTAACACGACTGAACTGTGCTCACTTTAGGCTGAGTTTGAAATAGGAGAGGCCCAATCCACACATATACAAAAAGACACCTCTTGTGCTAAATACTTTTTGGACATATTTTTACGTAATATCGAATTATTATCAAACATAAGCAACATCTTATGTATGTTGAAAACTGCAGTTGTGTTCACTGCACACCATATTAATCACAGGAACACAATTGCAGTAATTCACCGACTAACGCGGCTCGGCAAGCGACATGCATATAAAGTTACTGCATTCTTTATCCATTACAAGCAGCACGCCCAAAATAACAGAGTCTGGGATCACTCTAGTGACGTGTGGGGTCATTGCAAATAGATCTGTTACTCATTGAGGATGTAAGCGCAAGCAGGCTTGTATTACGTTCGAGCCCAACACATTGAAAGCCTCACAAACGGAGCCTCGTCAGAGACGCCAAATTGATCCATCTCTGCCAAAGGCCAGCTTTACGATCGGTCGCATTGTGCAGTCTGTGACGAGTGGCATGGAGACAGGCGGCTTTGTATGTGTGATGTTGAACTTATTTCGCACCATACGGTGCTAATCGGAGGTGCGCAGGAAGGACAAACTAAACACAAAAAAGCAGGTCTAAAGAAATGAGTTTTCAATCTAGATTTAAAATTGCATCCAATGGCTTCCTGATATCGGAAGAGCGTTCCAGACGACCACAAAAGCACATCTGAAAGCGCGGCTTTGATTGTACAGTCTTAGACGGCACATTACAATGGAAGTGTAAACATGGAGTTAATTAACCCAGCGCCAGATGTGAAGCTCTGAGTCGCCAATATGTACACAATTAATTACAGAAATTGTTCTACATTCCATTAGTGCCCAATTATTGTTAGAGTTCGTCTTAGGAAAAATAACATTTAATTCACCCTTAAACTCAACATCATTCAATGTATAAAATGAACATTTGTTTAATGTCCGGATGTATTATGTCTGACAGCTGTTATTTCACATTTTACATTGCTCTGTTGCCAATTTTCTGCAAGGGCCTTTATTACAGGTCCTGAGTAGTTGCCAATGATATTAATAATCAACACGATAATTCACCACGTAACATATGCCTGAGTGCAAACATCTGTCCTGTGCACACATGGGCATACTTGTGCATCTACAATGCTGCCCTTTGTGCTAGACTGCGTGCCTGCGCATAATAATGCAGTCCTGCTTCCATGTGATCCTCTGTCATCGTATGACGTGCACACATAAGCTTGCGAGATCTCTGTTTCGTATTTAAGTGTATTAGATTTGTTGTATCGGCCTGGCCGGCACGGCGGCAAAATCCTCCCTCAACTCATAATTGGAATGTGGCAATTGCAAATCTCAGTCTGGGTTCCAATTCAGCTCACCTTTCCTTCAGGGTGGATAGAATGAGCATAACTTCGTGGGATGTGAACAATGTTCTACGAAGAGACCGTTCCCTAATGTAGGAATGGAATTTCCACCATTCGCTCAGGGATCGCCAATGGAGACGAACACCGCCCAGTGCTCTTTAAAGAACGGGGCGGGGGGGACAACACATTGACTTATAGTCAACAGGTGTTTACCTGGTTTTCTGTATAAACAGGTGGAGCCATGCACACGCCAAGAAAATGTGTTACCACTCAACAAGGGGCCATCCATTTAGTACGTACGCAAAAATCTGTCAATACTTGACCCCCCCCCCCTCCCTGTACGCACGCGTACTTTTTACACCCCCCCCCTCCGAATCCTATCGAACGGCCGATATTTAATCCACGCAGAAACGATCAAGGATTAATAATATTGACGTGTTTAAGCAAACAGTCCACCGCCGGACTATCAAACTAATTTGAAGGCCAATGTAGACAAATTATTATCGAGGCTTCATCCCCCCCCCCCCCGCGTTTCCTATGCGTACGTACATTGTCAGTAGACCCCCCCCCCCATACGCAAGCGTACATATTTGGGTTACCCCCCCCCATCCCCCCCTCCATGCGTACGTACTAAATGGATGCCCCCCCCCCCAAGTACACACAGCACGCATGCAAATCATCTGCAGACGCACGCACTGCTTACGTCATTTTCTGAACCCATTATTTTCGCACGTCTTTGCGCGTGTACTATCGGCGCGCGTACGTAATGACTACATCCTCCACTTGCATGCGTTCACTCCTGCAGGGTTGGCAGTGCGATTGCGAGCGACAGCGCGCCGGACAGCCGCCCTGGCAGGGTCCTCTCTCTGCTCGCACCGCGCAGCTGACTCGACAGTAGCGCCGCGAAGCAGAGGCACAAAGGTTGCTGCCTTCCAGCAAATACATCTGAGCCAACGCACTGCGGCGAACGTATCCCAAGCATTACTGTTACACAATGCAGTTACTTTGTTACCAGCAGTGCACCCTTGGGGGTGGTGGGGGGGGTGTCTAGTTTAGCGGTGGTGCCCTGCCACCCCCATCGCCCCTTTCTCTCGCTGCCAAGTGACCGGCAAAGCGTTGGCACATTACTGTTATACGTGCCTGGAAATGTATCAATGCCCTGGGTGGAGCTGCATGTTGCCCAGTGAATGTTGTTTTGACAGGTGGCCCACTGCCGTGAATATCGCACCTTGTTGATATTTTATGTTTTTCGAAAAGCTTAATGCATTCGCTTTGTTTGGCAGAATTATATTATAAGTGCAGTTATTTGATGCATTTCCTTAAATATAAAAGATTGAATGAATGCGGGACTTTATTTATACCCAGAGACAGGACTTGGCTTAAAATTCGCAATCCCTTTGTAAATAGTAAAAACTCCACTCCATGAGGTTGGTTTAAAGGTCTGTTGAAAAATCCTGCCCAGGTGTCTTAATTTGAATAGTTATTTGGGGCTTGTTTTTGTTCCTCTTGGCGTCCCTCCAGTGTCTGCCCTCAAAACATAATTAACGCAGGACACTATCATTTGGGATAATTCGCTGATATGCCCATATTTCAGGCAACATTTTAATATTTTTGGTAATCAAGAGAAAGAGAGAGAGAGAGCCACAGCTTCGCTTTGATGCAAAAGAACAGTTGTTTTAGATTTCAGACAGACAATTTACATGTTGTTTGCTTGTGTAAGAAGCTTAAGAACCATGTGAAGTGAGCGACTTCCGAGACACGTCGAGTAGAAGGCTTCTTGTTTATTAAGAGCACACGGGGCGATACTATACGTAACGCAGCTACACATAGGCGACCCTAACACATAGCCCATCTTTGGCATACGTTACGCTAGCTGTCCGACTAGCGCAGCGACGGAGAGGGTCTTGCAGAAGATCATCCACGTGGTCGGAGACGAAGCGATGACGACGAGCAGCCACGCAGGAGCCGCAACAGCATCCGAACCTCTGGTTCGGCCCCCCTTATATGCGCCCCGGCGCGACCAAGCCCCGCCTCTGGCCACGCCCCCTTTCAGAACCTTACAGCAGGTTCCCGGAGCCTCTGGACTAACTCCGCCTTTCACCTTTACCCCAGATACGCCCCCCTTAAAATGAGGCATTACGCAATACCCCCATAACCACAATTACCACTTCAGGGCTGACAGGTATCATCCTGTCATTACACATGTAAGAGTGGTATACTTTCCTAGACCAAATGGTGATGTTTTAATTACGCTTCTGTTTGTTTTCTTTCAGAGATCAACTTGTGCCGTCTCAGTTATGCAAGATACAACACCCGCCATGCACCTCTATCTCAGGATCATCTGTATTGAAACATTGGCTCTTTTGGGGCCGATGAGTTATTCTGTATTTTTTTCTACTCAAATCAGATGTTTCATTTTGAATCATCCCAGCATATTTACTAAAATGAATAGAATACAATGCAGTTTTGTCATTAGCTTTTCTCATTGTGCATGGGGCTGGTTGTTCTGTATGTAGAGGATGGTTTTGTAGTGTTTTTAGTTTTTATTTAATTACCTGAAAATGGGGTTCTGCATCTTTTAATCATTAGTTACATATTCTAATACCGATGGTAGGGCTATACTAATAGCATTTTGTTATTTTTTTCAATCCTTAGCCTCGATACACAAAGTATTAGGCAAGTTGTATATCTCTACCATTATATTAATGTGTAGGCACTATGTATTAACTGTATAAATGTCAGTACTTTTTTTACTTAAATATCTCTACCTTGTATGAAATGTAGAGAATTGCAAATTTATTGCAGTATTGTGTTAATAAACAGTTTACCATTAGCCCAGGATGAACATGGGAATAAAATGTAATTGCTTGGGCTTCCAAAAAACAAACAGTTTTCCAGAATAAAATTCAGTCTTTCTTGGAATGTTCTTCACTACAACTGCCAATGCCTTTTGTGCATCCTTCCACATTCCCATTGGTAATTATCACAGACCTAACTGCATAAACCATTCATCTAAGCAGCCTTTGAGATACTTTTTAAATGGAAAATTCTTTTCTGTGATGAGATTATGCTTATTAACATTGCTGCACTCATACTGATCAATCGCTCTTCATTTTGAGTGTTTTGGAGCAATGCGCTGCTGCCTCAGACACATGCAAGATATTGTCTGGTGGCGCCATCTGGCGGAATGCTGTGTGGAATGTCAAGAAGCCGGCGGAAACCGTTTCCTTTTCAATGACATGGGAAAAGCCATAGGCTGACTGACGGAAAGTGTTGGATGGCACACTAATGTGAGGGAATTCTGCGGTAGTTTAAAAAAACACACTGCCCTTTTTAAATGACACAATTACTTTGCAACAAGATATCCATCCATCCCGCACTTCCTTTTAATTAATAAAACACTTATTCTACTAGAAACCTTTACAAAAACAAAACAGAAGCCAAAAGCTTTCAAAATGTGTGCACTGAGACATACAAGTCAATTTATCAGCTCAGACCTACACACAAAGCAGCAGCTGTTTAACGTTATGTAAAGTGGTGAACATCAAACAGAAGATCAAAACCAATGTTTACACGCCTGGTTACACAGGGCGTTTTAGAGAAATTCACAGTGAATGTAAAATCATGGCAGTCGAGGCACTGCCGCCACTGCCCACGCTTTTGATTCAAAAGCTGATGCAGTGGAGCCTCCAGCCTCAAACATGTGGTTCTCAAAACCAGAGGAGAGGGGAATTAAAAATGCTGCTTCACTGTTCAAACATCAATAAATCAAAATCGTTATACGCTCGTACATGTATCCACTTCGCAATGAAACAATACAACACGCTGCATGCCGTTACACAGCTCCATGCAGTGACTTGGCAGAAAAGGTTTTCTTAAAGTCATTGACCTGTACAATATAGCGGCAATGTTAAA
Source organism: Lethenteron reissneri (assembly GCF_015708825.2). Classification (NCBI taxonomy): domain Eukaryota; kingdom Metazoa; phylum Chordata; class Hyperoartia; order Petromyzontiformes; family Petromyzontidae; genus Lethenteron; species Lethenteron reissneri. The sequence continues at coordinate 3,938,695 of NC_083799.1, forward strand.
CATCAAGGATAACACACTATTGATGAATTTGATTTGAGCTTTCGTAGTGAACGCCCACACACAACTCATGAGCACATGAGGCTGGCAGGCACGATTGTATGAGCTGCAGTGCAAAAGCAATCAACAGCAAAACCCCCGAAGTTTGTAGTTGTCATAGCACACGAAAAAGGCGCTCTTCTGAATTATAAAATCATTCATGCTCTTGCAATTAACATATTGCTTGCATAAAATCCCTCATTGACATTAAGTGCAGCACCTAACAGCAAGTTTCTTGTTTTATTTGGCAGAGCTGTTCCCATCTGCAGCGATTCCTAGCCACTGTGCAGTGTAGAATTCGCCACATACGTAGCTTACCTGCAAGCACCGCATTTTTAAGTGTGGCAGGTGGAAACCACTTTCCAGCTTCAAAACATTGCTGTGTACATTTGTACACATGGAATTTTGTAGTTTCTAAAGCATGAGAGCAACTTCTTTCGTTATTATTCAAGTGATTTTATTACATCATTTCAATGGATTCCACAGATGTCAGTGATACGTCCTTTTAGCTTTGTCTCATTTAGCTCACTTGCAGCTAAAAGTCAATGTTGGTAATTTACACAGTATCTTTTGTTTCTCTTTATACTACCCATGCACGTGCAGCTTTAGTCTGAAGCTTCCCTTTAATATACATTTAGTCTGTACAATATGCCGACTACCACATCCCACCGTAGTTAAAAAAAAAATAGGGACGGCAGCTGGAGAGCAACAGTATGTATGCAAGTTGTGAGTAGTAAAGCTAGATCATCACATATGGCTAAGCTATGCCTCCAACGTTTCTTCCTGGGCTGCTCTTTGGCGCCGAGGACAAGTTCGCTGCGTTCAGCACTCGAGGATCCATGAGGTCGTTTCTACTGGCTCGCCTTCAGGCGTGGAACACCGGACAAATGAAGCCGCTAATTTACACGTCTTCACATGCTCGTCCTCACGAAAACAGCTGCCACTGAGTGGTCCACCACCTCGGCAACGTCTTGCACTGCGCACACCAATCACCGTCCTCTTCGTGCCGAGTGGAGGGCGCAGCACAAAGGGCGCAGCGTGTCCGTGTGGCATGCGCTGAGGCCTCATGCCGTCAATTTGAGTTGCTGTTGGAGGATGCTGCTGTAGCGGAGGAGCTGGGCGTGTTGGCGCTCGTATTGGCTGGGGACTTGCGAATATGTGGCATGAGGTACAGGTCGCCCGCCAGCTGGTGCACGTCGATGCGGTCCTCCTTCCGGTAGGCCAGGCAGCGGCGGATGAAGGCCTGGGGGTGAGGGGAGTTGGCACAGTCCATTTTACAGTCGAAGCAAAGTTAAATGTTTCGATTTAAAGCTTTCGTGTTTGCAGAGATTCATCTTGGTTCTTTCGGTAAAGTCACGTAGAAGGGAAATTCTCACGTAACGTTGTGAGAATTTTATTTTATTATGTTTTATTATTTTATTATTTCCCTTCTACGTGACTTTACCGAAAGAACCATGAAGACAAAGTTAAATGATCAAATGGAAAATAATTTGTAGTGGTTTACAGCTTAGATCCAATTTCGCATGCTTGGCAATGGAAGTGTAACTGACATGCCAGCTATTCTTGATATTCAGTAATCTTGTTCATTAGTTTTCACATAAATCACACCATATATGGCATCCAGTCATATAGCATGCAGTACATGCATACCTTTGCCTCATTTGATACCACAGGCTTGACGGGGAACTGCACCTCCGTGGCTCGCAGTATGGTCTTCTCCTGGAGGATGTCCTGCTGCGATTGATTGTGGCCAAATGGCTGTAAAAGAGAATGCACATTTTAATCAACAAGGCAAGCAGAAATAAGGGTATTACTCTGTCTGAATATTTTCAGTACACTTTGTATTAACCAGGGGGATTATTTTGCATAATGAAGCATTTTAACTGAACATTGGCTGTGAAAGATGGGGTAGTGTGTGGGAGGGGAAGTGAAGATGTTGGGAAGGTAGGAAAATATATGGTAATATAAGCATTAGCAGGGCCACTTCACAATACTAACTGCTCCCTGCACCTGCAGTAAATAAATCTGCCACGTGTAAATTTTATGTGACCTATTTCGTGTAGTAATGGTACATTTATTGATATTTCTCGAGTTCTCTGCCTAAAGTCTAGTTCTTCTTTCAAGTTTATATTTTTTTGAAATTCTGCTCACTTATATTCTTAGGTTTTTTTGGTAAAGTCACGTAGGTAAAACATCCAAATTAATGAAAATAAAATAAAATAAAAAATCACGACGTTTCGGAGGCAACACACTCATTTTGTTTGTAAGACCTTTATTCAAGATGGTTAGAGTGTCTTTTCTACCTCTTGTCCATTTCCCTACATGCTTTTAGAGCTTTCTTCAGCAAGACTTTCCATCTGACAATAATCCTACTCTAGGTCTTCTGCTTTCGATTTGTTCCAATATGATGTATTTCTTCCTGAACCCACTAACACCTGCCACAGAAAACCTAGCTCGCAACTCCTTCAAACCATCTCCCAAATATTGTCAGAATACTTCCCAGATACATGAACTACCTCACCAGTAACAACCTGCTTCCACCAATCTGCTCGATTTTCATTGTTTCTGTATATTCATTTTCATTCCAAGATCTCATACCATTTTGTAAAATGTTCGACCAGCATGTGTAACCATTCTTCAGAATAGACCATTATCATCAAAAAGTTGGCCGATTTATACCATTTGGCTCCAAACTTTATTGCTTTCACCAAACTCCATCCACACTTCCCTCACCATTGCCTCCACATGCATGTTAAACAGTATCAGAGATCTCTGTCTCGCTTCTCTTCTCAAATTTCTGGCTCCGATTCGCCATCTGCAGCTTCCATCACAACTGTCTCACCCTGTACAATTACTTGATCAGCTGTCTGTCCGTCCAGTCTCCATTGTACCACTTATGTAAATGCCAGGTTTTGTTTTTACACACCTTTCGCCCATATAGACACTGGTAGAAGATGACTCCTACAGACCACACATCCACTTTGTTGGATATCTTTGGTGGCTCCTTGCCCACAACAAAACATTCAGGAGGCAGGTACCTGAAAACAAGAAGTACAAATATGGAGTATTTGTATCCAAATGAAGAAAGTGTGATGTAAATTCATAAATTGTACAAATAACGTATAAAGCGGTCATCTGCTATCATTACCAGTATGTTCCGGCTCCTTGCGACGTCAGGTCCATGCCATCGACGGCATTGTAGTTATCGTCGTCCATGATTTTGGAGAGGCCAAAGTCTGTGATCTTGATTTCCCCACATGACTTGCCATCCACTAGAAGGATGTTACCTGAAAGGAGATAATTCATGGAACATCAAAAGGCTCACAATTCTCCACAAATCTAGTAAAAAAAATTAAGGGTACAGCAGTAAAATATTGCAATAAGTGTGCAAAACCACAATTACATTCATCGCGCACGTGAAGGCCTATCCAATTACTTAATTTTGTCTATATTAGCTGCATTTCAAAACTAAATTGTGGGGATAAGTTATATCGACTGTGTCTCACAATATTATATTATATCTGTGTATCAATTTCACAACTTCGAACCCTACGTACCAGGTTTCAGGTCATAGTGGATGATGGGTGGCTTGATCTCGTTGAGATATTTGAGAGCACTGACAATCTGCATTATGATGGAGCGTGCCTCCTTCTCAGACATGAGCTTGTGCTGCTTCAAGTAGAAGTCCAAGTCGTTGCCTTCGATGTACTCCAGCACTGTGCAAAACCTGAACTCATACACATAAATGTCTTTAAGTCTAAGGGCTAAAGCATAGAGATTTTGCATAAAACCTAACATGCTTTCTGAGACTCCACATGGTCTGCAAACTGATATAAATAAAAATTGACTGATATCACCGGTCCTACTGTACTTACGAGTCTGTATCCAGTGAGAAGTAGTCATAGAGCTTGACTATTCTTGGATGATTCAGTTCCTTGTGTATTCTGTACTCTCGACAAGCGTGTCTGGAGGAAGCAGAAGAATTGGAAATGAAATCAAGTCACCAAACCTTACAATTAAAATGTGTGAACTGAAAATGCCCCGATGACTTACTTGTGGTAGTTTTCTTTCTTTTCATCTCGCCAGTTTTTGTTCAGCTGATGGATTTTCACTGCCACGTACCTCTGCTCTTGCAAGTCAAAGGCCTAATGTAATGAAAACTCTGATTAAACAGCTTGCAATAGTATCAAGGGCGGAGCCAGGATTTTCAGGTAGGGGAGGCAACCCCTCCAACAATGAAAAATTATACGAGTTGTTAGTAAGTAAGGATTTGTCCCCTTGCTTTTTATTCGACGCATGTGTGGCGATGGCGCAGCCATCGATCGAGGGTCGAATTCGAACCGCGTGATCGGCATCGCGCTCGCTGAAGGTATGCCTTCAGGGAAGTTGTGTACTATATACGCAACTGCGCACAATTCTGAGTCACTTACAACTGCTTTGCCGTTACTTATTGCCAATGATGGACTCAAGACTATTGTCCTATCATCTCATAGTCCCTGGCACAAAATAACATGCTACACAGTGGCAGTGGGGGTCGCAAAATGCCGATTTATTACAAATAAACCCCAATGATCCAATCGAAATTAGGGATTTTGATTGGCTCATTGGGGGGGCACGTGCCACCCCATTGGCTCCGCCAGTGAATAGAATTCCTCATTTAATAACAATGCTGAATTGTAACCTTTGATTTGTATTGCTGTGCAAATAAATCAGATCACTTTGCTTTTTCAATTGACTACAATTCTGAACTGAAACATTTTAAATAAAACATTCAATAACATTTCCAAATCTTTCTCTAAAATATAAATTATACCTTGTATACTTCACTGAAGCCTCCCCTACCCAGCAGATGGAGCAGCAAATACCGCTCATTCAACGTGGGATGATCTTTAAACCTAAAAAGAAAAAAAATACACTTTCAAAACGTGCATTCAGCAACCTTGCAAATGTAATTCTCATATACATGTAACATTATACTGCAAATAAAACCCATGTAATCCTGTTCCCTATGAATGTTCGATAAGCAGGAAATGTGTCAATAATACGGCAACAAGACCCTGTAATAATAATGTGGCTGCTTGTGACATTGCAAGTGTAGTGGTAGTTGCCATCAGTGCTGTATGTGTTGTGGACACCGGTGGCCACTCACTGTGAGTTGTCCTCATTGTGAATGCGTTTGAGTTCCCGGATGTGCAAGTTTCTCACTCGCTCCAACCTCTCCAGCTCTGCTTGGATTTCTGCCTCCTCCTTCATTTCCGCAATCGTACAAGCACACAAAGGAACACATGAGACACATTAAAAATGTAGAATAAACCCATAGCGTTTCTGCAGCCATCGGGAATGCTCTTCTTCTGATATTAGGAAGCCACTAGAGCTATACACTTTTAAATCTAGATTGAAAAGTAATTTCCTTATAACTGCTTTTTGTGTTTAGTTTGTTGTCCTTCGCCTGCGCCTGCAATTAGCACAGTTGGTTATGTACGGTGCGATAGAGGTTCAACATACATACATCATAATTTAGAATATCTGTGTAAACCTCTTATGACATGACAGCAAAATAAAAATACGTAAAGGATAAGCAGTCTCACCTTCTTGAGGTGTCCCAGTCTCAATTTGAAGATCTCCTCTTGTTCGTGATACTCTGCAACTGTTAATCTGTTTAGTGAAACATGTGATGTAAAGTGTTAATCCAGTCAATAAGGTAATACAGCTTGTGACAAAATATCTCTCATATTTAACCGACGATATATAACCCTTCACCATACGTTATGCATATTCGGACCACTTGGTGCGTTATTCTTTGGAAACAAAGAGGGATGCACTTACAACTGTGGTGTGGCAGGCTTGAGGAAGCCCTCATCAGCACCATTAACAGCCTTGGTCTTCCGCTGCTTCTGCTCCCCAGCCGGCATTGGGCTGGCTGAGTGGCCAGCAGTGGGTGGCTTACGTTTGGCCAGAAGCTTCCGCTGCCTCTCAATGTCTTCTCTTTGCTGGTTAATCCACTCTTGCTGCCTTTGTGACATTATAAAAATGTGTAGGGTATGCATCAACACTATATCAAAACACGCAGTATCATTTGATAACTTGACTTCCACGGGATGTGTATTTAGTATAGCAAGGGTAGTATTTCTATTGATTAAGACTTTTATTGATAAATCAAAGTAATTTTTATAAACATTGCATAAAAAAATCCAGCACTGTATATGTTTCAAATTACTACAGTGCATTTACAAGGTCCACTGTATTATTTTAACTGGCTCATGACCACACACAGCGCTCACTTGATGAGGTTCTGGAAAGCTGAGCCATCCGTCCACTGTTCGGTGAAGGTGGCCCCATGCCGCACTGTGACAAAGTGCCCGAGCCTCAGCCGGTCCTGCATGCTCTTCTCCCGGCAAGCCTGCTTCTCCTGCTCTGACTGTGGGGGAGTCACAACACTATGTCATCCCAAGACTCCTAATATGCTGCACAGCAGTTCTGCAGAACGCCACTGATAGTTAAATATGTGACTTTCACCAGTGCATCAGTGTTGATTTGAAATATGTTTTAGATATTATCCAGGACAGACAAATGTAATGCATTTCCTGTAGTACTACAGTGCAGTCCTGGATGATGGCGTCGTCTCGCGTGCCACAAGAGATATAAATTACAATGGTTAGAAAAAAAAATACTAAACATAGCAACTAAAACATTCTACAAAAATATCAAATTGCAGATCCTTGACATTTAAGGTGGTATGAACACTACATTAAGGGATCCATTTCCTTATTAAGATATGTTTAAGATCATACTTGAAACCAAAATGTAACCAACATTAATAGACTTTACAGTAATGAAAATGTCAGAACAAAAGGTTGTGTGCTGCACAAATTAGTATCTTAGGTCGTGCAAATATGGAAATGATAGTATAATATACCGCACTGTACATGGATCAGCCATCGAGTTTAATAATCTTGCAATCGTGTACTTTTGTCGCGATTTAATTACTGCTGCCTAGGAAATTATAGATTCAAAATGTATAATTTAAGCACAGCTAATTGTGGCATCATTTATCATGCGGAAGAAAATAGAAGAAACTAGAAGTCAGCTATATTTGGTGTAAAAAAAAGATACTTTGTGATATGCCTTGCAGATTACACAGCATACCGATAACCAGTTTACTAGCTTACAAATTAGGTAATACAGTAAAACCTTGGATTGCGAGCATAATTCATTCCGGAAATGTGTTTGTAATCCAAAGCACTCGTATATCAAAGCACTCGTATATCAGTTGTGATCACGTGACGCTCGGCAGACAAAGCGTATACGTACTACTCGTATTGCAAGACCTCGCTCGTTTATCAAATTAATATTTATTTAAAAACTTTGCTCGTCTTGCAAAACACTCGCAGACCAAGTTACTCGCAATCCAAGGTTTTACTGTACAACTTTAAGAGTCACGTTCTCCCCGTGGTCACGTGGATTTTTGCAGGTCCTCCGGTTTTTCTCTTAACATTTAAAAATAAATGTTTAGAGTATTTGGTTGATATAAATTTTCACATAATGAACCACTTAGTTGAGCTATAATTTATTTCCAGGTTGCTTCTGAAAAAGAGATATATAGCTCAGTGGAGCTTACCTGGTAAAATAAAAAGAAAAGTTTTTTATAGTTTAAATAGAAAAACAATAAGGATGGCTAATAGGTCAGTTTGTTCCTGTACAATACAGTTAGAACATGTAATTTAATCTTGATGCGATTACAACACTGATGTCACGGTGTTTGGCAACCCACCAAGGCATTCATGTTACCCAGGGATAATACAAGTTATACTATTGTAGTGCACTCAAGTAAATATATGTTTCATTCAGTTAGTGCTAAACACGTAGGCTACTAATTCATCAATGATGATTGCGACTATATTAACCGATTTCATCCTCACAAGATCTGCCATACACACAACTAAATTTGCATCTAAATTCTGTCTCAGGTTAATTATCCTTTGGTTCTTTATTACCTTTTCAATGAGAAGCTTCTTGCTCATGACCACACACTTATTTAACCTTTCCTTGTACCTTTCCACCAACTTTTGTTGTTCCTCAATCTGTCGCCTCAGGTCACAGTTGACCTAGAAACAGTCAGATATTCAGTCAAGATAATTTAAATATGTATTTGTTACATTCTCATTAGCACTTAAAGTACATTGACTTTCCAAAAAAACCTATGGGCAAGTGCATTCATGAAATGATTCAGGAAGCTTAAACTCAACTTACCCTTAAGAGGTCATCGATTTTCCCTTCCTTCTTTTCCAGGTCTGAGCTCTGGTTATTTTCCAGCATCTTTATCTTGTCCATTGTTATTTCAGTCTACAGAGTAATGGGACACAAATCACAATTATAAACATGAACATTATGAAGTAAAATAACCAATAACTATTTCCTTTCTCATAAAAGGTCAAGTGGAAAATTCCAAACTTTAGTTTTACTATTGCATATCTTTAATACGTGCCATCCTATTGAGATTGAAAATGGACAAATGTCATGGCTTTCTTTGAAATTTGTCAAAAATCAAATTCACGATGCTCACTATCCTGCCCTGCAGTACATATTGGCCAGTAACAAACAGGCATATAAATTATAGACTTTTGATTAACTACTTACAAAACGACTGATTGTCTTAATTAAATTGTGCATGCATATTTAATTCCCAGTTTTATGGGTAACTCATAATTTAATGGGTGATTTTATTGGAATACTTTCAATGCAGAGAAAATTAGAGTACATTTTGTAAAAGGGTTGATTTGAAGCAGCTTAGCTACTGCAGGTTTTTCAAATGAAAAGCCAACGCACCTGGATATTCTTTTGTGAGACGCAAACTGGGAAATGTCTGTGTGATGCAACAGAATGCTCCCCGAGAGTAGACGCAGATGATGGTGGGCTTCCCTGGGCCATCTGCCCAGCAAAACAAAGCACAGCCATTACCGTATTAGATGGTGTTTCCTGCTTGGATACGATGTACAGTATTTTCTAAGCTGCCCAGATGGTATAACCTCATGATAAATAAAACCATTAAGCCCTACCATTTAGAACTTAGTTGGCACAATGCAAAAGAGATGTGGTGCTTACAGGTGGCTGTGACAGAGAATGTTGTGAAGGTATCCTGGCCAGAGCAGGGCCACTTCTTCCCGGACTTGTTCCTGAACCACCTCCTGCAGCAAACTAAATGACAAGAAGGGTAGAGCAATTAAAGAAAAAACCATGCAGGTCACGAAAACCCAAGCCACATAAACACCTTTCGTGCCTAAAAACTCACCTCAAAATAATCACTTATTTTCGGTCCTCTTGAAGACCCTTTGTCTGTAAAAAAGAAGAAAAATCCCTTAACAATTTGCAAAACTCCAAAAACATGTGCATACCATTGCCCAAAAAATGTGAATGTATATGTTTAATTGTACTAGTGGACTTGTGGGTTAATTACTTTGATTGGGATCACTCTGACCATCGGCTTTGCGCTTTCTCCCTCTGCTGTCTTGTGATTTTTTCTCAGGGGTTTGCTAAGAGAAAAGAGACATTAAAACCAGAAAGCACTGCTAAAACCAAGCAAACGTCACACTGCAAACCCCAATTGCTTATAAAATTACACTATTTAAATTTATAATGAAGATATGTCAACATCTTAAAGAAGCTTTTTAAGGATCTTTTTAAATGAATGATAAACAAATTTAACATTTCCCAACTTGCATTGCTTAACACACTGCTGAGAATGTCTTAATTTCAACACATAGTGCTGTCTGTCTATGAGCAATGTACCTCTGTTTCCTTGTCACTTAGAGAGCCATGGCTCCCCAAACTTTGGTTGGAAGCTTCGTTGTTAACCTGTGCAGTCTGCTGTAAGACAAACATTGTTGGCAATTGCAATTCACTTAACATTTCAAAATCCTGGCTTAACCCTAAGTAGCCGAGATTTCGATTTTTTTTTCCACTGACCTAAAGCCTTACAAGTTAGATCATATTGTACCTTCAGATGAAACAGATTTTCTTTTCATTGTTTAGTGCTTATGGGTCTAATGTTCAGCTCAACACCCAAATGAAACATACATCAACACTTTAATTGTTACATATTTGCATCACTCCAACAGGATATATTAATGCTAAGCAGTGGCAATTTCAAACACATTATTTAAGAACTGTGCTGTGTGCTTTCAAGCACAAAGACAATATATACATTCAGAAGGTAAATTGAGATATACATATACATATGAAATATCTGTAAATATATCCTTTTTAAAGGAGATTAAAGTGAATTACAGTATAGAATATGCGAAAAGTGGCAGAACAAAATTGTTTTGGAAGAGCAATACAAATACACACGTCTTTGAACTCACACCGCTGATGTTGCACTGCAGGCCGTATTACTCACACTGCAAATGACATGGCTCCATCGTCTTTGACAGGAGATGGATATTACATGTAGACTACACATCATAGTGTTCCTTACTGTAAATTTTAGGGGGCATTATCAGGGAAATAATAAGCACTGATGGACTAACGTTTAAGCTCCACCACCTCTGGTAACCATGTTAGAAACATAACCAGAGCAAAATCCCTGAAATTTAATGCAGCAAACCCATATATATACACACACATCACACTACCGTGAGCAAAACATTAACTCTAGATATTGTGCGTGCCAGTTTTTCTATTAATTAAGAGTTTTGTACGTGAAAGGTAATTTATGCAATGAAAATAAACCATCCTAGCATTCACTACCGCATTAACCTTTGTTCTCAATGTCAACGGGAAGTGCTATAATAGTTAATGCTGCTGGTACAGGTTAGGATGCTATTGTAGTACATGTATTGATTTTCTTGGGGGATAAATAATGAGTCAGCAGTGGTGGCACCACTGAGTTGAGGTAAGCAAATCTGTCTTAAAGTGCAGATGTAATAAAATGGCGGCACAGGGAGCAGGGCAATGCCAGATTCTGATGCTCCCAGTGCACTGTATGTAATGACAATCAGTGTCTCTTGAACCTGCAGGCAATCATTATCAGGGGCTCCAATACTAGCATAGTGAGCATGACAGCGCATACCATATATCAGATGAGGCTGGTTTGTCAAAACGTTCAGAAGGTTGGGATGTGTAATGTACCTTGAATCCTCCTCCGATAAATCTGGCTTCGAGCAACTCCTGTCGTCGAGGGTCCAGACTGTGCAGTTCTTCCATGGCACCTTGGCAAATGCACAAATAAAATCATTACCGTCAAACTGTTACATAGGTAACAAAGTACAGTGTTGCAAACGAAAGCATTGAGGTAATTTACAGTGGATGGGTAATCACAATTACAACATCATGAAAAATACCACTCCCCAATTAATGGAGCATGTCGTAACACTGCAAACCCACACAATCTGACATGCGTGTTTCATTTTTATACTCTTGAGTTCAGTTAACCACAGCAATAAATTAGGGCGCCATGTTTTTGTGGACGACTGCACATCAAGGGCCCCTAGTTTTCATGCCAAGTCATTCATGCAAATGTCCTCTTGGCCGTCAGTGACAAGTCAACTAGCAATGGCAACATCAATAAAAAAAATATACGAGCTATTACAAACATGCCTTGCGCAATCTTCTTGTCATTGCGTTCTTCCTTTACTCCCAGTCACACTTTTCCATGCATAGTGTATACAATACAGTACACGCAACTGCATTAGTGTTTGGAGACACTGGCATGTGTACACGTACGACGCGTGCACTTTAATTAAAGTTGCACGTATGCATGCTGCACTGTACACACTGTACCCCACATAAAATGCCACACGCATTTACACATGCATTTTTTAAAATACGTGTTCAAGTGTAACGCGTGAATATATATAGCCTTGCAATTCAACACAGTTCAATAAGTGCCAATTATCCTTCAACCACGTACAGTGCAGAAGGGGGCTTTTAATGGCGATGCCACCGCTCTCAACGTGTGCATGGCACAATTGCTACAGTGGTAGCTACAGTGGCATTATTAACGCGCGTTGCACTACATCTCGTGTAAAGTTAAAACAAAAACAAACAACAACAACGAGGAGCAATGGGAACCAGTGTGTGGGTGCCCTGTCCGTCACGCACACGGCATCGATTGAACTTGGACCACGATGGGTCGTGGTCCAGGGGGGGGGCCTCACGGCCACGGCAAAAGTGACGACGACATGGGGGGGGGGGGGGGGGGGACATCGCAGCGATGGAAGGACACACAAGGGTCGAGGCTTGCAGGGAGGTCGGGGTCAGAAGAGATCGAGGCCTCCGCCCTTTTGCCCGAGGCCCCCTAAGGGGGTCAACGATGGCTACTTGGCTCTGGCCCAGGCAAGGGGGGCCCAGGCCGCCTATGGCTCACCGGTTAATTCGAGGGGATGGCAAGCTGTGTGTGTGTGTGGTGATGATGGCGGGGCTCACAGGCTGGGTGTTCTGATGAGTGGTGGTGGTTGTGATTGCTTGAGGGAGGAGTGTAAGGCAATGGAGTGGATGATGGGGGGGGGGGGGGTCTGTCGGGATGGTCACCGTGGCCGAGGTGGCCCCGCGGTGGCGCTAGGAGAGGTCGCGGTCTGGGGAGGGCCTCGGCCTCCCCGGTCGCCCTCACTCGGCCACTTCCTGCGACTACATTTGACCACCATCGTTGCTACCACCACCACCACCATCGCTACTGCTGCTGCTGTATAACAAACACGGAGATACTAACCACGAGACAAAAGAGCGAAGTGATCGCACTCACCGATCAATCAGCGGCATCAGACGAGGCGGTGTGATGCGAGCTCTCACCGCCCTCTGCCTTCGTCCCGTGTCCTCCTCGAAAGCAATGCCCCCCCCCAGTCGTCTTCTTCGTCGTCGTCTTCGTGTCTCTCCCCTCGTCCCCCCCCCCCCCGAGCTTGTGTTCACGTCTTCGTGCCTCTCCCCTCGTGTTCACGTCCACTTCACGATGCTGGTGGACCCATGGCGGGGAGGAAGCCGGCTCCTCACCCTCACCCCTCTTCGTCTGCTGCTGCTGCCCCCCCAACCCCAACCCTAACCCAACACCCTCCCCCCCCCAACTCCAAATATATCACGAAAGCAACAAATATTCTCACTGTTGTGGCCGGCTGAGTGGTATTGTGGTAATGGTCACCAACCCACGGAGCTTTCGCTTCGTCTCCCCCCCCCCGCGGCCGTCAAGTTGCTGCGGGATTCCTCTCCACCACCACCACCAGCCCCTGCCTCTACTTCGCCTCCCGTGCGTTCTTCTCCTCGTCGCCACGAGGCCCAGTCTGTTCTAAACAATCAGTAACAACAACAATAACAACATTAACAATGTCTCTGCGAGACGGCGCGGGGGGCAGTGGTCACGCCGCCGATATCGGTATGCGCCGTCGCTGCTGCTGAGTGATCATCCAAACCCCCCCCCCCCCCCCAATTAAAACAACAACAACAGCAGCAGCAGCACGGCAGCCTTCCCCCGCCCCGACGACTGTTGTCGAGGAGGAGGACGAGGGGGTCGAGGAGGAGGAGGACGAGGGGGTCGAGGGCGGCCTCACCGGGGCCGCGGCGCCCGGGGCCGCGGGGCGCCCCCACGGCCAAGATGGCGCCGCGTGCGGAGAGCAGCGGAGGCCGGGACCACGGGGACCTCGTCCTCCTCCTTCTCCTTCACTCCTCGTCTTCTAGCTCCTTCAGAAACTCCCCCCCCCCTCCCCTTCTTCTTCTCCTCCTTCTTATCTTCGTCCCGTGCTCTTAGCGAAAGTCGCGCGTCGCCGGCTTCCCCGCCTGTCCGCCCCGCGTGTTGCCCAGCTGCTGCTGCTGCTGCCGCCGCCTCTTCTTCGTCTTCTTGTGATCCCCGGTTGCTTTGACCCCCCTCGTCGCAGTCTCCCTCAGCGCCACGAGCCCGTGGTGGTGGTGGTGGTTGTTGTTGTGGTCGAGCTGTAGATGGTGGTTGATGATGGAGTTATCACGGGACCCTCGGGCGAGGAGTCACCGCGATCGCTGCCGCACGCCGCAGCAGCAGCAGCCGCCACCGCCGTGTCCACTAACACCACCGCCGCCCTTTATTAATCAAAGTGTCCGCCCTCTTCTTCTTTTTCTTATTGTTGTTGTTATGGTTATTCTTTTTCCTCGTCCTCTTGCCCATTACCCGGGGTGGCGACGGGACGCCTGTGGTGGGTGTCGCGCCATCGCGTGGGGGAATTTCTTGGGAGACCTTAGAGATGAATTAGAGAGGGATGGCTGAAGAGGAGGAGGTTAAGTTGATGGTGGGGAAGACGTGGTCGAGGTCGAAGGTCAATGTGGGTCGCTATGGGGGGGGGGGGGGGTGATGGAGATTGAGACGATGGGAGATGATGAAGGAGCCGGCGGTCAGCCAATGATCAGAATCTGTGGGACGTGGATGAAATAGAGGAGGTTGAGCATAGAATGTCCAGCAAAAGGCGAAAAAGGACGTGGTAATTTGGTGGTGAATGTGCCACCGAAGGATGATGAGCAGATGCTTGTTGGAGGAGGTTCAGCAATTGATTGGATGGGGGGCGAGGTGAGAGAATGGTGGCAGACGAAGACCGAGTGGTGGTGATGGATGAGGTTGAGATTTGATGGATGGATGATGCCTCTCAGACAAGTTCGACACCGTGCCCAGGCGTGCTGCTGCTGCTGATTCTTTGCCGATGACTATGATGCTTTGTGTGCCCAAATACGAACAATTACAGAGGCTTCAGATGGTTATGTGTCGTCGATCAAGTGTGTTGTGCACACTGCGTGTGGTTTTAACATGTACTATATTTGTATATATGGAATAACTAACTTTACATCCCATTCGTAATGTACAAAAACAATTTGGGTTGACGAAGTGTCGACTACATCTGACTATTTAATGGCGCAGTACAATTATGTGAAACGAGCATAACGTGGATGGTTTTAAAAGGTTTTTTTTGTAATATAGCAGAGCTATATTAATTAGCTCTGCTAATATATAGAGAAGAGGGAGTTCAGATAGTGATACTCCATATGGGAGAGAACGCATATAAGCTGTATGTGTGTACATGATTTGGTCAAGGGGGATATTTTTTTTTCATGTTTCAGGTCTTTCTATGAAAGAAGAAAAAAGCTATGTTTTTTATTAATATCTTTGGTTCTGTATATTCAAGCAATGTCATTGCTGCCCTTTCTCTGATTCTTTATTTTCACTCGCATCTTCCCGGCATTTTATCTTATCTCAGATGAAGAATTGCCTGAGAAGCCTGCAATGTTTCGTATATGCATATAGTTAGGTCCATATTTACATATTACAGAATTATATCATTTACACAGGTGAATACGGCATTGTGTGCATCTATTTTGCAATATCTTATATAATGATCGAACAAGAGACACTGAGCACTGATGTGTGTCTCATAACACAATTTGGATTTCCAAAACATATGCCACCACATCTCAAGACGCTGAACAAAACATATGGGTATATGTTAAGAGGGTTTTAAGAAGTGGGATTTTTTTTATTTTTCTGCTTGAGGGTAGGGGATGAGAATGTTAGAGACCAGAGGGAAATTTTGAGGCGGTGGTTACTTGAGAATGAAGACGGAGGGAGACAATTGTAGAACTGCATGTCAGTCTGCGGCCATATGAGGGCCTTAGGGGCCATCCATTTACGAGGTGCGCAAAAATCTGTCAACTTGACCCCCCCCCCCCCCACGTGCGTACGCACGCTTGACGCACCCCCCCCTCCCGAATCCGATGGAACGGTCGTTATTTAATCGACGCAGAAACGATCATCAAGGATGAATACTATTAACGTGTTTCAGCAGATAGTCCACCGCCGGCTGCATTACATAATTAAGTTGCGTTCCTTTAAAAAGTTTGTCTGGTGTCCGCTGTGTTCAACCAGTCGAACAGGTGACGTGTTCTCGGGATTTCGTCAACACGCGCAATGTCGGGCTTGAAGCACAGCTGCGTGACAGGGGCACGGTGGCATACAAGTGACTCCTCTCCCACAGTCCCACTTCTCCCGGTAGTACTTGTTGTCTGACAGCTTAAGAAACCGAACTGTGGCTCATTTGAAGGTCGATGTCGACAAATTATTATCGAGGCTTCACCGCCCCCATCCTCCCCGTTTCCTATGCGTACGTACATTGCCAGTAGATCACCCAAACGCAAGCGTACGTACTAAATGGATGGCCCCTTACCACTGGGAGAGTGAAAGGGAAAACCGTCATTGTAAAATGTTGACTTTTATTCTGCCTGTGCTAACGTGTACTCCCGATATGAGTAACCAGTTTGACAGTAATATACTCTATCTTTTAAGTGAATTACGGTTTACCGTAAATGATGCAGGCAGATGTGTTAAAACAAATCTGGGCTATACACTCAATGGATTATCCACCTCACAATATAAGGAACAATTCTAAACATATTGATGTTTTCAGAGAACGTAACGTGTTAGCGTCCAAGGGGAAATCTGCCTCGCTTTGATGGTTGGGTTTAAATAAAGTAACCGACCATGTGGGATGCAGCAGCGCCGCATTGTGCTTTGGAGATGTTTCAGTAGATGTACTTTGAATTGTACATCGGCATGATGTGCTGGACAGTATGTGCGTGAAATCAGTGTGTGTGTAAGGGTGAGGTGGACTATTAAATTGCAGGATCGTGAGAGGTGGTAGAGGTTTTGGGAGGCCTTCATCCCGCAGTGGATTGACTGGCTTTCGTGTTTTTTGTTGTCCTTCCTCCGCACTCCGATTAGCATGATTGGTTATGAACGGTGCGAAAGAAGTGCAACATATATACATGGCTGATTATGATGGTTTGTACACAATGGTATAATTTTACATGTGCATTAAAATCTGGATCCTTTGAGAAAATGTATGCGAAGGAAGGGAGAACACTCAAATCCGCAAAAAATTGTCAGAAACCTACTTGGTGTGCCGTTTTCCACAAACACCTTGAGTCATGTAATTTGACAGTGTGCACGTTAAATCAACAAAACCTACGTGTGATTCCATGAAATAACAAACTGGCACTCACTATGATAACACTCATTTCATACACACTGTAAAAAATGTGACACATTGTTACTTAAAAAAATTATGGCAACAAAGTGACACGTAATATAATTGAGTAGATTTTAAGCACTACAACTTTTAATAAAAAGTGTTGAATAAATTAACTAAAAAATAATAATAAAAAATAAGTACATGGTAATAAAAGCAACAGTTAAAATGTGTTGTATTTAGTAATAGGATTCCAAATGATGAGTTATATAGTCTAAAAAAAATTGTGTTAATCCAAATAGATTTTACAAGGAAAAGTGATTTATATTTACTTAATATCTGAGCAATGGTAATTTAGATTTACTAAATATCTGGTGGAATCTGATTAATATTTATTAATGATCTGGGTGAAATTGATTTACATTTACTAATTGTCTGGGTGAAATTGATATAAGCTTACTAAATATCTGGATCAAAATGATTTGGATTTACTAAATAAAATACTTATATTGAATGTCTGTTGCCATAACTTTTCTATTTCTAATCCACTCAATATCATGCCTTCGTGGTGCCACAATTCACTTACATTAAGTCAACCGATCACCATGAAAAAGATAAGAACCATGAAAAGGAACAGCAGGTTAACATTTATTCGTGCAATTTTGTCTCAACATGTTTATCCAACATATTACAAGTACAAAACAAAGACAGAAATCATGTATGTGTACAATAGGGATACAATACTGGAGGTATTTATAATTTGTGGGCATTACAGGCACAGATTACTTTTTTGGATGTGATTCAAGGTTTAGTCTTTTTAGCACATTTAAATTACGACAATGTTTTAAAAAAAATCTGTAAAAAAACTTTCATATTATTTCTTTTTTATATGCGCAAATTGAAATCCTAAGGGCCAATATGTTTTTCAAATAGCTAAAAGAGATTAAAACATCACGTGAATTGACTTGCATTCCCTGTACTTATACTAGTAGCCATAATCCACAATCCGGGTGGACCTATCTTTTTTAACATGCATAATTACAGTACAAGCATGGCTTCCTAACAAGTAAACTAGCACAGCCTACAGATGTTCTATGCATCTTACATCTATTCCTTTCGAACAAACACTTGCAATGGCCTAGGTCAGCGTCACATCAGAAGAAAGCACAATGTTAGAACACCCAAGAAACATTAAACAAAAATAAAGATAGCTTTCAATAACAAAGCAGTGCATTCTCTGATAGCCTATCAGATGTATAGGCCTATAACGCAGAACTTTAACAGTCAGACTCAGTTATTAACTCGTTCAGCTCAGTCAAACTGAAGTACTTCTTCTTGGTGAAAATCTGAAAACACAATGCTAGTTCCCTTGGGACTATGCCTTCCAAAAGGTCATGTAGTACATCTGGTGGGTACCCAGACTCAAAATGAAAGTGATTTAATTTATCAGTCAATGGACACGACCGCTTTACGCCAAAGCAATGAGTAACATTTGGATTTTCTCTCAGTTTGCACATGCAAACTATGTTCCTTCTTTGTCCGAGGTGGAAACACTCCGGTCTGCACTTCGTGTGTCTGGTACTCTGAAGAATGTCCAAGACAAAATCTACAGATGTACGGCCCCGTGAAACATTCAACTAGTCCACTGATAGAATGTGCATCGAGATTGTCAGCTACAACACAATGTACTGTCCCTTTAATGTTTTTTCCAACACTGGAAATGAAAATCCCTTCCTGTTCTAGAATGACAAGATCCTTCAAGAGTGGTTCCAAAACTGCTCTGTATTCAAACTGTTTGACATCAACAGCTTTGCAAAGTGAAGCTAGGCGTATTGACGTTAATGCAGATTGCAACTTTGTTGGAACATTTGCCAAAACCCAATAAACAGCTGTTATTTTGTGTTTTTTTTCTCGAAGTTCCTAGTGGGTTACACACTTCAAAGTCGTCAACGTAAAGGATTATAGACAGTCTTGTTTCTTCCCCAGCATAAAATACGTTTTGCTTGAAGGATTTTCCATCAAAAATTGACGTAATATATCCAGTACTATTTGATTTTCTGGATAAAGTTATTTCTGCAATGTCTTTATTCTTCAAGACTTCCTGCAAAGTCTGGAGAATAGGCACATATTGAAAGGTCTTGTTCTTTTCAGTATCAATAATATATTCAATGCTATCAACACACTGGAAATGCACCTTAAAATACTTTCTTCTCTTAAAAGCCGAACCAAGTGGACCACCTGCTCCAAGTGCTGTACTAATGGGATGGAAGTTGCACAACTGCCCTGACAATTCAGTTACGATGGCCTGGTCAATAATGCATTTATTCACCTTCAATGTTGAATCTAGTATGTTTCTAACAACTGCAACTGATACTGAAGATGAAATGAACTGAAGGTCTTCAACCAAGGCATCAATGCACTTCACTGAGGCATTATAGATTGTTTCTAGCTTCAGCAGAAGTAAGCCAATTCTTTGAAGAACTAAGTATGATGAACTTTCCTGATCACAATCTAAACTAGTGCCCTCACCATCACTGGCCTCTGGTAAATCAGAATGGTCAACAGTCTGATTATGGCGACTCTCATACACGTATTTCTTAAAATCACTCAAAGAATAGGATTTGTGTCTTCTGCTTTTGTGTTTTAGAAATGTATTGTATATATTTGTCTGAAAGTTGCATCCTTCAAATACACAAAAGACAGTTTCGTTGCTCTTCAGATGATTTCCAATATGCTGAAAGTAGTCCTTCTCTATAGAACAACAAGCATTGCAAACTAAACACTTAAAAGCAGAGATGTTTCCTGACCGTAGACTTTCTTCATCTGAATGGTGTCTGGACAAATGTGTGCGAAGGGCACTCTGCGTGTTTAATGTGCAAGGGCAACTGTCATATAGGCATGGCTGAGATTGCCCACGACCAAATGTTGCGTGTTGTAGTCTGTAATGCTTTAGTAGATTTCCCTTTGTGGCAGACAAAGACTTGCAGATCTTACACTTCCATTCCATAAGCAAAAACCTGAGGCAGAAAAAAGGTCCATGTATCAGATGCAAGGCCACCAGGTATCTAATCACATGAGGACAATAGGAGCACATTTACAAGATAATTCCTTATTATTTTTAATATTCAAATTTTCATGCTCACATTTAGCACATCAACTTCTTGTCACTCACATCATCTAGCTAGCTAGCAACTACATAACAAGCTAGCCACAACGTAAGGGTGACGCTAACTGACTGGTGGCAAGCTAGCTAACGTTAGCATACTGTACGTACATAAACACCTGAGATATATACTGGAGGTGTAACGGCAGGTACAGGACTTTTGGGTCGGTACACGCTGTGATCCGAATGAATATAGTCTAGTTTTAATCACGCACGTTACTTTTTCGTGTGCGGAACAAAAATTATAGTCTCGTGCTTTTAGTCGAATCAGACTGACTTCCAAAGGCCTAACGTTGTGCTAGTTAATTCTGATATTGGCATGCTGGTAATATGCAGTAACATAAAACAATGTTCAACTGCTACCACACCTTTGTTAAAAAAATGTTCGCTAAAATAATAAAACATGTCTTACCTTTGGGAGAACGGCGGTCCCTGAAACGTGTCTGTGGAAGAAGATGGTTGACATGCACGTGGCGCGAAAAAATGCCTCCAGTTTGGGCGGGAGTGTAACGTTATTAAATTCAAAAACCTCCCGGTTAGTAAAATTAATCAATTTTTGGCATTTTTGACTTTCCTGATAAAATACAATTAAATTCTACTCAGCTATTGATGGCTGATTTTATTTGAACAAAACTGAGTAAAATACAATTAATAACTAATAGAAAGGTGTTGAATTCAGCTCAATGTGATTCTAAACTACACATAGTCATTCTTTTTATGTATAGGCTACTCTTATATATTTACTAAACATTAATTAACCCCAGTCTCGGTTTTTACAGTGCAGGGGCCACTCATCAATTCGGCAAATCATTGCTACATCTAACGGCCCCTTTAAGATTTGCTTACCTTACACAATATCGATATAATTAAAGAGTGTAAGCTATGCATTAAAGGCGTAGAAAGGTGTGAACAAATTACAGACTGAAACGCCCCATCACCAACGTTATTAACACTGCCGCCGAAGTGCAAACATTGGGAACTAGCTTTTTGCCCGTCCAAGGAAGGGTGTTTTGCAATAAATCTGAAACTTGCAAACGCAAAGCAGACCGCGACGTGATATTCATTGCGTGAATGCATGTGCAATTTGTAAGGGCGCGGTAACACGGATCTATTTCATTTTAAGGTTTTAATCCCTTGTTCATCATGACGTCCTTTTTACTTCGATGTCTCAACAGCGTTACGGAGACCGCGTGACGTGAGGGTTCTGCCTTTGTAGTGAGGGTTGTGAGTTGACGCCGAGGAGGGGGGAGGAGGCGCCTCGGCCCCCCATGTGGAGTGACGTCAGCCGCTAATTATTATGAAGGGGGGGGGGTGTCCATTTGGAGGACGTCACCTGCTCATGATTATTGATGAGGAGGGGGGTCCATGTGGAGGACGTAACCTGTTCATTAATTATTAATGAGGGGGGCTGGTCGACGTGGAGTGACGTCACAAGCATTGCACACAGACATTCTTGGCTCATAGGTAATAATGAGGGGGGGGGGTCAATTGGAGGACATCACCTGCTCATGATTATTAATGAGGGGGACTGTTTGATGTGGAGTGACGTCACTTGCGCATGATTATTAGTGAGAAGGGGGGGTACTCCATATTGAGTGACATCACTCGCTCATGATTATTAATGAGGGGTGTCCATTTGGAGGATGTCACCTGCTCATGAATATTAATGAGGGGGGCTGGTCTATGTAGAGTGACGTCACGAGCGTTAAGGACATAGTAGGTATACGCTGACGTTTCGGTGCGTGACTCATATGGGCAGAGGAAAAATAGGCCATTGGTATTACACCTGTTCGAGGCTTAGAGTAGTAAAAGTCACAACAATATTGAGCCACCCTTCGCTTCTGTCTGCACATTTTCCATAGGCCAGAGCTTAGATTGTATTATTATACACATCCTGATTTGAAGCTTTCGTGACTGCAGGAATCCATACTCTTTGGTTCTTTCGGTAAAGTCACGTAGATAGAAAATTAATAGATCACGACGTTTCGATCGCAACACAAGCAACCGTCATCAGGTGAGACAAACACAGCAGGAGAACTGCTGACGCAGAAGAAAGAGCTGCTGCAACACGAGGTTATATAGGCTGTAGGTAGGCTCAACCCAAAGGTAAGTGGGCGGAGCTAGAGATGGAATTTGTACGTAAATGTAAGAGATTAGCATGTCAATGTGAGACGGCTCCAGCAACCAGGGGTCTGCCAATGAGAAGATTAGCATATCAGAGAACCGGGCAACAAGAATAAAAAACCCGCAAGGGCAACTACGAGGAGAGACACACAGAGAGACAGAGGGACACAGAGGGACAACCCACAGAGAGAGACATCCACATCGAGAGCGATAACCACAGAGAGAGACATAAAGAGACACATGCACCTAGAGAGAGACACAGAGAGAGAGACACACACGTAGAGAGAGGCCCACACAGAGAGGGACACATACGGAGACACAGAGACACAACACAGAGAGACAACCCCCACATAGAGGGAGACAGAGAGACAGAGAGAAAGACACACACAGAGAGACGCAAAGAGAGAGAGAGAGAAACACAGACACATACAGAGAGAAAGAGACACAGACACAGAGAGACATACACATAGAGACACAAGCACATGGAGACACCACAGCGGCTAAATGGGGGCTCTTGACGGGTGCGAGGGGCTGGTAACCCCTCCACCTTCAATTAATCACCACTAAACCACGGCCACAAAATTTAATAAATAAGCTTGTGCTGGAGGCCCCGGGGGGACAGGCGTCTATGATGTCTCCTGGCTCTGCCAAATGGGGTTTGGCAGAGCCAGGAGACTGAATCCTTACCCTCGGGGCTCCTCCAGAAACAACATAACACCACTACGTGTGGCCATATGGAATGTTCGAACACTCACTGCGGAGGAGAAACTGCCACTCCTCTGTCGGAAGCTGGACTGGTACCGCCTGGATCTCTGTGGTATTCAGGAGGTTCGGTTGACCGGCTCCGGCTCCTGCTACCATGAGGGGTGGACAGTCCTCTACTCTGGGCAGGAGACTGCCAAACAACAGGGTGTGGATCTTTTGAATAAAATAATGAAGGGGGCGTGGGAGCGTGGCGGTGAGGTGTGGGAAGCTGTAAGCCCCAGGCTACTTTGGGCTCGCCTTCCAATCAACCAGAGGCGAGGAGTCGTGGTCATGGTTACTTATGCTCCCACTGAAGACGAACATCCGTGGAGGGATGCAGGCAAGGCCGATGAGATAGATGCCTTCTATGACCAACTGTCACAGGTGCTAGCTAAAGTGGCCCCTCAGGATAGAGTCATCTTGTTGGGTGACTTCAATGCCCGAGTTGGTCATGATGCTGGCACCTGGTCTGGAGTAATTGGAAGGCATGGGCCAGATCAGCTCAATAACAAAGGCAGGAGGCTGCTAGATTTTTGTGCAGCCCATGGGCTTGTAATTACCAACACGCTGTTCCGGCATCGGCGCATCCACACCACAACATGGATGCATGCCAGGTCCAAGCAAGAACATCTGCTGGACTACATAGTGACAGAACAGCGGATGCGGGCCCATGTCCTTGACACCAGGACCTACCGTGGAGCTGCTCAGCCCACTGACCATCGACTTGTCATCTGTAAGATGCGCCTGTCATTCTTCCACTCTGGTGGTGGGTGTACACCTATGACCCCATTCAAATCCTTAGTGGCATGGTCTCAGCTCGCTGATGAAAGTTGCAAGTGAGAATTTCATCATCATTTGCAGCTGGGGTTGGCATCGTCCCCCACTCCTCCTGATGTTGAGGGGCAATGGGTGAGATTTAGGACTGTGGCTCATGCAGCTGCAATGGCTGCTTTGGGTACACGGTTCAGACCTCCCCAGAGACCCTGGCTGACAGAGGAGGTGTTCAAGCTGGCTGAGAAAAAGAGACAGGCCCACTCTCATCGGCGACAGCATCCCACATCGGAGAATGAGGAGGCTTACCACAGCCTTCGCTTGGAGGTTCGGGGAGCCGTGAGGCGCTGCAAGGATGGGTGGTCGTGGGTTGCTGAGGAGATGGAGTCTGCCTCAGTGGCCCGCGATCACAAATCGCTCGTTAATTCCATAAGAAAGTAACCTGCAGTGCCACACCAATTACCATCATTAGGGGAAAGAACGGTGATCCAATCTCCGACCCCCAGGAAGAGGTTTGCAGATTTGCTGAGCATTTCTGAGGTCCTGGGGGAGGGGAAATCATTCAGCCAGGAAAACATCGTGGGACAACGTGGGGATAACCCTGCTGAGGCTGTGGTGCCTCAAATATTGGAGGAGGAAGTCACCCGCTGTGAGTGGCTGGCTGAGGTGCCATCTGTTGAGGAAGTACTGAAGGCGATCCAGAGTCTGAGACCAGGAAAGGCACTGGGCAGAGATTATCTCCCAAGCGAAATGCTGAGGGAGGTTGCGTTTGTGCACAGACATCATAACAACAGTCTGGACCACTGTATAGGCTCCGCAGGATTGGAATGATGCCCTGGTGGCCCCTCTCTTTAATAAGGGGGACCGCACAGACTGTAACAACTCCAGGGGAATTTCCCTCCTCAATGTGCTGGGAAACATCCTGGCAAGGAGAGTCTTGCAGAGCCCCAATGCAGTTTCAGGAAGGGGCAGTCCTGCACAGATGCCATATTTTCTGTCCGTCTGCTACAGCAGAGGTGTAGGGAATTCCAACAAGACCTACATCTCTGCTTTATTGACCTGGTCAAGGCCTATGATACCATCAGTAGGCCTGGGCTCTGGGTTGTTCTTCGTGCTTTCGGAGTCCCTGATCCTCTGCTCACGATCATTAAGGACCTTTATGATCGTGAGCGGACCCGGA
This sequence comes from Lethenteron reissneri, assembly GCF_015708825.2. NCBI lineage: Eukaryota > Metazoa > Chordata > Hyperoartia > Petromyzontiformes > Petromyzontidae > Lethenteron > Lethenteron reissneri. Next base: position 3,963,677 of record NC_083799.1, read on the forward strand.
TAAAACTATGTCGCTGAGAGTCAGAGCGATTCCCTGTACACCTTGGGGTGCGACAGGGATGTCCTCTGGCTCCCACATTATTTAACATCTATTTTGACCACGTAGTTCGTGAAGCCATCAATTGCTGTACAGGAGGAATTTTGGTACAGATTCAATAGGAGGCTGATCGATGCCCGGCTGCGGTCAAGGGATGGATCCCTATTGCTCAACCACGTTATGTATGCCGATGATCTGGTAATTGCTGCTCACTCAGAGGAGGAGTTGGAGGTGCTGCTGCTGAACCTGGAGCTTGCCACCAAGAGGTGGGGCCTTACCATCAGCCCCACCAAAACTAAGCATCTGCCTGGGTATTTTGTACCACTGGACACTCCACCCCCAAAACTCCGAATTGGTGATAGGGCAATTGTGGAGAGAATGGAGAGTTTCCTATACCTTGTCAGTGTGCTCATGACCGGCTCCGGTTTAACAGCAGAGGTCTCACTCCGAATCAGTCGAGCGGCATTATATTTTCATCAGTTGCGTAGCGCTGCGTGGAAGCTACCTGGTCTATCACTCTGCAAGACGCTTCAGATCTTCTCGGCCACGGTCATTCCCTCCCTTCTCTACGCTTTCGCAACGTGGACCCCCCTAATGGAACATCTTCGCCGGTTGGAAACATTTAGGCTGGCCTGCCTACAATCCATCCTGGGTTTAACCAGGCTGGATTATGTGAGGAGCTCACAAATCCTTGAAAGATGTGGGCAAAGTCCCATCGGTGAGCTCCTCTGGCAGGCAAGGCTGCGTTGGCTGGGTCATGTAGCCCGCATGTCAGCGGGCGTTCGACTCTTCACGTGGCCTCAAGGTGCACATAGCCTGGCACAAGCGTCGTGGTAACGTCACCGCCACTTAGTGGTGAATGGCGGTTGTCGTCTCTCTAGGTTGGGTCTCTCTCTCTCTCTGTGTCTCTCTCTGTGGTTGTCTCTCTGTGTGTGTCTCTTTGTGTGTCTCTCTCTGTGTCTCTCTCCATGTGTATCTCTCTCGTTGACATGCTGATCTCTCCTCGTAGTTGCTCTTGATAACCTTCTCATTGGCACAGCCCCTGGTTGCTGGAGCCGTCTCACATTGACATGCTAATCTCTTACATTTACGTACAAATTCCATCTCTAGCTCCGCCCACTTACCTTTGGGTTGAGCCTACCTAAAGCCTATATAACCTCGTGTTGCAGCAGCTCTTTCTTCTGCGTCAGCAGTTCTCCTGCTGTGTTTGTCTCACCTGATGACGGTTGCTTGTGTTGCGATCGAAACGTCGTGATCTATTAATTTTCTATCTACGTGACTTTACCGAAATAACCAAAGAGTATACATATCCTTTTGTTCAAAATATGTACTTACCCAGGCAGAGGTTTGAACCATGTATTTGCAGGTCACGGGGTGCTTTGCTGTGATAGTTTGTGCATACAAGTGAAGCATCGAAATGTCATCATATTTTACTATGATATCCTCTTTCTCATACAATTGTAAAATTAAATAAGGCCATGATCTGGCGTTATAAGGATGAAATGCAGCACTGCATTTATAATTTTAACGTGTAACGCACATTATTAACTCACTGTGGAATAGAGAGAATTATTCTTGAGATGCAAGGAACCACAGATGAGTGGAAAGGCAGCCACGCGGTGAGCCGTCACCCCCCCCCCCGCTCTCCGCTCATCCATACATTAAGTTGTTATTGGCCAATTGATGAGTATTTGCATTACATGAGTAAACTGGAGCACCTGGAGAAAATCCACAGGTGGGAGGGGGCAACACTTATCTATGAAGATGGAACAGGATGACGTTAACATTTGCTGTACCGCATTCTCCTGGAAAGCCAGGGTATGGAACTTCATTGCGCACTTGAAGGGAGTTTCACAACGTTTGTGTAATTCATAAACCCTCGCCTCCACTGGTGGATTACAGTCCAGGCATGCGGCCACCACGGCACCACCACCCGACGTGGCGTGGAGATGCCATCATTACAAATGGCGGTAAATTACTGTGTGTTGTAATTTCTTTTCGTATTATTCTCCTAGTTTGGTAATAGGGATAATAACATACAAGGGTTAGACGAAGTCAGAGAAGTGTGCTCTTTAAAACCAGACTAAGACCATCGGAAGGCTGTGCTGTCTAGGTTTTCTTGGTGCAGGATATAAACTCTAATGAACGTATGGAACTCTCAATAGACTTTCACTATACAAGGTTATTTTCAATCAGACTCCATTGTGCCTTCAACAATACACAGTAAAGTGCCCGAAGAATATGCTCCCTCTCAGTTTATATTTCGCATTGATTTATGTTTCACTTTGTTGGTTTTCACCTAATTTGTGTATCCTGTTATGCGTATAGGGTTAGCCCATGTAAAAAAAAATGCAAGCGCCTTAATTTACACTGGTCTGGTAATAACAAGCACAATAGCGGCATAGAGTAATGTATTTAGACTGCTGCAAGCCCTTTACAATGGAATATCTTGCTGAGGATATAGGCTTACAGAGGGCAGTGCATACTGTACTATGCTTCAACGTCTATGCTCCCTGCCATCATCTAGCCACACTGACCAGCGAGGTGAAATATGGTTATATAACCCCCACGACTTATATTGCGTGGGGAAGCCCTATACATTTGTATAAACAACTGCTGAATCGACTACACATTCTTCACCGCAGTACAGTATAGCCTTCAGCAATCTGGAACGACACGATGGTATAAAGGTGGGCCACATTCCATTAAAACAAGGCGTAAAGGCTGCTCGATCGCCTTATACCATCGTGGTATCAGTTTGAGAATTATCTTTACGAGTTGAGCACACATTTATCCCTTCGCGTCATGTGCAAACGCACCGGGGCACGATGAGGCCGCCATTTAGGGCCCTCGAATGATCAGGAGGCAGCCGTCGTCCATCAAGGTGACGCTTTGTGACGTCACGCGGTGAGTCCAACGCCTCACACGTGAACTGATCTGGTCGCCCAATCGGACATCATTCCGTCTTGCGACATGTTCCTGTCCAAGACCATTTACTCGTCTTAATTGTCAATGTCTCAGATTGATGTTTGTTCTCTGATCAGTGTGTTTCTTTGCGATCTCTCAGTGATACAATGTGGATTTATATGGATGTGAAGTGACTAACTCGGAGACGATAAGGCTTGGAGGCACTTTTATTTAACGAACACCATCGGGATAATATACACCCTACGTGGGTACACTACTGTCACTCGCCTATACACAACTCGACGTGGATTGCTAGTCTTTCCAAATACACTAACCGTCTAACACTGACGGCGCTGAACCGAGACAGACAACAATTATCTAGCAGCGCAATATCTAGTGAAGACGACAGCGACAATGGCGACGAGACAACAGTGACGATGGCGATGATCTTGAACAGCACGCCGGGGATCCCACTCCAGCAACCGCCACAAGGTCCCTCACAGGGGCCCCTCTTATACTCTCCGCGTGGCCTCGCTCTGCCCTCTCTGGAACCTACTAGTGTCCCCCTCTTGTGTCTATCATGGCCTGCTGACTTCAATACTTGCCATACACCGCAGTTCCCCTTTTTCGCCAGCAACCAGCACTATGCCACTACAGATGTATATGAATGTGGATTTATATAAATGGATGAATGTATTTGCGTGTTCAGTTTCAAATGCAAGGAGCTTCGCTGTCAGTGATTGAAAATCACGATTATAAATATAATCCCCATCGTCATGAACTTGACTGTTAAAAGCAGATAATCTGTAACTTTTGCTGCACAGTATGAGCGAACATTCCGGGCAAAATCTCTTATTCGCAGCACAAAAGAGAAAATATACAATGCAACACTGCTAAAAAATTCCGTGCTCTGAAGAAAGTACATTTCCAAAATCGGTAGCTTATACACCGTCTTAATTCTAGAACAAAGAGTATTTTCGGCCTGTTTAAAGTTCAGTTAATCCATAGGGGCTGATTTGCGATTGAGTCGGCATTATTCGTGACAATTTTTCGAATAAGACTTAAGTATAAACGACATGAAGCAATTTCAACAAGGAACAATGTCACATTGTCAGAAAAAAAACACTTAAGTGGCATCTGGGTCCAATTTCCTTATCTATTTAAACACGTCTGGCCCTCTGCAGCAGTGGCACCCAACCTCGCTCTACCTGTGGGCCACTGTCAACTCTCATCATGTTCGTAGACAACCATACACCGCTAACAGATAAAAACAAAACCTACTAAATCGTAGTGTCTGACATATCTGAACAGTTTCGCGGACCACACTTCCCACGGCCCCAAACTATTTTTGGACCAGTTGGGAACAGCTGTATTATAATAACGCCAGCAGGTATCATTGTTCATGAAGGACAGCACTGGCTAATGACGACTGTATACTGTACCAACAACTGCATTGACAATCACTTGAGCACTGCAGCGAAGAGTGGTGACTACACTGTGCTGATGAGTCCTAATGATGACGAAAGAGGTTGTCTGTCGCTGCATCACTCCTGCCCGTAAGTTGGTCATATTTGCTCATATATTTTGGTGACCTAATATAAGAAGACCACAATGCACTTAATTCATTTCTGATGGCCTTTTGCACATGCACAAATAGCAGTGTTTAAAACTTCATTGTACTATGCTTTTTGCAGTACTCACAGATAGTCAATGGGCCCAGACGTTTCACCTGAGGTGCTATGAGTTTAGTGGTTCCAGTTTATTTTGTGTGGCCAATATGTGACAACCATTTGAAATTATTAGTTTATCAAGCAAATCACTGAAAAAGATGCTGCTATACCTGAGGTGGTACCAATTTTGGCTCTGGTTCATGAACTATGAATGGGACATCGTTCTATCTGGTGACTCGTTGCGATGCATTCGGTCATTGCAGAACTATAGACTGCGGGTGGCGCTATGGTGCCGCCGTTCTCGAATAAGTGACAAAAGCTGACGTGTGTCTGCTGTGGGTTTAACAACAACAGTTCCTTCCATTCATATCGGTTAAGGCTCAAGATACAAGCATCGAATCACGTGGGAATGGATGTTTGCTCGATGTTTCAAATGATTATATAAAGTTTGTAAAGAAACTACCAGTTATTTTAACGAGAGAAATAAACTATAGTTTGTATGTATTTCCTCTGGGTAAAGCAATTTTTCAGAGGCGACCTGGCCACACATAATAGCTCATCAAAGTGGTTTTACATATATGTCAAATATATATGGGGAAGAGTGAACATACAAACTCCAAATCCACAGGCGTCAGGGTTGGATCGAACCCACGTCTTCCTGCGTATTAGACGAGGGAGATAATATCTCGCCACGGCGGCATACTATCTTCGTGAAAATGTTGTACTTTGACCAATATTCAGGGGCTGTGTGCAAGGGCCGTGGGGGAAGGGCGAGGGACAGGCATTTACAAGATTCGCTATATTATGGGCCAAAGTTATCTGCCGAACATGACAGATCCAACCACATGCCAACGTTGATCCCACCTTAGCATGTTTACTGGGGGCACTCATTCTAGTGGTTGATTGGCGAGTTGGTTACGGTTCGGGTTAATGGGATAGCTCTTCATCGTAGCCGCTGCAGTCGTCGCTTTTCCCCGCATGGGTGGTGTTCACATTCTGAGGCCATGCAGACAAGGGTTAGGGTTGAGCAGCAACGCCGTGGTTTTTGTTCCAGCCAGCGGGTCCGATTTGTACAACATTCGATGCAACTTTATATTCTCATCATTCTCTTCATCACTTATTTTTTATTCTCAGGTTATTAAGAACTCCAGGTGGCTAGGTGAAATAACATGGCGACATCATTATAGCTGGCGGCGGCTTGTGGGGGAGACCATCCAGCACTGGGTTGACCATGGCTGATTATGATGATGAAGAACCCATTAGGAAGAGATGCTTATTTGCAATGGGGATATAAAATGGGGAAATTGTAGTTGTTTGCTAATTAAGTTGCAATCGGTGTCAATTTACAATCTTGGATGCAATGTGGGTATTAAGTCACTGGTTCCGTGAATCTCGCGAAAAGAAAGACAGTTGTGATGAAATTAAGTGACGTTTCCATGGATGGACCTTCATCGAAACTCAGATACTAATTGGAATTCTGCTCCCCAAAGTAATTGTGTTACCTTCCTGCATATTTGACACACGCGCGCTACCTGCTAAACAAGACAAGGAACCCCATTATGAGTGTGCTCATGCTGTACATAATTGCTAGTTCATTATGATGAAGCGCAAGTCTAGCCCACATATGGAAGCGCTGTGCTCATTTACTGCAATTAATTCTATACTTGCCGCTGCCTGAGTGGTTTATAGGGACGAGACATTCCTCAGCTCTGCATTGTCGAGATAAAGACTCTCTACGGAACGTGGACCAAACTGGCACAAGGCATTGCGATATAGTACACAGTGTGTCACGTGAGCAACAAACACTTCATGCACTTAATTATAATCTCTGGTAATACAGTATTACAGTATTTGAATATATTACATACTCTTCGTGGTCCCTTTAGGCGCATGCTTGTCTGAATAATATAATTTAGACAGCTTCCTCCATTTGGCTTACAGAATGCTGCAAAGGCAAACATGTCTGGTGCAACTTTGCCATTTATGGTCGCGTGCCTGCAAGATCTTTCACGACATTTTGACGCTTAAGTGATCGCAGTGACGAGTGAATAAAATCAGAATCTTTTTTTATCCTGTTGATATCCGATTAGCTAGTAAGCTCTTTTTCACAGATGTCCAGTATCCTGGACAAAAATCTCGCCCCACGTTTTAACCCTGAAAACCTAGGCCCAAAATGCAACCCTTAGACCCATCCCTAAAATTCAACCCTCAAACGTAGCCCCACAATCCAACCACCAACCCCAGTCCCAAAATCTAACCCCCAAACCCAGCTCCAAAATCCAAACCCATCCCTAAAATTAAACCCTCAAAACCAGCCCCACAATCTAACCACCAACCCTAGTCCCAAAATCTAACACCCAAACCCAGCTCCAAAATCCAACCCTCAAACCCAGTTCCACAATCCAACCCTCAAACCCAGCCCCATAATCCATCCCTGGAATCTGGCCCCACAATCCAACCGTCGAATCTAGCTCCTGGCGGTAGTATTGTTGGAGTGTTGTTTAGCGTGAGTGCGCGTGTGGAAAGGGAGGGAGCGATAGAGGGGGCGGGGAATGGGGGAGGGACGGCTTTGTGGTTGAGAGAGGGGGGAGAGCAGGGGGGATGGCTGGGGATGTGAGACGCACACAATGCAAGCTGTGCGGGTGAAGCACTCTCATCTGGCTGCTGCTGTACTCGTCGATGTTCGGCAAATTGAATGCAGCACTGCCGCGGATGCGAGGATCGTTGTGAATAGGATGTGAGAAGGATGTGCGAGACGGACATGAAGGAGCGAGTTCCTCTGACGACGTCGGTTGGGGTCTGCGCGGCCCTGCAGGAGCCGCTCTGCTCATGGTAACCGCGCGCCGCATCGCACATTAACACGCGCCACGGAGCTCGTGCGTGTGGATGGGTGCCACAAACGAACGGGGAGCATTTCGCCGCCGTTTATTACGAATTCGAAACGTGTACGCGCGATAGCGCATTTTGTGTTTGCGGTATAGCACATCTACACGCAGATACTCGTTTATTTATTGCACATATTAATATATACAGCGACATAGCAGTGGACACACCATGGCTGCTGACGATGACAGGCACACACACACACGTGCGCTTGTGTTTATAACGACAGACGTACATGGGTGTCTGCGCACAAGGTACGCACGCCTTTGCGAAAGACGTTTCGCCACCGCTAGTGGAGGGAACCGCACGCACCACCGCGCGGACCCTACGGATGCCGCCTCCTCCTCCTCCTGCGCTCATTCACTCCGCGCGAGATAGGGGCCCTTTCCTGTCCTGCGCAATCACGGCCGCCTGCCACCATACGGCCCCTTTGTCATGCGCCGCATCCTCGCGATGACACGGGACGGGGGGCGTTAATTGCTGAGCGCGCGCACATGACGCGAGCCCCACAATGTTTCGCATTGTGCCGGAGGCTACGCGCACTGGCAGCGGAATGCCCGTTATGCCGGTCGCCCCGCGCGCTGCTATTGTGCGCACCGTGAATTCGTGAACACTGCGGCGCTCTTGCGCTTTGCGGCACGCACGAGCCGACCCCTCCCCCCGTCCCCCAACGCCCGGCGTGTCACTCACGACTCGAGATTCGGTAGAAACGCAATACACTACGCGCAGACTTCATCCGTCTCATCGTTGTGGGGTGTTTTTAATGGGTTTATTAATCGGGATCCAATGCCGTGGTGGAATTAGTGAGCGGATTATTTTTTATTTTAAATAATTCGCTTGGCACTGCCGTGACAAACATGTAAATTCGTTTTTTTTTCGATACATAGATCTCTGTTGTCTTCTTGCTCACAATGCATAGTGAGTCGAATTCATTGGCTGCTAACATAAATCGCACAAAATTATAATGGTAGGCTGAGAGGTCGCTTGTTCACTTCAGTTGCCCTGATGGTCCGGACCAATTAATAAGACTAAAGTTTAATTTGACACATAGCGCCTTTCATGCAAATTGCATCCTACTATCATCGCTGCCGAACGACATACAAGCTGGAAGGCAGCACAGTGGTGAACCGCCGCTACCAACAATTTCCCAAGCTCTGCAGTCCTCTATAGATGTATTCAACCAATTAACGGTGTTTCGTACATGTGGGAAGAAACTGGAGCACGCGTGTGAGGGGGCATGACACTATCCCCATACAGGACCGTCCATAGGGAGGGGGGGTGCGGGGCCTGGGGCAAAGCACGCTGTGTGGGTCCCCCGACGCCTGCAAACTAAGCCGCAAGTATTGCATCTGAAACCGGGATGTCGAAGCGCCCTCCCCCCAACCCCAAAGCGCGAGGCCTGGGGCGGTCACCCCGATTCACCATATAGATGGCTCTGCCCACACATAAGGGACAGGTTATATTGATCTACACTTTGCTGGATTGCCTTCTCCCAGCAAAACAGCGTATGACACCTCAGTGTTGGATAACAAACATGTGTAGTGTCGTAGGTCTCTTCTTTCTCTCTCTCCCTTGTCGAGGCGTGTGTTTGTGGTTGGCGTTGCGGCGCACACACTCAGTCAAAGACGAGGTAGTCGCAGGAGGCACCGTCCTTTATTATGTTCACGCCACCAACTCCGGCCCCCTCTCTCACGACCATGTTGCTGTACGACCCGGCCCAGACACGACCCTGTCCGCATTGCACCGATGGCGTCGACCGAGAGAGCCAACTACTATTCGGCCATGCAATGATCGGGCGAAGGCGATTCTGCAACCCAAATTTACACAACTCCGGTCAAATTCCGACCATAATGGAACCGCTGTAGAACAAACACCGTGGAAATTAAACGACGTTGGACGGAGGAAAATCTGCTGGGGAGGCATCGATAAGGATGGGCGCGTGGGAGGAAGTGGTTAAGGGTCACACAGCGTGCATCTCCTCCACGCAATGCCGACCCAAAGCAACCGCCGGGTTCATAGCATAAAGACAAAGATCCCCCCTATAGCCTTAACATACTGTTGGGGCAAGTGCTGTTATCGAGTCGCACCTATGGAGGCGAGCACCTACGACGTGCATAGCGCAGTACACACTCAAACGCATGTAACGTTCGCACGTGTTTATGTGTACGCGTTTGAGTATTTGCGTACATGCTTATTTGTGTGCGTACGAGTTTGCATGTGAATCTATATACTGTGTATGTGTCCATCAGTTTGCATGTGTTTATGTGCGTATGTGTATATATGCATGAATCGTGTGTGTATAATTATCGATGTATGTACTGTATGAATCTGTTTACGTGTGCATGTACAGCGCGTACGTGTATACATAGTATGTGTGATGTATGTACTGTGTGTGTGAATCTGTATAGGCAAGTACTCTGTGCGTGGGTGGTGGTAGCGGTCAGCGCGCTGCGCTACGAACCCTGCGACCCGAGTTCGATTCCCGCTCACGGCCACCAACATTGGTAACGTGGGTGTTGACCACCTCCACACCGACCTCGTGTACTGTTCGGGCCTTCATAGGTGCTCATAGCTGTCAACCCACACGGTTTACCCCGTATTCGTGTACAGGGAAATTTGAGTTTTCAGGTCCGTAAGGTGTACAACCGTTTCAATACGGGCACATTTTGTGTCAATTTCTTTGGTGTTTTTCGCTTGTGATGGTGAACGTTAAGATTTAGACGGGGCACGGGGTGACCAATAAGGTCTGAATTGTTCTGTAACAGGGGCTGACAGGTATGGGTGCCGCTCGCTAACAGCACTTTTGCCCAATAGTCTGTTAAGGCGATACTAGGTGTGAGGGTAGCCCAGATTACAACTCCACACGTCAGCTCCCTTCAACTGCGCAAAAAAACGCGTGCAGAGGCGTCACGGATGCAGCGCGGCCACCCCCTACCGACCGACCTACCTACCCACACTACCACTGTATTAACCCACAACACGATTTATGTTGCACACTCGAAATGAAGGACGTGGGCAGGTGCTCCAAATCGAGGGCAAACACATTTATTGTGGTCAATCTGTAAAATGCAACAGCGTGTGTCGCACAGCAATCTTCAACCGAGTCGCCATTAATCACGTGGCTGGTGGACAAGTCAGGTTAATCATTAAAAGTTTCTCTTAAACCCAATGCTACTACTGATAAACCATCTTTGTCTTTGACAATAACCTTTGCACATCACTATTCGAATCTTACTTTAATCCTAAGCTGTATGTCTATACCATCCACTCATATCGGTATCTTACACCCATTACCTGTACTGTATGTGTATAGCATACGTACTGTACTTGTCACCATTGTACAACTTACTACTATACATGTGTTCTATTCTCAATAGCATTGCAAGTAGTCATACTCTGGGTACATGGGCATGGTTATAGAATAAACAGTATTAGGGTTAGATAATTCCAAGTATTAACTACAGTGCGTCATCCTTTACAGTGCACAGTGCTAAAACACCTCCTATTGAATATATATCACAAACTAACAATTCAAAGCCAAGCCTGAAGTCGAGAACAAGTCTAGAACAATTCTATGACGATCAAAAACAACCTTTGGGTCTTTTACCTGTAAAATGCAACGGCACGTGTGTCACACACAGCAATCCTCAACCGAGTCGCCATTAACCTTGTGACTGGTGTACAAGTCCGGTTAATCAATAACCCTGCCAGCCACCCACAGTCCCAACTCAGTTCTCGCATGCTGGTGTACACACGTGCACATAAGGACTTTCACAAAACCATGCTTTACTCCCTTGCTGCACGAGGAAATAATTAAAAGAGTGGTCCATTCCTAATGTGCCACATTTTAATAAGTGAACGGCTTTAGCGTCGGCAGACGTATGGCAACGCAGGCGCTCTCTCTCTCTCTCTCTTTTTTATCTATCTTCTAGTCTTCTTCTATCTAGTCTTCTTCTTCTCTAGAAATATAAAAGTCAAAAATTGTCCGTTTGTGGGTTTGTGTGTGGTCGCTCACTTGGCTCTCCAACGGTGGGGTATACGGAAAAAAATAGCCAGGCACCACGCCGTAAGCCCCGCGGTCAGCAAGCGCTATTCCTTTTTCACTTCCGTCAACGTTAAATTAGTTAAATTAGCGATTTTTGTGCGCTTGACCATTTATTTATTTACGACGCGTGCACAACCATACCAACTCACGCGTCTTCGGTCCCCCCCCCCCCACCACGATGCGTGCAGTTACTCATTTTTACAGTCGCTAGATGCTAGCACTCTAGGCAGTAGACATTATATTGATTTTTTTATCACGCGCATCCGACCATACCAACTCATGCGCCTTTGGTGGGGGGGGAACATTTTCTTTCGCGTTAATTAAAAATGCTATAAAAATATTCACTGTGTGATGTCTCCCCCACCCCGATGCGTGCAGTTATTACTACGATACAGTCGCAAGATGTAGCAGGTACCACCACAGTCGGTATGCACTGCTGTAATCATAGCAGGTACCACCACAGTCAGTACACACTGCTGTTATATTTTTTTTAAGACCCAGGCAACGCCGGGTACTTCCTGCTAGTCCTATGTAAAATATAATCGCGCCTCTGCCCACGAGAAAGGCAAGCCCGACTTCCAAAAGCTGTCATCAATGGTGAGGTGCTCACATCCGTCCACAGTGTGTTCGTTCGACGGAGCCGCGCGGAGACGCGTATTAAGCATATAGAGTTGTAAACGTTTTTTTTGTTCGACTGTGTAATTGTAGATGTGTGTGCGTGTGTTGTAGTGTAGCGGTTTAGTGCTGCGCTATGAACCCGGGCCACCCGAGGTCGGATTCCCACTCACGGCCACCAACATAAGTGACGATTATTTATACCGGTCCTGGGCCTTCCCTTGGTCGACTCAGCCGCAAACGGGTACCTGGTGCGGTGTGCAGTAAGCATCGCCTCTATGGGGGAGAGAAAGGCGGGCGAGCGTGGGTACTGGACCACCCACCCCCCTCGTGTGCCGTGCCGGCCTTCATAGGTGCTCGCTAACAGCACTTGCCCCAACAGTATGTTACAGGTTACACGGAGGATCTTTGTATTTGACCCATCGGCCTGCACGGGTCGCTTTGTTATCAGTCGTGATCTATTTAATCACTGCTGGGGTGAAGGCCTATGTGTGTTGCTATGGGGGGGCACTAGGGCGTTGTTGTCCACGAGCCGCCGGGCTTAAAAGCTCTGTCCTCTTCCGTACCCCATTGGAACTTCTGCCCTTTAGCTGTGAGTGCGTGTAGGGGTTTTGCAATGGATGCAAAATCCTGTATGAATCGATGGTAATAGGAAACAAAACCTATAAATCTTCTGACATCTGGCATGGATACGGGGATTGGCCATTTTTTAACACACTGTGCCTTCTCGAGATCAGTTGCCACCCCTGTTGCGCTGACTATCTGCCCCAGGTATCTGACAGAAGGCTGTGCGAGATGGAATTTAGAAGGCTTAGGTTTCAAACGTGCTTCCCTGATACCTGAGAAAACCAACCTCAGTCAGTGTAGGTGTTCTTGAAAGGATCGTCTGAACACCATTACGTCGTCTAATATATCAGGCAAACGTCCCATTCGAGACCCATTAGTCGATCATTTTAATGGTAGGTTTATTTGAACATTGAGAGACAGAATAACAACAACAAAATCCAGAAAAACGCATGTCAAAAGTGTTATAAATTGATTTGCATTTTAATGAGGGAAATAAGTATTTGACCCCCTCTCAATCAGAAAGATTTCTGGCTCCCAGGTGTCTTTTATATAGGTAACGAGCTGAGATTAGGAGCACACTCTTAAAGGGAGTGCTCCTAATCTCAGCTTGTTACCTGTATAAAAGACACCTGTTCACAGAAGAAATCAATCAGATTCCAAACTCTCCACCATGGCCAAGACCAAAGAGCTCTCCAAGGATCTCAGGGACAAGATTGTAGACCTACACAAGGCTGGAATGGGCTACAAGACCATCGCCAAACAGCTTGGTGAGAAGGTGACAACAGTTGGTGCGATTATTCGCAAATGGAAGAAACACAAAAGAACTGTCAATCTCCCTCGGCCTGGGGCTCCGTGCAAGATCGCACCTCGTGGAGTTGTAATGATCATGAGAACGGTGAGGAATCAGCCCACAACTACACGGGAGGATCTTGTCAATGGTCTCAAGGCAGCTGGGACCATAGTCACCAAGAAAACAGTTGGTAACACACTACGCCGTGAAGGACTGAAATCCTGCAGCGCCCGCAAGGTCCCCCTGCTCAAGAAAGCACATATACATGCCCGTCTGAAGTTTGCCAATGAACATCTGAATGATTCAGAGGACAACTGGGTGAAAGTGTTGGGGTCAGACGAGACCAAAATGAAGCTCTTTGGCATCAACTCAACTCGCCGTGTTTGGAGGAGGAATGCTGCCTATGACCCCAAGAACACCATCCCCACAGTCAAACATGGAGGTGGAAACATTATGCTTTGGGGGTGTTTTACTGCTAAGGGGACAGGACAACTTCACCGCATCAAAGGGACGATGGACAGGGCCATGTACCGTCAAATTTTGGGTGAGAACCTCCTTCCCTCAGCCAGGGCATTGAAAATGGGTCGTGGATGGGTATTCCAGCATGACAATGACCCAAAACACACGGCCAAGGCAACAAAGGAGTGGCTCAAGAAAAAGTACATTAAGGTCCTGGAGTGGCCTAGCCAGTCTCCAGACCTTAATCCCATAGAAATCTGTGGAGGGAGCTGAAGGTTCGAGTTGCCAAACGTCAGCCTCGAAACCTTAATGACTTGAAGAAGATCTGCAAAGAGGAGTGGGACAAAATCCCTCCTGAGATGTGCGCAAACCTGGTGGCCAACTACAAGAAACGTCTGACCACTGTGATTGCCAACAAGGGTTTTTCCACCACCTACTAAGTCATGTTTTGCAGAGGGGTCAAATACTTATTTCCCTCATAAAAAATGCAAATCTATTTATAACATTTTTGACATGCGTTTTTCTTGATTTTGTTGTTGTTATTCTGTGTCTCACTGTTCAAATAAACCTACCATTAAAATTATAGACTGATAATTTCTTTGTCGGTGGGCAAACGTACAAAATCAGCAGGGAATCAAATACTTTTTCCCTCACTGTATGTATATGCCATCTCGAATCGGCGAACAAACACATTCACTGGAATTATAATATGCACAGAAAAGTAAGACCCACCCCACCAAACCTGTGATTTAAATTACAGGGAAAAAGTTATTTTTATAATACGGAGAATAATGAATTCTGTAATATACTCCTTGTATCACCCTCTATCGATTAAACTTTCCCCAGAGTAAAAAAATCCGTGTAATAATTAACAATACAATAAAACACAAGCGTCATACTGTAATGGAGCAAATGTGATTTTCTCTTTACTCTGCCCAGAATTTTTTAAAGCATTTTTTTGAGTGCATAACATTTGTTAAACATTCATATTCAATTAAATCGTGGTTTTATGCATTTTTAAATCTCAGTAATAAAACTTTTGAAACATAACAGGCGTCTCCAGTTTACGACGATACGATTACGATGCATCTTGCGACACAATTGAACAGTTATGTTTCTACTGTGAAACGTTGTAGTACAGCATTTCACAACCTTTTCCAGTGTGCATACCTCTTTTTAACCTCTAAAAATGTTGCTGACTACCACATGCTACTAGTTATTTCAAATTGTACATTTCCTTGGTGAGGACATTATTATTTTTCTTAATGTACCCAAAAAAATGCTTTTGTGAAGTTAAACATTTCATTGTCATGATGAGCCATGAGTTATTCCCTGCTGGCTTCCTCAAGCCGCTGTGCTTAGACTCTAAACAACAAAAACTGAACACATTTGTCAATAAAACTGCCTGAAAAGGAAAAAATATACGTAATAAGTGGCATTTTGGGTAATGGCCCCTCTTCATAGCACATATAAGGGTTATTGCCCAAAACGTCGCTTGTATTTTTCCTTTTAAGGCGGTATTACTGACGAATGCGAGTTCTTTTTTGTTAATTGGTTCTTTACCCTTCTATCTGGCAACAAAACTGACACCTTTTTGCAAGGAGTCATGTTTGCATAGACCGCAATACCTGCAGTCATAATACAAACAAAAGAACATAACTCTGATAATGTGCACTGTCCTTGAAGTTGATTGGTCCACACCCGAGACAGCTTTCCTTCGAGCCTAGTCTCATATGGGTTGGACCAGATGACGCCAAAAGGCGCACTTTTGGCGTCATCTGGTCCAACCCATATGAGACTAGGCTCGAAGGAAAGCTGTCTCGGGTGTGGACCAATCAACTTCAAGGACAGTGCACATTATCAGAGTTATGTTCTTTTGTTTGTATTATGACTGCAGGTATTGCGGTCTATGCAAACATGACTCCTTGCAAAAAGGTGTCAGTTTTGTTGCCAGATAGAAGGGTAAAGAACCAATTATCATATTTTTACTGGCAAATGAGGTCCCCATAGTGTAGATTCTTTTTTGTTCTTTGTGCTTGTGCACCACTGCCAATGCAGCATCAGCAAATAATTTGCAGAGAATAACGCTTTAAACTCAGTGGAAATCGATGCAGTCACCTGTGGCTTCACAAGCTGAGGGCTTAAAACATGATAATACATTTGTAAAAAAATGTAACAGCTCGTGAGATTTCATGAAGACAGTAACGTCATCCTGAAGAGTTACATTATCAATGAATGCCCTACAAAGTGTCATTGCCATGCCAGCCTTCTAAATGAAAAAGTTTGTTAGTCCCATCAGAGAGAAATCTGTTATTCACCAAGGCAATGCAGTCTTTTCTGCTTCCTGTTTGTTATTATGTACTAGCCTTTTGCCCGTCCTAGGACGGAAGCTGTAATATTTACGATAAAATTGAGCACAGTATAATAGTATCTTGTGTAAATTTCATGGTAGTGAATCTTGCACGAAATAATGTCATCAAACGCTACACTGCATTTAACTGTAGTGCTGTATTAATTGCAGTGATGCTTGCACAAACTCTTGTCATTAAAAATACCTCACTTCATGTGACTGTAGCACTGTATTTAACTGACCTTAAATGAGCCTTTTGGCCGTCCTAGGACAGAAGCTGTAATATTAAAGATGTACATTTACGTTTTCTTGCGTGAATGTAATTTTTTTCCGGAATTGTTGCACGTAAATATATTTTTGTTAACTGAAATGAAACCTTGGTATACGATATTTTGCGTGAATCTCTTCTACTGTATTAATGGCAGTGATTCTTGCACAAAAGTGTTATAAAAGACCATCACTTCATGTCACTGTAACATTGCATTTAACTCACCTTCATTTAGTTCAAAATCACTGCTCTGATACTTTATTTTGTTCTGCTTTCGCTCGCTGGGGTTGTAATACATTTGAAATCGATACAATGTCTGGAAAATGGAGAAATGTATCTATTTTATCATAATTTAGAAGCAAAAATTTGACTTACCTTTTGTTTCAAGTGCTGAAAAAATAAATAAAGACATCAAATACACTGTGTTCCAGCATATCATTATTTATTTGATTAACTTTCAATAAAGACACGTACAATTTAAAGCGAATTTTCGTAAAAAAAAAAGTCTTTCCGCTCGACCTGTGGGAGTGTAAAAATCCACCCGCTCATGATTATTGAGGAGAGGGGGGGGCCTCTTTTGCAGTGACGTCACGCACGGATGTAGCACTATGCTGCGTATATATATTTTTGGCTGTCACTTTCTGTAAAGAAACGTCATATTGGAAGCGACTTTGCGAAAAAATATATCTTTCCGCTCGACCTTCTTCCACGTGTGAAAATCCACCCTTCTCATGATTATTTTATCATTAACTAGCTTTACTACCTGGCTTTGCCCAGGACTTGGATTCACCACACCCGACCACCTTTGTCCCCCCAGTGGCGATGTTTACACACCACACCAGTTACTCGTTTGAAGCTGAGTCGACCTAGGGGAGGCCCAGGACCGGTTCAAATAATCATCACCAGTGGTGGCCGTGAGCGGGAATCAAACTCAGGTCGCCGGGTTCGTAGCACAGCGCGCTAACCACTACACTACAATGCGTTACGCTTCCACATGCGCGGGTCACATGACAGATGTGACGTCACAGCTCACTTGCCGTGCAAAAAATATATGCATTATTGAGCTTCCCCCCCCCACCCCCCAAAAAAGTATTTTGCATGGTGTACAGTCTGGAAAGTACCCACATGGCAAATTTCAAGTTTGTTGCATGTCGGGAAGTACGCTAAACATTTTGAAAAGACACACATAATCACAACTTTGCTTTTATATATATGGAGATGAGGGGGGGGGGGCATGCCGGAGTGACGTCACGTACGTTACGGACATTTCTGGGCTATTATAGTAGTAATTTGTGGACGAACGTCACATGAAAGCAAATGAGTTGTGCAGTATGAAGGATGCCAAATTTGTGGTGTTTTGCATTGTCTCGGCCTCGCTGTGCGCTGCGTTGCACCGCTATCCGAGTAGTTAACCTCGCATCCAGTAAACCTTCAGAGCCAGGGTGAACATCCGACTCCAAACGTAATTCGCTGAATTGAGCGAGGTAAAATTGATGGAAAAACAGCACAAATACGGTACATGTTAATACTTGGTAATATCAATACAATGAATGAACACTACAACACCATAACATTGTCTTAGATAACATAACTCAACAATAGATCCTGGATAGACCAGGCACCTACATTAGTACTGAACAGCTATACAAGGGAATAAGCTACTGTGTTAAATAAAGGCACATCGTGTAATCATCACACTGCACCCCAAATGTACAGCACTACATATAACACTGAACTGTGGATGAGACATTTCGTCATCCTTGCTCTCAAGATCGCAATATAGTTACTTGGGTACAAGTTTGACTCGACTTATTGAATTACAAGTAACATTCACAATAAGGCAAGTTGCAGGCTTCGTTGTTAACTAGGCCTCGTATTTGTCATAACAATTTAACAGCATTATAAAGGCATTTACAGCATTATAACGGTCATTCTAACATTATAACAGCATTCCCAGTATTATAAGAACATAAACGAACGTACAGACAATGCTTCTTAAAGTCGCACAGTGTACAGTTACAGCTGTCTTCACTGGGACACGATGTGTGCCACCATTTTGAACTCTGTGTAATGACGGACGCCAGCCTCGTGGCTGAAAGATTGTCAAATCGTAACTTCCTGGTCATGTGACCAAACTCAACCTCAAAACAGGAAATTCCTGTATACTCACACCCCCACTCCTGCCGTGGAGCAAAATACCTGCCTTGAGGCAGAACCTGCATTCTATTGGTAGCACCTGGCATAAGTGATTTCACACAGTGGACAACACTCTCTTCTCAATTGTAGTTCCTCTGCCCACATTCTCTATTAACTTGAGGCAGTAGGCTTTTGCAACAACCCAAACTTTGTTTCCCATGCCCTGACCATTGAATAGCATTATATTTGAAGTACTCATCAATTGGTGAAATGTTTAATGACTTAATTTGAATTTCAATGAAGACGGTCACTTGGGTTGCACTATAGCGAGCTTCTGAACTCACAGTAGAATGGTCACGAGTTCAAACCACTGTTAAGGGGGTTGACTTGGAATGTCCTGCTTCAGGAGTTGAAAAACGAATGCCACTTTGGGCTGCTAATGGGACATCAGCCTTTCCAACACTTGTTTGAGCACCGAGACACTTCGTAAATAAGTCTGATGGTGAATGCGCAATAATGTACTCTTCAAGGACGTGAGAGCAATTGCTAGAAATGTAGGATGAAGGCCCCAGCCTTAAGCTTTTTTCTCTTTGTCTCTAGGGTTTTGTGCAACTGCCTAATGCTAAAACGGACCATGAGCAGTAACACTGCATCCCATCGCATTCTGCTTCTTCCCACAAACATTTGCCCACAGCCGGTGGTCCTGTGGGAGCTTGTGGAACTTGACACTTGTGCGTAAGATGCGCCTGTCTCGGCGCGTGCTCTTCACGGCCACGCTGGCCGGGCTGCTGCTCTACTTCAGTCCGAACCTGCACACGCTGTGGGGTGGCCGCAGACAGCTCGGGCGGCCCGTAGACGTGGGCTTGGCAAGCGAACACGACGTGACGAGCAACAGCGCCCACATGTCTAGCATCGCGGCTGCCCTGCCTCAACTGACTGAGCTGCACATTCCCTACCGGATAAAGTCGGAAATGCTGACGTGAGTGCACACGTGTTTCTGATGTCCCTATGCCCTTCTGACCATGCCTTATGCTTTAAAGTGCTGACTGATGGAGCATGCATTTGGTAAATAATGGAAGTTACCGACTTTCGACAAAATAATTTGATGTCTTACCGGATTTGGTGCAACAAGTATGTTTTTTTAATTAATGTTATTTACCAGACGTCCCAAGCAAGACCCGTCTAACACTTGTTATTAAGGTAGAGTATATAAAATCTGATAAAAAATCCATGATAAATCATGAACTTTACAAAAATATGTATCAAATATATAAATGAAAGAATGATAAAAAAAACATCTTAAACGTACATTTTAAAAAAGTATTCTTTGCATTTGTCAAACCGCCCACAAGTACAATTTGAACATAGGTGTGTGTGATTCTCCGGCTCTGGTCAATGTATAACAACTAACTCACATCCACAACTGGCTTTTTTTACATTTTAAACTATGGATGGTATATATGTTGTTTTATTATTGTATCTAATTTTCATTGTTTTTGTTTATGGATATTAATGTGGCAATGGCACTTTTGAGGGGGCAAGATCTGTACCAGAAAGGCACCACGCGTGTAAGCAAGAATAAAATGTACTTGACCCGTGCGGTTGTTGCATGTTACTGGCCGTGTACGGCTCCCGTGCCGCTCCCCGCAGGTTACTGCCCAGCAACACGTGCACATGCGAGAGCTCCGCACCGCTGCTGCCCGTGCCGGGTCTCGACCGCCTCCTGCCCCACAAGCAGGTCCAGCAGCTGGAGGCAGCATTCGAGGTGCCACTGCTGAAGGACACAAGCCGGCGCCGGCAGCGGGAGTACTTGACCTTCGCGCTCAGGTGTGCTCTGTCACCAAGGCTCCGTACTAGCTTTAGATGTTACGGGGGTGCCACAGTGGCGAGATGTTAACTGCCTCGCCTGGTATACAGGACGTCGTGGATTTGATTCTAACCCTAACACCTGTATAGTTGGAGTTTGTGTGTTATCCCCGTAGTCACGTGGATTTTTCTCCCGGTCCTCCAGTTTTTTCTTCCACATTTAGAAACATGCATTTAGAGTATTTGGCTGCTCAACACAGTACACAAAATCCGTGATTTAATCCCATCTGTAAAGGATGTAATTCCTGACATGCAATACCCTGGTGTCTACAAACTGAGTTGTGGTTGCGGCAGCAGTTACATTGGGGAAACGAAACGACATGTCTCGGACCGCGTTCGTGAACACAAGGCAGATCTGAAACACGGTAGGACCAATACCTCTGCCGTTGCTGATCATTGTTTTAACGCTGTGGGCTCACACGAAATAGATTTTTCTAAGACGGAGGTACTCTGCAAACCTACCGGCTATCTTCAGAGATGTGTTCATGAAGCTATCCAGATATATAAACACAGACAACTTCAACCGAGAAAATGGGTACAAAATGAGCAATCATTGGAAGGATTCTAGATTTGAAGTTTTCGTGACTGCAAGGATCCATACTCTTTGGTTCTTTCGGTAAAGTCACGTGACTTTACCGAAAGACCCAAAGAGCATTGGAAGGATGTTATTAACCAGGTAAAGTCTTAACTGACTGTGATGTTTTCATCCTACCTGCCTATGTCAGCTGTTATTTCCGACTCTCTGTGTCTCTCTCTCTATGCCTCTCTCTTAGATCTCTCATGCTCACATGTCCTTTACATTGCACTCTCATGCCTTTGGATTGTACCCTCATGCTCACATGTCCTTTGGATTGCACCCTTTGGGTTGCTCTCATGCCTTTGGATTGCACCACTCTTCGATTTTACATTAACATGCTAATTTCTCACATTAACATCATGCTAATCTCTCACATTAACATAGCCACTTCCGTGTCCTCGTCGAGGAGGCCGCTCTCCTATCTTACAGTTACATGCTAATTTCTCACGTTAACATCACTAGCCCCGGCCACTTCTTTATGACCCTTGGGCTACACCCATTTAAAACCTTTTAAAACAGTCTGCCTCAGCAGCGGACCATGCTTTCTCAGCTTATGACCGACGCTTGTGTTGCACCTGAAACGTCGTGATTTATTTTATTTTATACCTACGTGACTTTACCGAAAGAACCAAAGAATACTAACCTGGATCTTGTGTTTGTTTAAGATTTTGGAGATCTTTTTGGTAACCCCTGCTAATGTATGGCAAAGTGATGGTTTTGATTGGATCCTCAGATGGTTGTCTCCCCATGGCTGGGGAGACAGCTTTGCGGATTGTACGGTCAGAATATCCATTCATTCTGAGGGCTTGGTGTACATGCTCCAGATCACTGGCGAGGTGGTGCTGGTCGGAGATGCAACAGGCCCTATGGTGTAGTGTTTTGATGAGGGAATTCTTCTGGGCTGGATGGTGGTGGGAGTCAGGCTTTAGATAGGCATCCATGTGGGTGGCCTTCCTATAGACAGTGTCCCAACGAGCCATCAGGTTTATTCTTGATTAAAACATCCAGGAATGCTAGCTTGCCATCATTTTCCACTTCCATGGTGAAGTTGATAGATGGGTGTATGGAATTGATGCGGTTGAGAAATTGGTTCAGTGCTGGCAGGCCATGTAGCCAGATGACAAACGTGTCATCTACGTATCTCTTCCACAGGGAAGGACGTAGGGTGGATGTCTGGATGGCATCTGTCTCAAATTTCTCCATGAAAACATTCGCTACCGCTGGCGATAAGGGAGAACCCATTGGGGTACCCTCATTTTGTTTGTAGAATGTACCATTCCAGGTGAAGTAAGTGTCTGCAGTTGGTACATCTGGATTCAGTCCCTATTGGACCAAGTCTTATTGGTATTTTTGTTATGACGTCAACATATTCCTTGCAGGTGGTTGTCAAATCTGATCTGCCTGGGTGGAAAGCTGCTGCTGGTGTCGGCGTGTCACTGAGCCTCCTCTCTTGCATATTTTCCCCACAGGCACTCACTCCCCGTGAAAAAGATGCTGGTGGCAGAGCCCAACTCGCCACTCTCCTACCCGACCCAGGGGCTGCAGGTGGCACCACTGCAGACCATCCTCA
This sequence comes from Lethenteron reissneri, assembly GCF_015708825.2. Taxonomy (NCBI): domain Eukaryota; kingdom Metazoa; phylum Chordata; class Hyperoartia; order Petromyzontiformes; family Petromyzontidae; genus Lethenteron; species Lethenteron reissneri. The sequence continues at coordinate 3,986,416 of NC_083799.1, forward strand.
TACCAGGTGAGAGGCACGGAGGACCCCAGGGTTCTCTATCAATCCCAAATATCTAAGCAGCACACACATGTGAATGAATGTGAAATCCATAGACATATGTATAGTTTATTTACATTTGTATAAAATATTATCTGTCAGAAAGAAAAAAATTACGTGAAATAAATCTCTCTTTTTCAGGATTAGGACTACATAATGGTGACAAAGAAATGAAAAAGGTTGGTGTTACTCGTGCATGACGTCAGCAGAAAAATCTGGCTAAAGGTGCCAAGATCATTGAATGTTCCTGTACGTTTTTCAAAACATAAATTCCATTGTGATGCATAAAAGAGTTGCAGTGTTACTTGTGAGCACACGAGTAGAACTTCATGTTATTCCCAAGGTAAATTGTCAGAAAATAGATTATTGCAGATTTTATTGTCACCCTTGTGCATTGATGGGCTCCTGTCCTCCCCCCCCCCCCCCCCACTAGGTGACGCTGTCCGCGAAACTGGGGGTGCTGGACACAGTGGCGGAGGTGGGAGAGGTGATGGCAGAAGGGCTGGGCGAGTCACGCCTCTCCTTGAGCAGCTCCCACCTGGAGAACCTCAACCTACAGCTGCGTACGGTCACGTACACCAACACGGTGTACCAGCCGGGCACCTCCGAAATGGGTATGGCAAGAAGCGACACACGCCCTGCTTGAACGTCCAACCACGGCACCGTGGACCTCGCGTGCCGGCGCGCTCTGCTGACTGGAGCGCTGCTCTCCTTTTCGCTCTCTCTGTCTACAGTGCAGCTGGAGAGCGGGAAACACAGAGCTGAGATACCGATCGTTGTAGCGCACCAGAGCTTGCCCTGGCTCTACGACCCTGGTCCTGGTGAGTGACAACTGTGAGCTTAAAATGTTCTCAATTCTGTTTCTCATATTTGTCAATGGACATATTTTGCTAAATAATGAATCCATCATAGTCGAGTTTGTGTGCAAGAAATGTGTAAAGAATCATGGAGAGGCATGTGCTTGGACTTACATTGAGATATGAGGAGAAACACAAGGATTAGAGGACATGTGCAAGTGAGCCATCATATTGCTTGTTAAGAAAAATGAACTAAATTTCTAACGGAGCTCCCAGCACATGGAGCGAAGTGTCAACCTTTACATTGAACAACGTGTGGTAAAACCCGAAAACACACCGGAGAGCAATCATGCTTTTATATTATTTAGATAACCACTTAAGTATAATTTATCGGTCTGTGTAGCATATCTTGAAGAAGTCAAAAATAAAGGAAATAATTTTCAAAAACTATGTTTAGAATGTTTTGGGTCTGATATGTAGAATTAAAAGTTTGGAAATGCTGAGTTACGGGCCCCCATGCATTGTGCTTTGTCATTACATCAGAAATTACATCAGAATTGGTATCCTATGACTATTTTATTGAATTTATGACGTTACCATTCTTAACGGTAGATATTCTTCATCAGGGGATTCTAGAGCCCTGGCGCATAAGAAAAACCACTGTACACCTACCTACTAACATCATAGTACAGTATAATATTCAACATGTACTATACACAACATAACATCACGATTGCATTTATAACGCATGATAGATGACAGAAAACTATAATAATTACACTCTATTATACACTCGATAGCATAATTATATCACAATAAAAATGTACTATACACTAAAATCACTCTATAACAAATAAAACATACTTTACACTCACTCAATGTGGAGGCGAGGGTTGATGTATCGTCGCAAAATACTGTATGACAAACGTTGCGAAAATCCCTTTTCGTGGTCATCGAGGTGCAATACTCTGGCTCGCCAGCAGAATGCAGTACAGCAGAGTGTGGACATATCATCTGTCCTGCTTGGGATAGTGTCGCCCCCTCGCATGTGTGGGTTTACTCCAGGTACTCCACTTTCCTCCCACATTTATAAATTACTAGCGGGAAGTACCTGGCGTTGCCCGGGCGAAAAAGACACACACACACATCAACTTAGACACACACACAGACATCGACCCACACACACAAACACATCGACTAACACACACACATCGACTGACACACACACATGGACTGACACGCATTCCTGGACTTACACATACACATACAAATCTACGTACACACACACACGGACACACATCGACTTACACAAACACATGGACCTAAACGCACACACATATGGACTCAAACACACACACATCGACTCACATACACACATCGACTTACACAGTAATCCCCGATGATGCCACAGCTAGAGCAATTTTCTCTCTCTGGCGAGCCTTAGCAAGGAGCAGTTTGAAAGCAAAAGTCTTCCCAGTACTGGCAGGTACATAAAGGAAAAAATAAATGGATTTGTAGTGTCAGTGTCTTCCAAGATTTTCGTGTAGGCTTCTATTTGTGCATCAATCAGCTTAGGTACATTTTCCGAATAAATGTAAGAAGCTCGAAAGCATTATAGCATAGTTCACAAGGGCATGCAGGTTGTCCCTGTAGGGTGTTGGTAGTCCCATAGACGTGAGGTGTTTTCCACCAATGGAGTGCAGTTTGTCCTGAAGGAGGACGAGGGCCTGTTTGAAGATGACATCAGAAAAGTTGACGTCGAGGTTTATATTTTCTTATTGAGCTCCGTGGAGGATTGCCCTCTTTGTATTTTTGCCACAGTCCCATGGGGTTCAGATGGGCTGCAAACTTGAAGATTTATCCAGCAGAGCAATGTCAAGTTGGAAAGGGGACTGACCGACAGAAGCTTCTGTCATAGCTTTATGAAGATGGTGATCATGTGCAAGAATTACACGAAGATTGCAAGCTATCCCTGTATGTTTGACAGACAACTCCTTCCACTGTTTAGAGGTTTTGGAAAGATTGTGCCCTTTGGCAACATGGAGAAGCATTGGGAGAAAGTAGCACTGCTGATTGTTGGAATGAACTGTGTAGACTTGTCCTAAGGCATCAGATTCACCGTCAGCAGCACGTCGCTTACATTTTTTTTTGCAGTCCATGTATAGTAGGAAGGAACTTAATGGTAGAGGAGGTTGGCAGCAAATGGGTCACTTTGGCACCAAACAAAGAACGCCAGGGCCTGCTGTTGGGCATTTCCTTTGGTGACGTAGATGCGTTGACCATTTTGGAGGTGAAGTGCCAAATGGACAACTGTGTGGGAACGGTCATGGACGGGGAAGCCAAGAAATGTGCAAATGGCCTCATTTTTGCTGAGGTATCTTCCTTGGAAAAAAGTTTTAGTTCATGCACACTTTGCCCCTCTGTTTTGTAAGGCAACGACAGCCATGTCAGAGGCTTTGTTGATGTATTTGCAAACATATTTGATGGCTTTTTTTAGAATAGCAGAATGTCACATTAAAGTGGGCCTGGAAGATCTTGCACAGAAGAGGGCAGTAGGGAACGATCCACTGGTTGTGAACCTTAATTTCTGAGTTAGTGGCAGGTGTGAGCATTGTTTGAAATCCACCATGCTCAATATTACTGTGACGATATCGAGGATAGCCATCATGGGCCGACTGAGTGTCTTTCAAGTAGTTCGGTGGATACCTCTTGGTACACCTGTCGTCTTGCATACATGGCGCATTTGGATAGAACTGGCCACATGGGCCATGAACCATTTGGTTGCAGACCACATAGAAAAAGAGTAGGGTCTTGATAGGGGTGGGATAGCTCAGCACTGATAAATGTGTCAATGTGACTTGCATGAATTTTTCCCTCATCCATAGTGAAATGTGAGCATGAGGAAGACGACGTTTTTGCCACCCAATGGTGTGCAAGTTACTGCTTGTCTATCCAAAGACGTCGCCTTCGTTGGTCGTAATAAGCATCATGAGGTCATAAACTTAGAGTTTTAAGAGCCTCGCTAAGATGTCATGTCTGTCTGGTGGCTTTTGGTATGGATAAAGGTAAACCTGAAATTCCTTTCATTTGGGATTGCAAGTGAATGTGATGAAGAGATGGGGCGTGCCATATTGGCTGATGTACGTCATGGCATCCTGAGTCTTCTCATGCATGTATCTTGGTGGAGCTGTGAAGGATGAAGGCAAAATAACTAATCTGCCCACATTTTGAGCGTTTGCATCTCCTTCAGCATTGATGGCGTCCCAGGTATGAGCATACTGTTCACACTCAGGCGGTTTTGATTCAGTTGAATGTAAAGAAGGCGCTCACTCTCAATGTTGGCATACTCATCGACAACATACTGGTGAAAGAGGTTGGCGCACCATAATATGTGGTTTCCTCCTCTGTCCGTAATCATGAAGGAATATAAGTTGTTTTATAGGAGACAGTTTTGTGAGGATGTCTTTGTCCTGCAGCTTTGTAATTGGAGGAATGTTGACGTGGTACCCATCTTGGCCTTGAGACAAGAAAATGTGTTATTGTAGGGCATCGTATGCTCTGTTAGTCTCAGGAAGTCGTGCGATGGTGTTTTCTTGGTATGGAAGAACAATGTCTCTCTCACAATGTTCCTCACCCACCGTAAGAAAGCAAGGTCAACAATATTTGGGGCATTGAACCTCCCTGCGTGCTCCCTGCTTTGGTGGAAAGTAAAGGTGCGGTACAGCAAAATTTTAATGGGTGATGCTAGCACGAATGTAACAAAACGATAGACGAAATGCAATGGGCTGTAGCTAAGAAAGTCCAACGTATTTAGCAGTATAACATATTAATCAGCATCGCAGTACTACGTATCAGTAAATAGCGTGACGTGAGCAATGGAAACAAAAGGAATGCATTGAAGAAATAAGCTGAAATAAATGTACATTAAAGAGCAGCAGTATGCACAGGTAAGTTGAGAAGCAGGCTACAGTCTAGATTATAGACTGCTAGTACGCTGACTCAATGACGTAAGCATTGCTACAGTCGACATAAAAAAGCTGGCAATACGGGCAGCAGCTGAAAAAGCAGGATATAGTTGACATGAAAGACTGGCAGCACACTAAGTGAGGTAAAGAAGCAGGCAACAGATAATAGACTGGCATACACTCATAATGGCCAAAAGCAACATTAGCAGTATAGACAATAGAGTGCCAGTGCACTGAAGTTAATTAATCAGCAGGCAGCAGGCCACAGCACAGACTCGCAGTACACCATCGCAGCATCATAAAAACACATAAAAAGAAAATATTTAACAACCTAATAATGCAATATTAGTTTTCTGCACACAAACATTTTTATTGTAATATTTGACAACTTATAAGTTTCATAATAGTAAACAATTAACCTGAGTTATTTGCGAAAGATTAAATAAAAGTGTACATTACATTACTGTAGTGAGGCCTAGTCCCGTACAGAGCCCACGGCCTCGCCTAGATTGCCCAGCCGGAGGAGGTGACACATTGCCATGCTGGGTGCTGGACCGCTCTCCCCACCCGCGCTGAAATAATGCTATGCAAGTGCTATAATATTAATATCTACGGACTTTATATCAGTAACTGCACGCATTGGGGTGGGGGTTTGGAGAAGAGGACATACGACTGTGAAGAATGAACCTCAGTGTTTTGTGTATTTTTTTTAAGCATTGTTAACGCGAATGACATTTTTTAGCAATCGTGTGTGCGTTGCTAGGAACAACTCCTGTCAGTGTTTTGCGCTTGTGCAATTGCATGCTTTGCTCCGCGCCGGGCAGAAAAACTATATAAATATAAAAAATCGCACAAAATCGCTAACTAAACTAATTTAAAGGTGACGGACGTGGAAAAGGAATAGCGCTTGCCAACCGTGGGGCTTACGGTGTGGTACCTGGCACATTTTTTTTTACATAAACCCCACCGTTTGAGAGCCAAATCCCTCGCAAGCGCGTGAACACACACAGACAGACGGATAGACAGATTATGTAAACCCCACCGTTTGAGAGCCAAATCCTTTGCAAGCGTGTGAACACACACAGACAGACGGACAGACATAGAAAAAATTACATTTATACTGTATTTAAGATACTCTTATATAAGCGCACACCTTTATCTATCTGTGATGAACGCTGCACTTTCCGTCGTTTTCATGCAGGGGGCGCTGCAAACCTACGCGCCCCCTGCATGAACGACGGAGGTGCAGGGACAGACATTCGATTACGTTGGAATCGATCAGCAGACGGCGGTGTTCTCGCACGACCAGCTCTATGTCGCCTTATCTCGATCCCGCAATTCCAAACAGGTGAAAGTCCGCATTGAACCGAACCCCCAGCAAGGCCATCTACCTAACGATGAGAGAAAATTCACACTAAATGTCGTTTTCAATTAAGTCTTCCAGATGTAAAATGATATAAGCTTTTAATGAAGAAATACAATTATCTAATTAAAAATATAATACAATTCAAAGATGTTTCATTTTAAAACTTCAAAACGGAGCATCAAGTCCTTGCGTGCATGTGTCATCCCCGAACAACCCCTAGTTTATAAATACTCACTTATTAACTGAAAGAATATAAACGTATAGGGAACTGCAGAGCAATTGTTGGCACTAACTCACCACTTGGCGGCCCTCCAGCTTGTCTATGCATCCACAGCGATTATAAGATGCAACTTGCATGAACACGAGATATGAAGTTAATCACAAGATTTGTTTAAAAAATATGAGATTAGATAAAGACAATTAGGGGCTAATTTTGCGACCCTTCTAAAACAGATGGAAATATCAGCAACCTCGTGACGGTGGTAACCAAGACGTTCTTGCGCTACGACAAGCTGAAGGGGCTCATTGCCAGCATCCGGAGATTCTACCCGGACATCACCATCATCGTGGCGGATGACTCTGAGCACGTCGAGATGCTCCGCGAGCCGGGTGTGGAGCAGTACATCATGCCTTATGGGAAGGTCGGCACCGATTATTAGGGTTGTAACAATTCTCAAGCACGTGCATTAAATCACACGTGTAAAAATAGATATATCTAAAAATGCTATTTTATGTAATGGATTAATGTGATGACTCCAGCCACGAGCGGCACCACAATGCTAAAATAGAATCGATTCTTAAATGAAATGATTTACAGTTCTTACAAGGCGGGTGAATTGTTGGAGCCTAATTGTTTTTTCATTTGGACTTCACCACGTCTGACATTTTACCAGGCAATGCTGTGACAACGTTTTTGACTCTTAAGTGCTCACGAGAATGATGACCAGTTTCAATTCAACAGGAGCCTTTCTTTGGACAGCCTGGCCCCTACAATATGATTTTTCCAGGCCGGCAAGTTTGTTAGTGGCTCAGAGCCACGAACTTAAAATCACTAGCCTATGCTCATTGGAGCATCAATTCACTTTAATGTAATGTGATTTTTGTTTTTAAATTAACTTTGTTTAACGTTTCGTGATGGCAAAATGCGAAGTAGAATTGGCAAGTCACCAGAAAAGTCTGACATTTCTCCCTCTTGCCCACACAGGGCTGGTTTGCCGGCAGGAACCTTGCCATCTCCCAGGTGAGCACCAAGTACCTGTTGTGGGTGGATGATGACTTCCTCTTCTCGGAGAACACGAAGCTGGAGCGCATGGTGGAGGTGCTGGAGAAGACTTCACTGGACGTGGTGCGTCTGCCCAGACTTGCCCCTTTGTTTTCTGCTCAAGCTCTCTGATGTGTGTGTGTTTGGGTTGTACTGCATGTTCTTTGGCATGATGTCCAACGTTTCACTCTATGTGCTGGGAGCTCATTCAGGAAATATATAGCATAATCGTGACAACCTGCACAATAGTACAGGCGCAGAACTAGAACTTCCAATCAAGATGGGCACTGTGAAATGCGCCTTTGACCCATGTGGTCTACGTTGATTTTTTAAATAAGTAATTATTTCCCATCAGTCCGATAACTACCTGCTCGATGTGGTGGCATAGACTGCACCTGCAAGAACGTCACCTGGAGGTGGCGCTAGTGGATCACACAATGAGCCATGTGTCATACAATAAAAGTCCTCCTTCCAAGCCCACTCATGCATGCCCAGCTCCCTGCTCCCGTATTTGTTGTGTGTCAAATTGTATTGCAATCCCTTTGTTTAAAAAATCCAACTGCAGGTCAATTAAATATCTATAGGAAGCAGTACAGTAAGTAGGGTGCTCATCTATCTGTGTTAAGTTCTAGCGTTCTAAGTTGCCTTCTTTTGAAAATGTTTAGCCAAAATTTTCAAAATAATTTTCCTGGAAAACAGCTCAGCAAGGTATCTGCTTTAAAAAATATTTAAATAAAAAACGTCTCACAGATTCGGAACACGTTTCCAGAGGGTCCTACATTGGAGTAATTTACAAATTATACAAATGAAAGAATCCATATGCACACACATGCACATACAATTAGCGAGTGTATGTGTATATGCCTTTGCAGACTGCCCTACATGACATCATAATAAGTCTGGACCACTCGATTGGTTTCACAGGATTGGAAGAATGCCCTGGTGGTCCCCCTGTTTAAGAAGGGGGACCGTGCAGACTGTAACAACTACAGGGGCATCTCCCTCCTCAGTGTGCCGGGAAAGGTCCTGGCAAGCATTATTCAACATCGCCTTGCCAGGCACGCTGAGGAGAGGCTTGCGGAGCCCCACCTCTGCTAGAGCAGAGGTGTAGGAAATTCCAACAAGACCTACATCTCTGCTTTATTGACCTGGTCAAGGCATATGATACCATCAGTAAGCCTGACCTCTGGGTTGTTCTTCATGCTTTCGGAGTCCCTGACTCTCTGCTCACAATCATTACGGACCTTCATGATAGTGAGCAGGACCTGGTAAAACTACGTGGCCGGGAGTCGGAGCCATTCCATATTCACCTTGGGGTGCGACAGGGATTTCCTCTGGCTCCCACATTATTTAACATCTATTTCGACCATGTAGTTCATTAAGCCTTTGATCGCTGTACCAAGAGGTATTTCCAACTGGTACAGATATAATGGGAGGCTGATCGACGTCCAGGTGCGGTCAAGGGATGGCTCCCTATTGGTCAACCATGTTATGTATGCCGATGATCTGGTGATTGCTGCTCACTCAGAGGAGGAGTTGGAGGCGCAGCTGCTGTACCTGGAGCATGCCATGAAGAGATGGGGCTTTACCATCAGCCCCACCAAAACTAAGCACCTGCCTGGGTATTTTGTACCATCAGACACTCCACCCCCATAACTCCCAATTGGTGATGGGGCAGTTGTGGAAAGTGTGGAGAGTTTTACATACTGTACCTGGTCAGTGTGCTCATGACAGGCTGTGGTTTGACAGCAGAGTTCTGCGAATCAGTCGAGCGGAATTATCTTTTACTCGGCTCCGTAACGCTCTGTGGAAGCTACCTGTTGCTTCACACGAAGCTTCAGTTCTCTTGCGAAACGTGGACCTCCCATAATGAAATATCTTAGCGGGTTAGAAACCTTTTGGCTGTCCTGCCTACTATCCATCCCGAGTTTAACCAGGCTGGATTGTGTGAGGAACTCACAAATCCTTGAAAGATCGGGATAAAGTCCCATCGGTGAGCTCCTCCAGCAGGCAAGGCTGCGTTGGCTGGGTCATGTAGCCCACATGCCCAGCCACCGCGTGCCTAAAGAGCTTTTGTTCAGCTGGATAGAGGGGGCTAAATGGGCGCGACCCCGACTGGAGAAGAGATGGAGTGATATGGTACAATAGGATGTGGAGCTGAGTGGACTTGGTGGTTGCTGTTATATGCCCTTGCATTTGTTTGCATAGTTTCTTCATAAGTCAACATTTGTGATGGTATGCCGTGGTTTGCGCTAGTTCCATGAGATTTGTTGCGGTGCTGTTTCATGCACAAACCATTCTGCTTGCAGGTTGGAGGAGCAGTACGGGAGGTGACCGGCTTCCAGACCACGTTCCAGCACAAGCTGGAGGTGCAAGCAGGAGGACCCGACGGGTACTGTCTGCACCAGCACCGTGGTTACTACCACCCGCTGGCCGGCTTACCCAACTGCGTGCTCACGGACGGAGTGGTGAACTTCTTCATGGCGCACACGAGAAACGTGCGCCGGGTTGGATTCGACCCTCAACTCAACCGCGTGGCTCACACAGGCACGGGCCCTCACGCACGCTGCATAAACACGATGAAATCAATGCCCCATGATCCGGAAATTGTCCGTTAATTTTGTGTTAAGTATACGTACATGTATACATGTACGGTTACATTTAAAGTAACAATTTCCCACAAATAATTCTGGGCTTATTAAAGGTAATGTTTGTTTTTGTAATGTTTCTGATGGAGCTAAAATTAGGATTTCATGAACATAAAATGTACCATTTGTGTGGAAAATGCCATTATGCTCCAATATTTTATTTTGGTTAATTCAACAAATATATATTTTTTATAACAATCAACTTTTTTCTATATGGTAAAAAAAAAAATCTGTTGAAAACTATAAATGTACACGCAATTATGTTCCTCTTTGTTTCTCTGCATTTGCGGAACCTTAGAGTTTTTCATCGATGGGCTGGGTGAGCTTCGCGTGGGCTCATGCAGCGACATTTCGGTGAATCACGCTTCCAAAATCAAGCTGCCTTGGACTCAGGGGGACAGCGACCGCAAGTACAACGAGTTCCGCTACGCTAGCGGCGCAGACGGAGCCCTCAAGCGAATGCTCCGCTCCCTTTACTTCAAGAACCGCCTGAAGTGCTACAGCAAGGATTAATGTCTATTTTTAAGGCATCCGTCCAGGAACCTGGAGGAGCCTGGATGGATGCAGCAATGAGATATTAAAATGTTACCAATCGGTCCCTAAACCGACTGAACAACAAGTTTGGGGCATGTTTTTTACACGTAAGCTGTCTGCCTAAAAAAACTGATATCGTTGCTCTTATATACACTCAGCAGTCATAACTAAACACTCCAATGGAATAAGAGGATTATTTTTTGTTCACGAAACAGATGTGTGTTAAGCACAATGAGGACTTTGTTGAGGTTTTTGTGAGGGAAAGATATAGTGGAAAGAATCGCCATACAACCACCTAGTTTACTGGGCAATGGGGACAATATATTGGATTATTTTGATTAAAATAACAATTTCGGATAAAAAAAATGTGAATGTTAATGATGTGTTTAAATCTTTTACACCATTGGAATCTCCTTTGCCAGTAGCAAAATATGATAATTGTTTTTTTACCCTTTTATCTGGCAACAAAACTGACACCTTTTTTTTACAAGGAGTCGTGTTTGCATTGACCACAATGCCTGCGGTCGGAATGCAAACAAAAAACACAACTCTGATAATGTATGCACTGTCCAGTTTTCAAGGACAGTGCATACATTGCAAACAAAAAACACAACTCTGATAATGTATGCACTGTCCAATTTTCAAGAACAGTGCATACATTATCAGAGTTGTGTTTTTTGTTTGCATTCCGACCGCAGGTATTGTGGTCAATGCAAACATGACTCCTTGTAAAAAAATGTGTCAGTTTTGTTGCCAGATAAAAGGGTAAAAAAACAATTATCGTGTTTAAATCTCTTTGTTTGAAGTGTGCATGTGAAAAAACACTTTTAGTGTGGCGTGTGTGAGGGGCAACTTTGCCCTGCTGCTTATGATGGAATTTTCACTGTTTATGTTGGGGACTCTTTTTCATAATGAATAAGTTAATAGCACATAAATAAAACCACTACTGTTTTGTAAAGCATGGTGAATATTTTTTTCTAACAGCTCAACATTTTTTTTACAAATGTGCATATACTTACGAGCAATTATAGTATTAATTCACTTTCTATATGGGAATATAATTTATGACTCGTTAAAATGATTAATTTGCTGCTTGAGATGACATTTAAAACTAAATGAAAGACAAAACACTGTATTGTTTTTGTTTATGAAGTGGTATATCAATATGAATCTTTATGCCAATATAATTCAATAAAACATGTCAAGTGCTTTTAGAAAGTTTTATATCCCCACAGTACCTTTGTGTGATTTAAGATGATGGGTGGCTCTCCAATCAAAATATAAATCTTGGAGTCATTTTAGAGTTCAGGCCTATATTACTGTCATCAGTCTGGTTTGTCACAAAAGTGTCCTATATACAAGCATGAATCTCACCCCTCAATTTCCCATGAGCTTTTCCATTAATAGATCTACATTTTTAAGTGTAACGAAAGAGGATTATGAACTTAAGTAAATGTCAACTTGCTCACAATTTAACCATTAATATATATTAATTAACTGTAAATATTTGAAAGCAATTGACAGCCCACAGGAGCCCACCACCTATTGGTAAGCAGATGGTAAAATATCAGTGCCTGGCCAATGCCTTTCTAAATAATGCTTTAATTGATATCTGGCAACCTGCCGAGAGGGACAATTCCCATTAAACCTTTACATGGTTCACATGGGTCCTCTGTCCGAGTTCCTCTCACTGCATAGCCCAGTGCCCATGACCCTCTGTCATGTAGGCCCCAGTACCATCGCACCACCTGCACATTCGATCGATACTGTATGCCACAGATTAGAAGCTTCCAAACGTTCTTATATTACTCACAACATTTGAAAGAGCAACCTATGTACAAGTAACTGGGAGCCCACACGTGGCGAACTTTGTCTAGGGCCTTCATTTAAATTCCTCACACTATACAACATACGCACTCCTCAGGAGTCCCAGGCACACGTCACACACCCCTTATATATCTTCTGCCACCAGATTTTTTCCAGAAAGTTTCTCTAGCTCCTTCTTTCATGAAACATCCCTCTCATGCAGTCCTCAGCCATTCCCCCTGCCTTCTTCCCAGTTGCGTTCCTGCCGCCTTTATATAATGTTTGATTAATTTGGCATGTCTCCGTGTTCGCATCCAACCCAACGTGTCCCAACACGACCCTTACACACGTATGAAGTTACAGCTAAGGTACATAGGTTTTAAAGCTACACCTGATGTTATCCAAATAAATGGTCTGCCAGTATGGGGCGATGATTGCTGTTTGTAATACCAATTGGCATTTTTTTAAATTTGAAAAATATTGCACCATGACACCAATACACCATGGCCTACATCAGGGGTCGGGAACCTTTTTGACTGGGAGAGCCATAAAAGCCAAATTTTTCTCAATATATTTCATTGAGAGCCATATAGTATTTTTAACGTATAATAAATTAAATATGTCTTACTTTTAATGCGACTTCTGGTGCTGCATGGTTTTGCTGATGGCCTTGTAGTCTGGCTCATACGTGGTGAGGTTGAGCTTCATGCAGGCGTGACCCGTGAAATTTATCTTCAAAACTAATTTCTGTTTACTTTAAAATGACACAGTATTATTAAGCAATATCACAAGTATTTTAAAATCAGTTCCAAACTGATTTTTATTTATTTTTTCAACTCAAAATTGCCTGGGAGCCATATGCCGTCACTGAAAGAGCCATATATGGCTCGCGAGCCATAGGTTCCCGACCGCTGGCCTACATGGATCTTTAACATTCACTGGGAAGCAGATGGCGCGTACACAGTATATCATTACTACACACCCACAGCAATAACCAGGGGTCCGCCAGACTCAAAAATTTGTAAACAAGCGACGCACACTCGACTGGTGGATGATGTCACCATCCTGCACTCTTAACACTGAACTTCAGTGTTTTCTCCTTTTGGCGGTTGCTGAACAGAGTTTTTATCGATGGCCTGGGGAAGCTGAGAGTGGGGACGTGCAGAGACATCTCCATCGACCACGCCCCCAAGAAGGGAAACATGGCACAGTACAACAGATACCGCCACGCCAAGGAAGCTCGCAGTCGTACGATGCGAGCCCTCTTCTTTAAGAATTACCTTGTGTGTTACAGAACCTAACAAATGCCTTCTGATGATGTTTAGAGCAACATGGAGATTGATTTAAAGTAAATATCGTTCTGTTGATTATGATGCTGAATTACAAAATTAGTTTACTTATATTATGAGATCATACAAAATTGTTTAGAACTCCTGTCATTTGTGATTGTACACTGTTGATAAGTTATTTGGCACATCTTGAGTAATTTAGAAAATGTAAACAATGTTTCGTAGCTATTGTGGATATACAACTGGAGGTACACATCGCTGGCCCCCAGTGGGGGCTGGGGGATTACACAATAGTTCAGGTCCCTCCAGAAGGTTCCAGAGAGTAGGCGTGGCCAGGAGGGGAGTGATCCTGGGAACTGTATATAAGTCATCAAGCTGAAGACTGAAGAGCCAGCTTAAACTACGACCCTGGGAACCCCCAGGACCCCGACGTCCTTCTAAGGGCCGGGACCGAGTGGGCCAGTGGCCGGGGCCCGAGGTCCTTGGCTGGGTCGGGTCAGCTAGCCTCCCCTAGGTCCCCCTAGCCGGGGGGTTGATATATATGTAGTGCTGAACTTTACGCGGACAACTTCCTTTTCTGTCGTCACTTTATTTTACCAAACAGCACATTTCGCCACCTTTCTCCAGCAAGTTCTGCGCTCGCTCGCCGTGCTCCGCCGGCCTCGCTCGCTCCGTTCCTCCCTCTCTCTCTCCGTCTCTCCAGACTCCCCTTTCTGCTTCTCCGTCCCACTCCAGTCGTCGCTCTCTCTCGGATTTTCCGTCTCACTCCAATTGTCGTTCTCTCTCGGCTTCTCCATCTCACTCCGACTATCTCTCTCGTTCAGCTTCTCCGTCTCTACTGCTACCCTATACTTCTTCTTCCACTCCACTGCTACTCTACACTTCTTATACTCCACTGCTACTCTACACTTCTTCTACTCTACTGCTACTTTACACTTCTTCTTCTACTCCACTGCTACCCTACACTGCTTCTTCTACTCCACTGCTACTCTACGCTTCTTCTTCTCCTGCTCCGACTGACTCCGTCCAGCTCCCAGCACAACTCCCCGTCTCACTCTGACTCTCCTGTATTTATGCCCGTCCCTATTAATTTCCAATTAATTACTGGCGTCCCCCCTAACACCCCGCACCCCGGCGTCACCTGTCCCCATTCCCAGACTTAGAGGCACCACCCTGTCCCTGACAACAACAACCGGCCAATTACTGCCCTGCATCCATAATTGCCTAACGGGCCGTCTCCATCTCCTCCGTTGTCCCCCAGCAACACCAGCCTGTCCAGGTACGACCCCACTGTTCCCAGCCCACACGTGTTTACAATTACCCCCCTTGGTGCGCGTTAAACCACTACATATATAGAGTAAGTGGTCCCAGTGATTAGGACACACTAGCCCAGAGGCTATACCTCCCCAAGGTATTGGGAGGATGGCGCTAATACCCCTTTGTGCCAGGGACCTTGTGTTACCGTTATAGTTGTTATAAATAAATGTGTTGCCTCCAGAGAAGACTGAGTCTCCATCATTACCACTACATATGTAATTGTACATGTCTGGATGCCTTGAGGCAAGAGCAGGCTGCATATGCCAATACTAAAGGAAGGCCACGGAGCTGAATGGTGATTAAACATAATAAATAAAAATACAACATAAGAATAACAACTGGTAACTTAAAGAGTAATAAAAAAACAACCGAAATGTAAAGTAAATGAAGATGAAAGAAAGATACCTTGAGAGCGGGAGTGGCAACAAGCACTGAAGTTCCCCACTTCCACCATTGATAAACAATGTCAACTTGTTGACTTTAGAAGAGTACATGGGCTTAGGGGCAGAACATACAACCATATGGAATGATGGATGATGGATAAGACTAGTAATGGAATGGCAGGCAAAGGAGAGAACATGCCCAACGGATCAGACCATGCGCAGAAGTGAGATACAGAACTGTGAGGGATGGAAACAATGTGAGGAGGCCTTTATCCAGCAGTGGATAAAATTACGACTTTAAAGTCGATACATCTAATCATCATCACGATCTATGGGCAGATAGATCGTAAGTGTCCACTGCACATTCCATCATTTGTTTCCACTTTCCTCTATATTGTGCCAAAATGCTCAAGTAGTACGTATATTTCCGTCACCAATCTGTGTTCAGCAATTCTCTGTGAGGTCTTCTTCTATTTCCGTTTCTTTCCATTTTTTCCGAAAAACACACTTTAAAATGTTCTGTTGTTCATCATACCTAAACACGGAGCTATGTATATTGGGTGGCAAAATTATTGTAGATACCTATTTTTACTTTTCTATATATACCATGTGTAAAGGTCACGTTGTAAATGGACGAGTTTTCCTTGACCTCATTGTGGGTCTAATACTGCGGTAACGCTGCATGTGGGTGGTGAAGAGATTTTGCGGGCCATGTTAGCCCAATCATTGTGTGCCTTTCTTTAAGAATGACATTTTTAATCACAATCCCTTCATCAAACACGATCCAACCACTCAACAGGCTAAAACAATTCACTTCAAAGTAAATATCATGTACAGGTGTGTCTGGCGCTGCACTTTATATATACACTTTTAAAGTCACGCAGTGTGAACATTGGTGCATTTTAAATTAAATATGATAATACTCATTTCTCGGAACGGATTGTTGCTTGTAGAATTTATTTTATGGTTTCGTAGTTACCCTCGTAAAAGAGAATAATTGTCCAAACGGATTCTGTAGTTTATAGAATGGACAAATATTACTGACTAGCCTTTTGCCCGTCCAAGGACGGGTGGATTGCAGTAAATCTGAAACTTGCAAGCGAAAAGCAGACCGCGACGTGATATTCATTGCGTGAATGCGTGTGCAATTTGTGAGGGCGTGGTGACACGGATCTATTTCATTTTAAGGTTATAATCCGTTGTTCATCATGATGTTCTTTTTACTTTGATGTCTCAATAGCGTTACGGAGACCGCGTGAGGCGAGGGTTTTGCCCTTGTAGTGAGGGTTGTAAGTTGACGCCGAGGAGGGGGGAGGAGGCGCCTCGCCCCCCCCCATGTGGAGTGACGTCAGCCACTAATTATTATTAATGGGGGGGGGGGGGTCCATTTGGATGACGTCACCTTATAATGATTCAATTTTGACTTAAAGCTTTCGTGACTGCAGGAATCCATACTGTTTGGGTCTTTCGGTAAAGTCACGTAGATAGAAAAATAAAAAATAAATCACGACGTTTCGATCGCAACACAAGCAATCGTCTTCAAGTGAAAAAATACAGCAGTCCGCCTGCTGTATTTTTTCACCTGAAGACGTCAACTTTCCTCAATTAAGGGTGAGACAGTGCTCATAATCACTGGTGTACGGTCTATTACACTGTTAATTTCACCCAATGTGGTTCTTCCTTTACCGTATTTTTCTGCATTATAAGACGCTTCCAACTTGTGCCCGGCGTCAATAAAGTTATGCAAATAGGGTCACATACACACCGGGCGAGAAGACGCACATCCAACTTTTGCTGTTAAATTCAGGAGGGAAAAGTGCAGCTTGTAATTCGGAGGGTGTCGAAGGTACGGGAAGGAATTGTGCTGACCACGTATGCGTCGTGGCATTACAATTGTAGAGGAGTAGTGGAGAGTGGTGGCGTCGTGTGCGCTGTCCGGTGCGGTGACCTCACGGGACGTGGGGTCGCACGCGCTGGGCAGTGCACGTGACATCACCCATCTGAGGGTATATAAGGGAGACCCCGTAACGTAAGCGGGGTCACTATAGGAACGGGGATAGTAAACAGGGTGAAGAGGGAACCAGGGATAGTGAGAGGGATCAAATAGGGAGTCTGGGGAGAAGCCGGTGGTAGCCGAAGAGGTGCTTCTCTCTCCGGTCGGTGGAGTCGGCAGACTCCACGATCCGACACGAGAGAGAGACCGGAGCTAGCCGGCAGGGACCCAGACTCAGAGTAGGACCCCTAGCCCCTGGGAGTTGTGTACCCTGTGTAGTTTTGACCAAGAGTAATAAACCCTGGCGGAAGCCCCTAACTTACCTCCGTCTCCGAGTACGTCCGTCGGTAACTTCTCTACAACTGGTGTCAGAGTGTCTGCACTGCTGCTACAATGTTTACATCGGGAGCGGAGCGCAAGAACCCAGCGACGGGACGATCGGAGGATGAAGACGGCGGGGAGGAGGCTTCGGCAGTGACCCCGGAGTCCGGGGCTCCGGTGACAGGCCCCGAGAAGACGACGGGCGGGGGTGCCAGCTCGCCGCCACCACCGCTGGAGACGGGGAGCACCCCTGCAGACCTGCTGAGGCAGCTCCTGCAGGCGATCGCGCAGCTCTGCGCCCGTCTCGACATCGCGGAGGCGAAGTTGGGTCCTCCCGGTCCGCACTCGGGATGGGAGCAACTGTCAACTGCCGGGACGCCGCGAGAGGCGGCCGCCATCTTCGCCGCGACGCCCCAGCTGGCTATTTTGCCTGCGACGTCGCCAGCGGCGGCCATGTTGGTTGGGGCGCCTCAGGCGGCCGCCATTTTAACTGCGACGCTGCAGGTGGCGGCCATTGTTCATGCGACGCCGCACGTCGGCGCCATGGCTGCCATGGCAACTGCGACGCCATTGTCCACCGTGGGTGCCGCCGCGACTTCGCGCCACACCGCGCGCGCGGGGTCTGCCAGCGGCGATGCCACAGCTCCGCACCATGCTGCGCCCGCCGGGGGAGCCCCAGGTACGTCCGGGGCTCCACACCTCGCCGCACCACGGGAGTTGCCGAGGGTGCCGCCGTGGTTCCGGCCATCGCCGCGCTGGCGGGGTACGCTGCGGGTGTCGCCGTGGCCCCGTGCATCGCTGCCGCGGCTCCTCACGATGCCGCGCCGCGGAAGTTGCCGCGGTTCCGAGCATCGCCGTGCCTGCGGGGTTTGGCGCGCCCGCCACCGCGGCTGCTATAGTTGCCGCGGCCGCGGGGTGGGCCGAGGGTCACGCCGGGGCACCGCACCTCGCTGTGCATGCGGGGTTTGCCGCCGGCGACGCCGCACCAGGCTGCTATTTTACCTGCAGCGATCGCGGTGGGGGCCGCCGGCGACGACGCGGCCCCGCACCTCGCGGTGCCTGGGCGTTGCCATGCCGACGCCGCGGCTCTGCATCTTGCCGCGGCATGGGCAGCAGGAGCCGCCGCTCGGGCCGGCGCGCGCCTGGCAGGAGCTGCGTTGGGCTGCTGGGCTGCTGCGGCTCTCCCGGGGCCTGTCACTAGCTGGCACGGTGCCTGCCCTGGCGATTCGTGCCACATGGGGAGGCGTGCGCTCTGTTGATGGCCTGTGGAAATGCTGCCGTCGGCCTCCAGCCCTCATCGCTCAATTGTGTTATGTTGGCGTGTTTTGTCTAAGACTGCCCAATTGTCCGTTTTGGTGTGTTTTGTCTGGGCTGCTCAATTGTTCAATTGTTGTTTGTTGGTGTGTGTTGTCTGGGCCATCGGGATTCCGCCTTTGTATTGATGGCAGCGCGTGATGAGAGTTTCAAAGTTTTGAAATTTGATTGATTGTTGTCATGCTGCCTGGATGTTGTCGGTTGGTTGTGAATATGTTGGTTTGTGGTTCTGGGACTCCTCTACTTTTATATTGTTTACAGCCGAGTCGGCTGAATTTTTTTCACAGGGGGGGGTGATGTAGAGGAGTAGTGGAGAGTGGTGGCGTCGTGTGCGCTGTCCGGTGCGGTGACCTCACGGGACGTGGGGTCGCACGCGCTGGGCAGTGCACGTGACATCACCCCTCTGAGGGTATATAAGGGAGACCCCGTAACGTAAGCGGGGTCACTATAGGAACGGGGATAGTAAACAGGGTGAAGAGGGAACCAGGGATAGTGAGAGGGATCAAATAGGGAGTCTGGGGAGAAGCCGGTGGTAGCCGAAGAGGTGCTTCTCTCTCCGGTCGGTGGAGTCGGCAGACTCCACGATCCGACACGAGAGAGAGACCGGAGCTAGCCGGCAGGGACCCAGACTCAGAGTAGGACCCCTAGCCCCTGGGAGTTGTGTACCCTGTGTAGTTTTGACCAAGAGTAATAAACCCTGGCGGAAGCCCCTAACTTACCTCCGTCTCCGAGTACGTCCGTCGGTAACTTCTCTACACAATGTACAATGTTGTAAGATACAATCGCTATCACAGTGGCACCAATCATTTCCTCTTACTGTTAATGACTCTGCTCATAATCAATAAAAATCGTACCACTTTGTGATAAGTCACCAGTAGACTAACCCATGCCAATAGTAATGTAAAACCTTGACCAATTGTTAAATACCACTGATGGCCAACTTTTTAAAAAAAGTTTAAGACGAGTAAGGCAAATCGGTAACCGGTTATTGATCTCGATTTAAAGCTTTCGTGACTGCAGGGATTCATCTTCTTGGTTCTTTCGGTAAAGTCACGTAGAAGGGAAGTAATAAAATAATAAAAATAAAACATAATAAAACAATTCTCACGACGTTTCGGCCACAACGCAAGCAGCCGTCCTCAGGTGAAAACCAGGTCCGTCTTTACCGAAAGAACCAAGAAGACGGTTATTGATCGTTTATTGACATTTAGGGTAGGGGAAGCGGTGGGGTGGGTGGCGGTGTTAATTATTTGCAGACACTGAGGACAGCACTGGTTCTTCGTGTGTGGTAAGTGTGAGTCAAAGAGAAAATCGATAACCGTTTAACATTTTTTTTGCGTAACGAGCAATTTTCGCGGATCGTGTCTCGCTCGTTAAGCGAGACATGCCTGCATTGTCTTTCCCAGGGCTGCGTGTTAAACTCACTACTTTATGTTCATCTACCTGTATGCCTGTGTGATTAGACAGAAAACGGTAAGGTTCGGATTTGTGGAGATTATTTCATGCCAAACGTCCCGAAGCTATGGCAGAACGGGTTCACTATTCACCCAACGTGTCCTTCCAAAGCTCAAATCCACTGCCCTTTGCCTCTCCCATCCCTCACCCACTCAGCTACCCCCCGGACCCACTCCCCATCCCCTCGACCCCCATCTTTCTTCACAATGCACCTATCCCACTCTTTGCACCTTGCCCCCCCCCCCCCCCGCTGAGACACATATATTTTATGTACATCCGTGTTGCATCACATAAAAGGTAGACATTCTAGGCTATCGCACTTTTTATCGTTTGGACATCACCATCAAGGTAAGTGGGTATAACTTATTATTACAATTTAGGATAACATCTAAATGTAAACTAATATTATATTTTTGATGTACGGTACTGGTTGGCTACGTATGGTGTGAATAAGTTCAGCATACATACATCTGTGAAATCGTTATTATGTTTAAAGAAGAATATATAGATAGAATGGCTCCAGGCCATGGGAATGAGGAATTTATATCACTGCTTCAACACCAATAGATTAACGTCGCTCCATCGCTTGCCAGAGCTGGTAGATACGTTGCCTCTGACATTTAGTATTATCGTCATCATCATCAACCATAGTCAATCCACTGCTGGATGAAGGCCAAGCCGTCGTCAGCCGATCTCTTGTCATCCCTGGAATGTGTAATCCACGTAGGACCTCTATGGTAGCTGCATTCATTGCTCCATCGCGAATTGCTTAGGAGATAAGTTCTTTAATTGGTGTACAAGTGTCAATTGAAATTCGTTACGCCTTAGTTATCTGTTGAATACAATATATAATCATTCAACACTAAATAAGTCCGTATTGTAATAACTATCCCTGAACGTACAAGTCATCTGCATACATACAGAACCTAAAGTAAATTTAAGTTTTAACGAAATAATACTTTTTGGAAGGTGTGCAGTTAACGTAGTTTTAATCGTTGAAATTGCAACAGACGAATCGTGACGTGTTTAGCTGTACATTTATATTCTGCCACATTGACACTTTTTTATCGAACATTTTATCGAGTCGCTTTTCCAAAAAAAGTTTACGTGACTTATTTCGTTATCACTTCAAATTGTTATTTCGGTGAGCTGCGGTACGAGTGAACCCAGCGTGTAACTTAACGCAACGCGTTTTGAGTGCCTGTTATCGTGTTTGAAGGCGAACGTGACCATTTGTACTCGTTTTTTATTATTATCATTCCACGCTCATATGCATTAACCACTATGGGGAAATGTTAATTAACGACTACACATAAAAATACCAATAACACAGACTGCAAAGTATTAAAATCCCTACTCTTTGGTTTTTTCGGTAAAGTCACGTAGATGAAAAAGAAAAGAAAAATAAATTAAATCACGACGTTTCGGAGGCAACACAAGCTTCCGTCTTCAGGTGGCACCGTCACAACAAAATTGCTGTATCAAGTTGTGACGGTGCCACCTGAAGACGGAAGCTTGTGTTACCTCCGAAACGTCGTGATTTAATTTATTTTTATTTTATTTTTCACCTACGTGACTTTACCGAAAAACCAAAGAGTATGGACCCTTGCAGTCACGAAAACTTCAAATCTAATATTAAAATCCCGATGCGTCAGAATGATGATAGTTTAGTTTAATATAGCGTCATTCATGCAAACAGGTCCCCAAAACGCTGGACAAACCACAAAAAATATATATCAACATTAAATGTTGACAAATATAAATGTTTTCATCATTTAAAATGCTAAAGTTACATTCATATCAAATACGAACTCCAAGGAAAACGTCTCAGTAGTAAAACGCAATACAAATTATTATTGAGCACAAATTTCCGCATGTTACATGTACATGCGTAGCAGTCATTTTTTGTAAATCCATTGCTGGATTATGGCCTTCCCACGCCGTGTGGGTAATTGGACCATACTTCCCCATGGTCATCGGTGCATTCAAATACACGGTAAATAACTGAAATACAGTATGGATTCATATACTGTAGCGTCTAAACGTGACTACATCTCAAGACGTTGTTGAAAAACTACAAGAGAGGCAGTTAATTGTAGAGAGAGGCACTCATAGCCAAAGGGGAAAATGAACACTTCCTTTCCAGGCACGACCACAAATATTCACTTGCCTCAAACGCTTACATTTCGTGGGAAGTAAACAATAAAGAAAGCATAAAAGTTACGATGCATTAGCAGTTATTGTTGACTCTCAAACACCTGCTCAACCGGATTCTCTCCAGTCTCAAGTTCTCAACCTCTCGTGTCAAATAAAACCCATTGATCCAATCTCAGTGAGCCGTGAGACACAGAATGAGATCGGCCCTCCACCCTCAGTCTCCAGAAGTAAAATGTCGGCCAGGTGACTCCGAAGTTTATGTGACTCATCCTGGTTGGTGGTTGACTCAGTCCACTCTGTGGGGAAGTCACACAGTTGTTCGGTTGATAATCTCGCCCTTGACATAAAGATGTGGAATTTCTACCATTATTGTATGGACAGCTGGTGTATATTAGCATGTGGATTGCTTTCCAGGTCTCCCTGACCAAAGACACAGGTGCTTAAAAGGCTCACACCTATTTATGAATAATACGATGTATTGTGATACTGCACTAGCAGCGGTGCATAAGCACAATTAACAAACAACGCAGCCAATAATACTGCCTTAAAATAAAAAATAAACCATGTACCATAATTCATTTCGTTGTATTTCTGAATAATGTAAATGAACGCTTTTGTATAGCCTGTCATGATCCTTATCCTCGTTTTACCCCTCCACGTGTAGCATGAAGAAGCTCACGCTCTTGAGCATGCTCGCTGTTGTGGCACTGCTGTCTGTCATCTTCTTCTCCGTGCCGAGTGTGAACAAGCACATTTACCTTGCCAAGATCCCGACAGTGAAGTCCCTGGAATTTACCGAGCAACGGTTGTACGAGCAGTCGTTCCCGATAAACCTCTCGGACCACACTCAGTTGTTCCCTCACGACACGCAAGTCCACTACCACCTCAAGCCGAATGTGCAGCGGTGAGTGCGAGCGATCTATATATAACAAGTGTTGTGTGGGTGGGGTGGCTGCCCGAGGTTCCCTCCCGATAGGGACACCACCCGAATGTGCAGCATCATTCTAGGTAACTGCTGGTGAATACAAACTTTGGTGGAGTGGTGCTGGCTACACTGTTGAGGAGGGGCTTGCAATAATATATTGAGGCAATACACCGTTTAGACGTAACATGTGTGGGTTTGAGAAAAAAGGTTTGTATGGTCAGGGCGGTCATGGTCCCAGTTTAGTGGCGTGATAAACTCCATCTTGGGTTTTATAGTTTCACATAACACGTGTAGATTGGATGACATTAACAATTGGATTGTAGCCTCTACAGAACTTCTTCCACCAGATAATAGAATCCATTCTGATAATTTGTCTGGTGACAGTGGGCCAGCATAGATGACACATGGCTATTTCTCAATTTATTGTAAATGTTAATCAACAAACCACGTGCAAGTCTCGTGGATCTGGAAAACAAGGAAGATGGAGTGTGTTGTACTAGCAAACTGGTACAATGGGTCACCACTGTCCTTTGGTGTACTGGTTATATTGAGACAAGTGAATGTGGGAATCGGTCATCGTGTCCCAGGTGGGTAATGGAATCGTGTTGGTGGTGTGCAGGCTGCTGACCTCTGGTTCGTGCTCCTGTGTGGGCCGGAACGCCCTACAGCTAGAGAAAGGGTTCTCGCCATCCGAAGTGGAGGACGCACGCCAGAGGAGACAGAAGGAAATGCAAGAATTCTTACAGAGGCATGCTACGATGTGACACCTTCCAAAATCGCCTTCTTTGTTCTTCTGCCAAATGGCACGTATTTGTTTCGTACCACTCCATTTTGTCTGGTTTGGGCTTTCTTCTTCATTTCCCTTTTTGAAGGCATAAAATGGCCTTTTTTCTCTTTCTGCCTTCTTGACCTGTATTCCCAACATCCTTCCAGAACTTGATACATTTTTCAAGAATTACAGCAATATTACTTGCCATTCACTGCCATCATAAAAAAAAAACAGCCTGTGGGTTGTCACAGGTAAAGTTGAGTGAATACATCACTGTGTTTGGAATATACTACCTTGACTTACAGCTTTCGTGACTACAGGAATTGATATTCTTGGGTTTTTCGGTAAAGTCACGTCAATAGGTTAAAAGAAAATAACATAAAATAACTAAAAAACTACGACGTTTCGATCGCAACACAAGCGGTCGTCTTCAGGAAAGAAAAAATACCGTCGTAGTTTAGGGTGATTTTTTGTTATTTTCTTTTAACCTATCTACGTGACTTTACCGAAATACCTAAGAATATGTGGTCGTAAAGTTTGTTGCTGGCCACGTTAAATGTTATGCCTTGGGGTCCGTGCTCAGCAACTGTGCAAAAAAGGAAGTACGGTTTTTACCCCACAGGCAGGATCCTGTTCTGAAGAAGATCCTGGTGGCTCGTCCCAACTCGCCGCTCTCTTACCCGACCCAGGGGCTGCAGGCGCCACCAATGCAGACCATCCTCATACCGGGTAAGAGGTATGGAGCACTGGTATCGTTTCATGGAAACCTCCAACCGCTGTACAGGTCTATAATCATATACTTCCATAACAATAGCTATCATCATCAACCATATTCGATCTACTGCTTGGTTAAGGCCTTCCCAAGCTGCCTTAATTATGTAAAGCATATCATTCATCCAAGAGAGCCTCATTGAGTCTCAAGACTCTTTCGGGAGGGCCCTGTTTGGGATTTTTGCCAAATTCCTCTTAAATAATAGTTTTGCTTCGTGTGGGAGGAAATCGGAGTACCTGAATAAAACCTTTTACGCATAAGTACTTTTACACACTAAATCTCACCCTGGGCACAAGAGTGCAGTTTAAGTGAGCACTGTACACCACAGTTGATCAGCCGGCCACATTTTAATAGAGTAAAGTGTGGGTAGACCCAGCTCTACCAAGTTGCCTTCGCTAGCATAGAAGAGGAGGTGAAATTACCCTCTTGAGGAGGTGTTCCCAATGTTATAGTACTCCCACTGTTACATGTATGTTTTTCCCCCAAATGTTACACAATCAGAGAGTATATTTTTCCTGATAGTGACAAGGTCTTTCTTTTAAACCATCACCTTATCTGTTTTAGACAGTTGCACATTTAACTAGGGACTGACAACCGAGATGCCTTGGATATTTTTCCTCTGCAAAGCTCCATCTCATATAGATGTAATGACAGTAGAGTCTACATGCGGTGTGAGTGGACTAGTGGCCACGAGAGGTAATGACAGGGGAGTTAGTTGTGAGTACAAAGGGACTGGTGGCTACAGGTATGATCGAGAAGGGAGCGTGGTCAGGTGACGGAAGAGGACGGTAGAGTCTGCCAGTAGAGCGAGCGTCCAGAGTCAGCGAAAAGGTTCTGAAAGGGGGGCGTGGCCTCGGTTGGTATATAAGGGAGATGCGTGGGAGACTCGGGGCTGTTGCTGTGGGATCTCTGCCTGATGTTAACTTAACGTGTCTTCAATAAAGTGCCATCTCAAGAGAAGTGTGTCAAGTCGTCATTTCATATTTATATACAGTATACATCAAAACGCATTCTACCCCACCCTCTCTTAATGTGGTTGAGGTAAATCATCACCTCTTGTTGGCAATTACATCACCCTATGTTGACTTTTGACGAGCACATTTTTATGATTTGCAATTTCCCTTTTTGGGGTTATCTTCAGGTAAAATAATTTGTAAACAGGTCTTATATTCCAATTATATTTTCTTCCCTGCAACAAGAAATTTATTTTATAATTCACCTTATATTTTAAATTTCATCACACTATCATAGATATTGTCGCTTTCCAAGAGACTCATGCCAGGAACTAAAAGAAAGCTGCAATGTACCGGATCCATGGGGGAGTGAAAGAGAGAACCAAGTTGTGGATGAGTAGCAAATATATTCCAAAAATGTGGAGCAGCAACACGGAGGTTTATCATAACTTTTTTGAAAGGCATAATTAATTTGGATGTTAATTGATATCCTATCCATTTATATAACATTCGTATAGGTCATCTGATAAATGAACAATACTGTTGCCCCATTATTTAATGACATTTCGATTTATCTATTAAACGTATCTGCCTTTTTCGCAAAAAAGTTGGGTTAATGGCAATTCTTCAAACTGAAGTGATGGTTCATCCATAACTATCGTCAATCTATAATTCCACACTGAAATGTGAAAATTTCACTTTGAATTGTACAATTACAAGCACGATGAATGATTTATGACATTTACTTGATTAATTGTCTTTTATCTTCTTTTCCATAGGGTTAAGTTTGTATGCAAATGAAAGAGAAATATACAAGGTCAGTACATGTGTAATGAGCGACTTCCGAGACACGACTTGTAGAGAGCTCCTTGTTGAGTCATTGAGTAACATATACACTGGACTACGTATAGCTAACCCACTCATACAGCCACATCGCCGACGTCTAACTACAGTGCATAGCTGGCTGACTAATACAGCAACGACGACGATGGGGACCGTACAGCGGATCGGCTATACGGCCGGACGACGATGAAGAAATGATGGTGAAGACAGCGACGGCAGCCAGAACCCAAACCCCCACGACAGCCCCGAACCTCCTGTTACCTCCCTCTTATATTCTCCTCGGCGTGGCCAAGCCCCGCCTCTGGCCACGCCCCCTTCTAGACCCTTGGCCCAGTTACGTCCCCCTTATGGTTGGCTGTTATATAGCGCACCCATACCCGTAGTTATCCTTCATGGTCAACAGATGGCACCCTGTCACTACACATGCATCAATATCATACTTTGGGGCTCAATAGTATTGTTTTGTAAATAGCTGATATGTAATTTTTAATTTGTATAAATAATAACCATTACAAACTATCCATGTTGTGTTACTGCATTAATTGATGGTGTAATTACTATTAAAATTATGTTTTTACCAAATAAAGTTTCACTGAATCTCAGGTCTTGTTTTCACGATGGTTATGCTTGTACAAAGACATCTCTGACAATCTGTGGTGGTTTTTCTGTGAACATCAGGTCAATTTCATTTTGTAGACTCTATCCAGCAGTGAATAGTTAATTGCTCAAGATGATGACGAGCTGATGTTTGTCAAATTCTGAGTTAATATTTTGCATGTGGTAGATATCCAGAGTGCATGGATATAAACACACTTAGGTCAGCAACATGTTTATTTTACTGACATTTAATATCCAGTACAGTAAGTAAATTATTAAGTATGCTGATAAAAGAAATGGCATCAGCTCAACGATCCACCTGGCCACATTGATAGGTCTTGCTTTTCCATTGTTTAAAAAAATGTGCAAAGGGAGCTGCATCTGTGCTAGGTGACCACCAAGGTTGTCAACACAATGCTGGGCGCCCCGATGGCGATATGTTAACTACCTCGCCTGGTATACAGGAGGTCCTGGGTTCGATCCAGACTCTGACACCTGTATATTTGGATTTTGAATGTTCTCCCTGTGGTCACGTGGATTTTCTCCGAGTCCTCCGGTAATTCCCTCCACATTGAGAAACATGCGTTAGAGTATTTGGCTGCTATACATTTCCACGTGATAAGCCACTTAATTAAGCTATCATTTGTGGTCAAGTCGCTGCGGAAAAAAAAGCTACATAGCTCAGTGGGCTTTACCTGGTAAAATCAAAATAGTTTAATTTTAGTTTTTAATGGTGTCTGCCCCACCCAGGTGACGCTGTCCGCGAAGCTGGGGGTGCTGGACACGGTGGCGGAGGTGGGAGGGGTGACGGCAGAAGGGCTGGGCGAGTCGCGCCTCTCCCTGAGCAGCCCCCACCTGGAGAACCTCAACCTGCAGCTGCGCACAGTCACGTACACCAACACGGTGTACCAGCCGGGCACCTCCGAGATGGGTACGGCGAGAAGCGACACACGCCCTGCGTGAACGTCCAACCACGGCACTGTGGACCGCGCGTGCCGGCGCGCTCCGCTGACTGGATCGCTGCTCTCCTTCCCGGTCTCTCTGTCCACAGTGCAGCTGGAGAGCGAGAAACACAGAGCTGAGATACCGATCATCGTCGCGCACCAGAGCTTGCCCTGGCTCTACGACCCGGGTCCTGGTGAGATTTGTTGTGAAGGAAACATTACTATGATTGAGCATGAATTACTCAGTATCCTTGTTACAACCAGCATTAAAGCACGTGTTATCATGCTCGTGTATATAACGTTACAAATACGTAATCAGGGCTGGGATTCACGGAACTATTTTTCTGGCCTGGCAGATGGTAAAATCAGCAACCTGGTGACGGTGGTGACTAAGACGTTCTTGCGCTATGATAAGCTGAAGGGGCTCATCGCCAGCATCCGGAGATTCTACCCAGACATCACCATCATTGTGGCGGATGACTCCGAGCACGTCGAGGTGCTCCATGAGCCAGGCGTGGAGCAGTATATCATGCCTTATGGGAAGGTAAGCAAACAATTATAATAATAAATACGCGGTCGCTCTCATTTGTAAACTGGAACATAAATATATGTTTACAGTTCATAAGAATCAACCCCTACTCCAAAGTTCCTGATGTGTGGCATACACAACTCAACCAAGGTATGGATGCTGATGTGGTGTTATTGTAACAAAAACTGGACTTGCAAACCAGAGGCCCCCGGCACCATCTCCTGGCTTAGTAGTTGAAAACTGGACTTAAAAAATATAATTTTATACCTCCACCTCGGTCTACCCAGCAGTATAAATGGGTACACCACAGTCGATCAGCAGGTCACGTGCGGTGGGGTAACGGGTGGGTACTCCCACGTTTTCCAAGTTGGCTGACTATAAAGACCCTCATACGGGGTCTTTGTAGAGCTGCCTCTAGTAGAGGCCCTTCTGCCAGCAGTGGCGTGAGCAGGAAATTGCAGAGCCGCATCTTTTGTTAGCGTAGAATCATACGACCAAAATGCACATGCAAAATTGTCTTTCAATAAGCAAATTATCGTCTCTTAAAGCTTCCACTCTGCGGTCCTATGTGCAGGGCTGGTTTGCTGGCAGGAACCTCGCCATCTCCCAGGTGATGACCAAGTACCTGCTGTGGGTGGATGACGACTTCCTCTTCTCGGAGAATACGAAGCTGGAGCGCATGGTGGAGGTGTTGGAGAGGACTTCCTTAGATGTGGTGCGTCCGCTTCGACTCCCAATGATGTGTGAAGGGTTGCAACGTAAAATGCACATGCTCTTTGTGTTAATAATCGTGGGTTTTTTTTCTGTCTGGAAGGTGGGTGGCGTTGTGGGCAAGAACGCCTTTCAGCACAAGCTCACGGTGGTACCTGGAGGCTCGGACGGAGACTGCTTGTACCGCCATTCGGGCTCTTACCACAAACTGGACGGCTTCCCGGCCTGTACGCTGGTGGACGTGGTGGTGAACTTCTTCCTGGCCCGCACCGAGAACATGCGGAGAGTCAGCTTCGACCCCCAGTTCAGTCGCATCGGTCACACGGGTACGTGGAAAGTGGTGAGCAACTGGCGCTCACGAATGCTCACCGTTCACGTTTTCTGCTTTGGAATATCGACGTTTCATCCACGTGAAATCCACCGAGATATGCTGATCTGGAATCCCATTAAGTCAATGTATGGAATGGTATTGTCCATAATTGATTATACAAACTCGTGTGTCTGTTTACCTATCACCGAACTAAAATTTTATATTATTTTAAACACTACACCTCAAGCTTTGTGACCGAGTGTTCTGCTGGAATCTGTATTTCTCTATGGCGAGGCAATGAGTGAGTTAATAGCTACATCAAGACCCACCCTGAGTAAGAAGCAGGAAGGAGGGGGGACAGGGAACAACACAAGGCTAATTTACGGGTGAATTAATACTGGTAGGAACCTTCTGGTTACACCAGCCCACAGGGGATTATTGTGTCCGTCTGTCCGTCCGTCGTGCATCCAAAAATGGGAGGGGTGGGGCTGGGTGGAGAGGGTAGGGTGGGGAGGGGCTGGGTGGGGAGGGTGGGGAGGAGCTGGGTGGGGAGGGTGGGGAGGGGCTGGGTGGGGAGGGGCTGGTCACCCCGTGGTGCCCTTATAAAACTCAACGTTTAACCTACTCACGCCGGCTTGTGCCCGCCATCACAGTCGTCCATATTTGTGGAATACACCACGCCACCGTTGACCCTGGCCATTGACCGAGCAACCCAACGTTCCTACCAGCTCCCCCCGCAAGAATGTGTTTCATTGCCTCATTCATCAAGCACTGCTGAAATCAGTGGGTAACATAAAATAAAGCAATCGGTTTGCTTTGTTTAACACGTAGGCTTTTGCGACCAATATAATCCATAATAGAGGTTTTTGGGTTAAATCACGTAAATATATGTGTCGTTAAAACCCACCACCACCCAACACAGCCAACTAGTATGGGTTGTTATCTAAGCAGAACATGCCAATTCGTCACTAGTACAGCACACCGGTGTGTTGGAGAACCAAGCCACAACATTTACAATCTGAGTACGACGTTTCGCCAGTAATTACAACGAGCTCCATCAGGCGACAGCCAGATTTGTGGAGAAGTCTTACTGTTTCGTGCCTTATCTAGAAGCTAATCATCAAATAATACATTATTTAAATGCATGCCTACAAAGGGCAGCGTACTTCAATAGGGATTACCGTTGGTGGGCTATAATTAATAAACACAATAGACAGGAAGGACAAGTTCAAAGGGCTTGCATAATGCACATGTGTAGAGGTGATACGCGCTGGGATTAGGGATCGTATGCCAGTGCGTGATGATTGGCTGTGTAGGTGGTGACGCGCGCTGACGGTGGAGGATCAGGGGTCAGCGCGGGGTCGTGGGTTACGGGGTACCGATTGGCTGGGGGCCGGTGACGCGCTGAGAGGGAGTGATCAGAGGGCAGCGCAGTGTGATTGGGGGAGTAATGTTAACACGCGCTGGGGAAAGCGGATCGTAGAGAGAGTGCGTCGTGATTGGCTCATTAAGGAACGACGCTCACGTCGACGTCCGCATCAGCTCCGTCTCTGGTGAGCAGGGGCTATAAAAGGGGATGCACACAGGCGTAAGGGCAGTGTGTAACCAGCGAAGAATGAAGACGGGGATGAAGACCTAGAGCCCTGCGGTACCTAGCCCCGCTGTCCTAAAGGGACCGGGACTCTGTGTAACCCAGAGGCGAGTGTAGTGTGGGTAGCCATAGGTCTACACGAGCCGAATGCAGTGTGTGTAGCCAGGGCATAGGGTCTGCACGAGTCGAGTGTATTGTGTAGCCAGAGGCATAGGGCTTACACGAGTCGAGTATATTGTGTGTAGCCAGAGGCATAGGGTCTACACGAGTCGAGTATATCGGGTGTAGCCAGAGGCCTAGAGTTTACACGAGATTAGTGGAGTGTGTCGTCGGAAGAAGGAAGACCACACGTTGTATTGTGATACGTAAAGATTTAATAAATGTGTGTTACCCGTCAAGAAGTTCCTGCCGTCAATTCCCATACTTCACATGCATAATGTACGTTGCCTCAGTAATCTCCCCCCCCACATTGTGCAAGAGCGTAGAAGCGTTGTCAACACATCTACGCCTCTATAAATAGGAACAAAACAGTAAAACTTCTCCACAAATCTGGCTGTCGCCTGATGAAGCTCGTTGTAATTACTGGCGAAACGTCGTACTGTAAATGTTGTGGCTTGGCTCTCCAACACACCGGTGTGCTGTACTAGTGACGAATTGGCATGTTCTGCTTAGGTAACAACCTTTACTAGTTGGCTGTGTTGGGTGGTGGCGGGTTTTAAAGACATTTAACCCAAAAACCTCTATTATGAATCGGTTTGCTTGTTAACCAGTAATTTACCAGGAAGTGGACATGTGACTGGGAGCATCTGAGCACTATAACCGATTGCATAGACCAGGAGTCCCGAACCCCCGGGCCGCGGACCAGTGCCGGTCCGTGGCCTGTTAGGAACCGGGCCGCACAGCAGCAGGAGGTGAGCGGTGAGTCCGCGCGTGGCCCGCCCATTATTTTATTCACCACTTCCGTCCGCGTCTCTTTCCCGCACTGCACACGTCTCAGTCACAGTTTTGAAAATCCCACAAGCTAACCCTAGCCAAAATGACTAAAAAACAAACGTCGCTGGAGACGTTTGTCTTCCACGAAACCGGTCCCTGGTGCCAAAAAGTTTGGGGACCGCTGGCATAGACCATAATAATATAATTGTTTGTGTTCGATATAGCGGCTTTAACGCCGACGCATCTCAAGAGTGCTCTACACGTGAAAAGATACTTACATCAGTCACTGTGGGCACAAGCGGACCTAGCACCTGGACTGCACACGGTCTGCAAGTAGGGGGCGATTATTGTGTTAGTGTAATTGTACTCAGTATTTTGCAGGTAATTTTCCTACTTTGAAAACATTTGGAACATAACGCCAGCAAATATTGGCATACTGAATATTAGCCTACTCAACTCAATTCTAATGACTTCAGTGGACCTGTACCATCCAATGTGAAGCAGACGGTGCATATTTTATGGTTGATACACCCACAGTACTTTTTTTAGAACTGCTTTTGTGGTTAGCTCGTCGTCCTACCCACGCACCTCTGATTAGCACGGTTGGCTATGTACGGTGCAAAAGAAGTTCAACATGTATACGTACATAAGGTGAGCGCTCAACTCCAACCGTGGTCCCCTTCGACACTATCGCTGGGCCATGTCACCACTCTTATCACCGAAACACTTGCGTGTTGTCTTCCCTGGGTTTGCTGAACAGAATTTTTTATCGATGGTCTGGGAAAGCTCAGAGTGGGGACGTGCAGCGACATCTCCATCGACCACGCGCCCAAGACGGGAAACGCAGCCAAGTACAACCACTTTCGCCACGCCAAGGAAGCTCACGGCCGCACGATCCGTGCTCTGTTCTTCAAGAATCACCTTAAGTGCTACTTAATGTAGTGCCTTCTAATGATGGCCACAAGGAATGGTGGAACCTGCAATGGGACTGGAGGCCTGGCTCATAAGTTAATACGTTTACTACATATGAATACTAAGCTATGCAATGCAAAGTGCAACAACACTATCTAATATCTTTGTTAAACCTTCATAAAATGGATATCCATGATGCACACGGAACACTACATTTCTTAAAGACTTGAAAGGTGCCACACAACTTACCAACAGTTTACATTAGCAAAATTACAAGAGTAAACAAATATTTGTTATTGATGATTTTGTAATATAAATAATTCAACTTTCTAATTAAGTAGTTAATATTGCCCTTGATTAAATTTCAATGCTGCTCTCAATTGTAAACAAAAATCTTGATATTCCTTATTACAGCATCCAATTATGTAATATTGAGTTGTTTTACTTATCATGTTAATGTATTCTTTCATGTATTTATTAGTTTAATGGAGAATGTTCAATTGTGTAATGTTTATAATGCATGATTATAGTTGGTAACTCCTCTTTTGGCCCTCAGGTCGGTTTATTTTTAATTAGTGGAGAGTGCATCGTGTCCCTGATACTTGTATTCAGTATACTGTATATGTGCACATACACAATGGATATACACACACCCATATACACGAATATACACACATATACAGTATAATTTATATTATCTTGCTTTTTATATTCTATAGTTATGGACATATTGCAGGCATACAACAATTGCCAATTCTAATAACCGCATTTGTTTCAAGATTGGTTGAATAAATTCGTTATTGAATATTGTCCATTAAGTCAGTATGTTGGATAACCGTGAGCAATGTACCAACGTACATTAACTCTGCTATGTGTTCACTGGTTTTACTATGTTGTTATTTGGCATGATGTCCGACGTTTCGCTCCACGTGCTGGAGGCTTCTTCAGGAGCATTGAAGGTTCCAGCACATGGAGCGAAACGTCGGGCATGCCAAACGATAGATGGTAGAAACAGAACACACATCTAAGAGCTTCACAGCACAGACGTGAACACGTACACTGCAGAATTGCACGCACGCATTGGCTTAGAGATGATGGCCAGAATGGAATGGGCAGTAATTGAGATTCTCAGGTTTTTGTAGAAGCGCACCACTGCAGTGACGTTTCACTGGCACAAGTTCCATTCCGTTTGCATAGCTATTTCTCATTAAAGATGTAATAATGCATGCAGGAATTAAGATAACTTTATACAAGTAGGAACAATAGGTTCCATACTGCCCACCAGGGATTATGTGTCTGTCTGTCGTGCACGAATGCGCTGTCCAACCAAGTTCCTACCTGCCCACTCCGAAGGAACGTGTTTTGGTAACGGCTATTCATGGTACAGTCTTGCAATTGCCTTTTCACACCAATGCTGGCAGAAGCACCTCCACGACAGCAAACTCTCGAGGATATTTTGTCTCCTATTCCTCTTAGACCAAATTTGTAGGAAGAAGTGAGCGTATGCACACTTTAAGCCACTGCATGTGGCGTGTCCATCAACTAACGCTCAGAACGGGGGTGGGAGCGGGTACGACACAGTAAATGTTAAATGAACGTGGAATAAATTTTGCCTAAGAATTTAGACAATTCAGGGCTATGGGTTTGTTGAGTGCCGTTTATTCATTTAAATCTTTAAGAAAAAATGTGAGTGTCACGCGAACCACCAAGGGCTGTCGTGCCACCTGTCCGCAATAAACACTGCCTTATCGTTGTTCTGTTGGTGCACGTACCACAAAAGCCCACGCCTCTGTAAAAGCTCTTATTACACCTATGCAACCAGAATCCGGTGGGGTGGTGCCAGCAGTGAGAGGGGTTGCATGATATCAAGTTCACTTCCTGATCATGGGTCAATTCGGCCCTTCGTCAGTAGGGATGATACAATAAGCTCCACTTTGAAGAACTGGTGGTTGATCATATTTCTCTTGAGCGCAACTTTACAGCCTTCTTTATCAAGCAATTCTTTAATCATTTTACATATTTCTATTGGTTACTAAAGTCACGTACAATAAGTTGGCTCAACAATTGAATACTGTATATTTGTTAAAGGCACATGACTGTCAAAATATAGTATTTATACATCGGGAAATTACAGAATGTGGACCAAGCTCAAAGATCAAATAGGTAAGTGCAGGTTAGAGTACTTTTAAAACAATGAACTTTGTAATAAAAAACAATACCATTGTCACTAAAAAAAGAACAATTATATCAGTATATATCACCTGCTATTACATTTGAATGAAAAGCACGGACACTGACCAAAAGTTGGAGCAAAAACTGAAAGGCGTGCAAAGAAGCATGGATTGGCGCATGTTGGGAATTTTTATTTTTAACCATGCGAGAACTCAGGAGAGTAGGATAGTCTCCATTGTAAGAGTGACCTGGGCAACAAAGTAACGAAAAGGGATCAATATACAGGAATGAAAATAATACAAAATTGGAGAAGATCAACCATGGTACAGAATAACGTAAAATACTGCACATATGTTAATATAAAATTTAAGAAAATGTTCCTTAACATAAGTTGGTTTGGTCAGATTCCAAGAACACAAGATGAGATGTTACTATCCAGTGTGCAAGCACTTCCAAGAGTTCATGAACAGTGAGCCTGGTGAAATTTGGGGAGCGCATCGTCAGTAGTGAACCTTTGGTTCCTAGGGTGTTTCGGCCTTTCATACTATACACCCTCCCCAAAGGCGGTCAGCGACAGGGTGATCAATCCTACGCTTGCGTCCCATTCCCAATTAGTAATAGGAGTTGCCTTGTTGTTGATAGCCAACATCCCATGGGACTATGCATGGCAGGGGCGTCCTCCTCCCTGAGTCAAGCATTGTTGACTGCATACCTCCTGGCCCTCTCACTTTGGGGCCCAGCTGGGGTCTTTCCTCTTCATCCAGAGCCACTGACTGCTGCCTTCTGCCGCCTCCGATACAGCTCTGATTGCCGAACGCTGGCTCTGGCCCTTAATTCCCAGGTCTCTAAGTAGTCTGGTTGTAGATGTTGCCACAAAACCTCTGCAGCCCACCTCCACTGGTCGGACTTCTGTGTTTTCCAGCCATGATGCCGTGCTTCGGCAGCTAGATCGGCATAGCGCAGATGTTTTCGCTCATAAGCCTCATCTACTGAGTCCTCCCAGGGTACTGTGAGCTCAATGATGAAGACCTTCTTGAGCGAACGGGACCAGAGCACCATGTTAGGTCTTAGGGTGGTGGTTGCCATCTCCGGAGGAAACACAAGTTGCCGGCCAATGTCAGCTAGCATTTTCCAGTCGCGGGCCAAGCGCAGCTGGTCTCGCTCTAATGGTGTAGATCCGCTCTTCGGTGGTTTAGCCCCTTCGTGGACAAAGGTCGTCCGTAAGGGGTGTGATGCTGCTGGGGGTGGTAGGGAGTTGGTGGCAGCTCGCTTGTCCTCCAGGGCGGACGCAAGGTTTTTAAGGACTTGGTTGTGACGCCAAGTGTATCGTCCTTGGGTGAGGCTTGTTTTACACCCTGTGAGAATGTGCCTGAGGTTGGCTGGCATGGAACAGAGGGCACAGTCCGGGTCTTCACTATACCATTGGTGAAGATTAACTGGTGTTGGAAGGACGTCGTGCCACCTGTCCGCAATAAACACTGCCTTATCGTTGTTCTGTTGGTGCACGTACCACAAAAGCCCACGCCTCTGTAAAAGCTCTTATTACACCTATGCAACCAGAATCCGGTGGGGTGGTGCCAGCAGTGAGAGGGGTTGCATTATATCAAGTTCACTTCCTGATCATGGGTCAATTCGGCCCTTCGTCAGTAGGGATGATACAATAAGCTCCACTTTGAAGGACTGGTGGTTGATCATATTTCTCTTGAGCGTAACTTTACAGCCTTCTTTATCAAGCAATTCTATAATCATTTTACATATTTCTATTGGTTACTAAAGTTACGTACAATAAGTTGGCTCAACAATTGAATACTGTATATTTGTTAAAGGAACATGACTGTCAAAATATAGTATTTATACATCGGGAAATTACAGAATGTGGACCAAGCTCAAAGATCAAATAGGTAAGTGCAGGTTAGAGTACTTTTAAAACAATGAACTTTGTAATTAAAAACAATACAATTGTCTCTAAAAAAAGAACAATTATATCAGTATAATTTACCTGCTATTACATTTGAATGAAAAGCATGGACACTGACTAAAAGTTGGAGCAAAAACTGAAAGGCGTGCAAAGAAGCATGGATAGGCGCATGTTGGGAATTTTTATTTTTAACCATGCGAGAACTCAGGAGAGCAGGATAGTCTCCATTGTAAGAGTGACCTGGGCAACAAAGTAACGAAAAGGGATCAATATACAGGAATGAAAATAATACAAAATTGGAGAAGATCAACCATGGTACAGAATAACGTATAATACTGCACATATGTTAATATAAAATTAAAGAAAATGTTTCTTAACATAAGTTGGTTTGGTCAAACTAACTTTAGAACTTATGTATTTATGTGGCCTTGATTGAAATCCCGTTCGGAACTTTATTTGGGTTTTGACTATCATACCTAATACAGTTTTAAAACTCCTTTAGAGAATTCGTAGTAAAATTAATTTGGACAAAACATAGCACAGACTTAAGGTCATCATTCCACTATGAGGTAAACAGGCTGGGATATATATATCAGATACGTTTACAAGTAGAATTACACTAAAAGACAGAAAGAGGAATTAACGGATCAAAGAAAAAACACAAATTTGAGATGTCACATTGACTACAGAAAGATAAGTCGACCACAAGTGACGTTAAGTGCCACCCCTAATGCCCTTTTGAGTATGAAGCCAAATTTGCTTTCTTCAACTGAGTAATCACGGAAATAAAATGCAAGAAAGTGTTGTCTGTGCCACAACCAGGACATATCATGAAGGGGGTTTCATCCACAATGCAAATACACCCGTTTCACCTGCCCCCACACCCATAAAATAACAATTCCATCTGTGATGTGTCACATTGAACGTGGACATTCCAAGTGATCGTACTTTTTTCATCTCTTGGACATCACCGTCAAGGTAGTTGTGCACAGCTTAACATTACATTTTAAGGCAGTTTATTAAAGGTAATTTAACATTTACCATTAAAATGTAAATATTAAAACGTAAGCTATGTGTGGGTGTACGAACGCATCTGAAAAATTGTATCAACATCACTAAGACTGCTGTTTAAATGTCAATCTACCCATATAACTGGATCTGTAGAAATTGTCATCCTTTGAAAAGTAAACCGTGAATGGACTGGCTCACGCCATGGGAATGATGAATTTATATTACTTGTTCAGTGCCAAGAGATTAACGTACCTTAATTGCTCGTCAGAGCTGGCAGATACGTTGTCTCTTTCACGTCACTTGGAGTAGGCCTGTCATCGTCATCATCATCAGCCATGGTCAATCCACTGCTGCATGAAGGCCTCCCTAAGCCGCCGCCACCTCTTTGCGACCCTGCAATGTATAAAAATTCCCCCTCGCACCTTTCACACGAGCAGATGTCATGGTTCCATCTCTACGCCAGACGCCTTGTCGGGCGCGTTTAATTTCACGATTGTTAATCGGTCATTATTCGTGACGATAGAACAACACCGCTTCTCTCATTCCTTTGAGCGTCAATGCAAATACAAGCTGGAGGTTGATGAAATGAGCCGTGTTTCAGCTCCGTTATAAAGAGGCCGTGCTCTCAGCTTGCTGTGTGTGTCTGGGCGCGTTGCACTGCCAACCACCAACCTGGCCACCCGATTTCGATTCCCGTTCACAGCCAACATAAGTGACAATTATTTCAAATGAGTACCTGGTGCGTTGTGTAGTAAATATCGCCACTCGGGAGACAAAGGCGGCCGGGCGTGGTATTGGCCACCCACCCCCTCGTTGCGCTGTTTCGGCCTTCATAGCTGCTCGCTAACAGCACTCGCCCCAACAGTCTGTTAAGGC
Source organism: Lethenteron reissneri (assembly GCF_015708825.2). Taxonomy (NCBI): domain Eukaryota; kingdom Metazoa; phylum Chordata; class Hyperoartia; order Petromyzontiformes; family Petromyzontidae; genus Lethenteron; species Lethenteron reissneri. The sequence continues at coordinate 4,025,824 of NC_083799.1, forward strand.
TTAACGGGGGATCTTGGTATTTTATAGAAAGGCAATCTTATTTACACCGAGAAAATAAAACATTTTTCCCCTAAAAGCCCAGTACCGTATTGTATACATTATATACCTCTGATGAGCATGGTTGGCTATGTACGGTGCAAAATAAGTTCAACATACATATATTATCTAACGCACAAGTTATTTGCACTTGTACAAACTTTTACCCAAGACACCTGTCTTAATGGGCTCGCACCTATTTCTAAATCATAATGGGTTTTTTTGGTGATAATACTGTGTTGACATTTGTGCACAAGCACAATTAACAAGCAACTCAACACATTTGTCATTGGCAAGACCCGAAAAGAAAGAGACAAGTACAAAATATAACAATAGGGTTTCCCCCTTTTTTTCTGGCAACAAAAGTGAAACCTTTTAACAAGGAATCATGTCTGCATTAACCACAATACTTGTGGTCAGAATGCAAACAAAAAACATACTCTGATAATATATGCATTGCCCTTGAAACTGATTAGTCTACACCCGAGATAGCTTTCTTTTGAGCCTAGTCTTAAACGGTGTTCGACTAGAGAACGCCAAAATGCGTACAGCTCAAAGACAAGCACTATCAGAGTAATGAGAGCTCGGGGTAAGCATCTACATCATGATGTATTGTGGTTAATACAGCCATGATTCCTTGTAAAAAGGTTTCAGTTTTGTTGCCAGAAAAAAAGGGGAAAAACCTATTCTTATATTTTGGTACTGGAAAGGAGGCCTCATGAAGTATAAAATAATTCAATGTTTTAAATTTGTGTTTCGGAATAATGCAAATTAATGCTTTGGCACATCATGTTATGTGATCTCAATTCTTGTTTAACCCCTCCTTCACGTGTAGCATGAAGAAACTCACGCTGTTGAGCATGCTCGCTATTGCGACACTGATGTCTGTCATCATCTTCACTATATCCGTGCCGATTGTGTACAAGTACGTGCACCTTGCTACGTTGCCGAGCGTGAAGTCCCTGAAATTTACCGGGCAGCGGTGGTACGAGCAGTCATTCCCGATGAACCTCTCGGACCACACTCAGCTGTTACCTAACGACATGCAAGTCCACTACCGCCTCAAGCCCAGCGTACAGCGGTGAGTGTCAGTGCCGTAGTTGAATGGAGTTCAAATGAACTCGCAAACGAACACCTTGTGAAAGACCCAACGCAGAAGATCCCTGGGTTTGACCTTCTGCGAAGCTCATGGTTCACCTTAAACCGTGTTCGCACAAACCATGGCAGATACCTGATGCACAAATGAGAAATTAAGAACTCTCCAGGGGGGGGGGGGGGTATAATTGTCATCCAGAACAGGACTAAACAACATACAGCAATGTCCGATCCACAAATACGAAAGAAACATTACAGCGATTACACTCCGCTACTCCTGATGCGGTTATCTGACTTGACCACCTGAATGTGAAATTGTGGTGGCTACTGTGCATCTACATCAGCCATACGAAAATGCCGTAGCAAGGATGGTGCGAGCAGGGGCGGCTGTCCTGGGCGTCCTTCTGAATTATTGGAAACGCTTGATGGCTCAAATATTTGGTGGGGCAGTGCTGCGGGTGGAAGGTAACAGTGCCTTGTGGCTAAGATGTCGAGCTGATCCCATGAGAAAATTAAAGTCAGCACATAATGTCGATATGGCCTTTTCGCTTACCTGGTAAATCATGTATACATAAAACGTGTGCATGTGAAACACCTAATGTTGATGTGAGGGAGATTCATTGCTCCTATTTATTGGTGATAAACTCCACCTGAAGGTTTATAGTATCACTTAACATGTGTAGGTGGTTAAACTTTAACCGTTGTACTGGAGCATCATCAGAGCTTCCTCCACAAGATAGATAGAATATATGCCCTGATTTGGTCTGGTGACAGTGCGACAGAATTGATGATGCATTCATATTTTCTCATTCCAAATGTTAATCGACAAACCACCTGCATGTCACATGCAGCTGGAAAATCAACAGAGGAGTGTGTTGCTCCAGTAAAATCGCACCATGGGCCACTACACGTGTATCTTACGTGTGGATTGAGAAACACACAAGTGGAAATGGGTCATAGAGTAATGGTATAGTGGTGGTGGTGTGCAGGTTGCTGCCCTCTGGTTCGTGCTCCTGTAAGGGCCGGAAGGCCTTGAAGCTCGAGAAATGGTTCTCGCCCTCCGAAGTGGAGGGCACGCGCCAGAGAAGACAGAAGGAAATGCAAGAATTCATACACAGGTACACTGCGATGTGACACCCTCCAAATCTTCTTCTTTAGTCTTTTACCATTGTTTTACACAGTTACTGCGCACAAATGCCAAGTGTCCAGTAACAAACATAACTTTTAAAGTTGTTTTTATTAAGAATGAACACTTTTGTTGAATTGAGCAAGGTTATATAAGGGCTTGAGAAAAGAGATGATAGGAGGGAATTCCAAAGTACTGTAGAACATTGCCAGAAGAGAAGCAGAAATAGCAGTGTGGTGTGGTGGCTGACCACAGGGTGGATTCAACGAAATGATCAGTATGGAAAGACCTAGTAGTCCTCACCATGGGTGGAAGGGTCAACAATAGTATGTATTTGGCTCAAACCCCTTCCACCCTGTCTGATTTGAGCTTTCTTCCATTCAAAATACAGATAATTTACCGTCGAGTCCTCATGAAGAATGTTTATATTTCTACCTCTTTTCCTTCTTCCCAACATTCATTCCAGAACTTCATTAATTCCAAATCATTAGAGCAATGTCACTCATCTTCATTGACATCATCTTAACGACAAGTTGTGGGTGCGACAGGTAGGATTTAATAAATACATCACTGTCCTTGGATACATTACTGTGTTTGTTGGTGGGCATGCTACCCACTTGACATGTTCGGCCATTGGGCCTGTGCTTGGCAACTGTTAAAAAACAAATAGTTCATGCTTCAGTACCAATATCATGCGGGGACACGATTGAGCGGTATGTATCGTGGAGACGTGGTACAATTTTGTTTATTGGTATGGATGCAAGTGTATAATAAAACGCGAAATAATGTTAAAAGATAAAAACGGTTTGCCCCACAGGCAGGACACTGTTCTGAAGAAGGTGCTGGTGGCAGAGCCCAACTCGCCGCTCTCCTACCCGACTCAGGGGCTGCAGGTGCCACCACTCCAGACCATCCTCATACCGGGTGAGAGGCACGGTATGAGGATGGTCTGCGCACCAGAGCTTGCCCTGACTCTTCAATATACTCCTTGGTTAAGACTTCCCCAAGCTGCCTTAAATATCTAAAGTGTATTATTCATCTAATGGAGCCTGACTTAGTCTCAATAATCTATTGAGGGGTTTTGCAAGGACAATTCTTTATTTCTGGGATATTGCATCATGCCCAATTGTATTTCCAAAGTAATTTAATACTTTATTATATATTTAATTATATGTCAGCATGACCTAAAAACACTATATCTATTTTGAGCAAGATGAAAACCTTATCACGGTGCTCATGTTAAGTGTTTCTGTTCCTGCACGTAATGTGCTGCTCTTCAACACAATAAATGTTGTCAAGAGGCCACTTCTGCATGCCGAAACATCGATCTCCCGCTACAATGATAATGTAATAAATGGTCCTCGTCAGCACCACTGGGTCGACAGGGCCAATCTTTACGTCTACCAGCTGAATAGAGCAGGTGGGCAATTTTCAGACTGGGCGTCGATTTGAAATGTGCACCTGCTCTTATACCCCAAACAATCCACTACTTTCCACTCTTGCAAGGTGGAACATACCACAATCCGGAACCTCTGCTTCCTCTCAAACGGATGACAGAGGAAGCCCCTTAATCAGCTTCACGAACCATCCATGGCCATATCCCCGAAGTCAACATCGCCCAGCCATTGTGTAAAAAGGCATCAAAGTGACACTTATAGTCTCTGAATCAAAGCCACGATAAAAAATTCTACAAAGCAAAGTGGGCTGCTTTGCACTGATACAGTCTTGCTTCTTCAGGACAAAACTTTATGAGACATAATTAATATAGGTGGACATTGATTTGCTGTGTCTTTATATACTTTTTGGATCGTCATGATCTAATAAAATAATTATCTTTTGTCCCATCAATTCAATTCCCTAAGTGGCATATCCATTCATCTGAACCAATCTACTTTTTTAGCCAAAACTTGGGTCAGTGCCAATTCTCCAACTGACCTGATGGCTCAGCCCCTGTATTGGTCGATGTGTAATCCTCCGCTCAAATGTTTACATTTCAATTTGAATAGCATCACTGCAATTACAGCCAATGAGTAAACATTGATTTTGTCTTGTTTTTTTCAATTCTTTCTTTCCATAGGGTTAAGTTTGTTTGCAGATAAAAGAAACATATACAAGGTCAGTACGTGTCTTGATATCATACTATGGGACTTAATCGTGTAATTTTGTAAATAGATGATGTATAATATAACATCATTACAAATAATAATTACTACAGATGATATAGATTGTGTATCTAAGTATGAAATAATGGTATGATTCTAATATTATAAGAGCCATATGTTTACCAAATAAACTTCCACTGAGGCTCAGGGCTTGTTATCACAAGGGTTTTGCTTGCACTATCTATGATTTGTCAGCATAAAGTAAATTTTACTTCACCCACCAGTGAATAGGTAATCGCTTAAGATGATAATGATCTGATGTTTGTCCATTTAATAGTGATTATTTTGTAGATGGTAGATATCCAGAGTTCATGGAGAAACCCCACACAGGTCAGCAACCTGTTTATTGTACAGGAGACCCTTGAATCTCGCGAGTTTATAATTCGCAGTTTCGACCTCTCGCGGGCAACCTCTCTGTATACTAATTTAGCTATTGCGGGGGTTAGTTGTGGCCTTTTCCAGGTATACTGTACCCGGAAGTACTGTATCATCATTGGCTGCTAAAACTGGTGCAGGGCAGGGCCGTGCCCCCCCCCCCCCCACCGTATAGCCAGTAACAGACTGTTGGGGCAAGTGCTGTTAGAGAGCACCTATAAAGGTTGGCACGGCACACGAGGAGGTGGGTGGCCGACATCATGCCCGGCCGACTTTGTCCCCGAGCCGCGATGTTTACACAAACACACACATCCCCACTTTGGATCATCGTCATCGGTAAGTACAGTATTCAGCATTTATACTCCTATTTATTGTCTAGGATTATTTTTTTTGTATAGACCTTTTACATGTTTATTTCAATAATTTAGTTTTTAGTTTATTTGGCATACAGTAGTACTTATTTCAATTGCGATGTGTCATTTGTTAGTTGCCGTGTACATAACCCCATTATTTAGGTAAGCCTTAAAGTATTGAATATCGCGGTTTTGGCTTTTGTGGTACTTTCCAAGAATGTAACTCCAGCGATATTCAAAGTCTCCTGTACTGAAATCTAATATTCAATCCAGTAAGTTATCTGATAATATAAATAGCATCAGATCAACGATACAACTGGCCTCCTTGACAGTTCCTGGGTTTCCATTATCTTAAAACATTGGAGCTGCATCAGTGGTAGGTGACCACCAGAGTTGTCGACAATGGTGTCTGCCCCACCCAGGTGACGCTGTCCGCGAAGCTGGGGGTGCTGGACACGGTGGCGGAGGTGGGAGAGGTGATGGCAGAAGGGCTGGGCGAGTCGCGCCTCTCCCTGAGCAGCCCCCACCTGGAGAACCTCAACCTGCAGCTGCGCACAGTCACGTACACCAACACGGTGTACCAGCCGGGCACCTCCGAGATGGGTACGGCGAGAAGCGACACACGCCCTGCTTGAACGTCCAATCACGGCACCGTGGACCGCGCGTGCCGGCGCGCTCTGCTGACTGGATCGCTGCTCTTCTTCCTGGTCTCTCTGTCCACAGTGCAGCTGGAGAGCGGGAAACACAGAGCTGAGATACCGATCGTCGTAGCGCACCAGAGCTTGCCCTGGCTTTACGACCCTGGTCCTGGTGAGATATGTTGTGAACATTATTATGACTGAGCATGAATTACTAAGTGTACTTGTTACAACCAGCATTTAAGCAGATTTTATCATGTTTGTCTATATAACGTTACAAATACATAAACAGGGCTGGAATTCATAGAGATATTTTGCTGGCCTGGCAGATGGTAATATCAGCAACCTCGTGACGGTGGTGACCAAGACGTTCTTGCGCTACGACAAGCTGAAGGGGCTCATCGCCAGCATCCGGAGATTCTACCCAGACATCACCATCATTGTGGCGGATGACTCCGAGAATGTTGAGATGCTTCACGAGCCGGGTGTGGAGCAGTTCATCATGCCTTTTGGGAAGGTCGGCACCAATTATAAACATACGGTCACCCTCATTTGTGAACTACGATACATATTTTTCAATAAGTAAGAATCAACCCCTACTCCAAACTTCCTCATGGTTAGAACACTGGATTTACAATCCAGAGGTCACCGGTTCGATCTCCCGGCATGCATTTGGAACACTGGGTAAAAATTTCAAAGCCACCTGCCCCTGTCTACCCAGTAGTATAAATGGGTACACCACAGTTGATCAGCAAGTTATGTGTGGTGGGGTACAATGTGGGTACTACCATCTCATCCAAGATGGCTGTCCAGCGTGTAAAGGCACTCCCTAGAGCTCCGCCTGGAGGCCCTTCTGCCGATAGTGGTGTGGGCAATCAGTTACAGGGCTGCACATTTTCCTTGTTAACAACCAAGTTAGCTGAGAACCGTACAAACAAAATGTGTGCGCAAAATTAACGTTCAATAAGCAAACTGTAAAACATCATCGATTAAAGATTCCACTCTGTGGTCCTATGTGCAGGGCTGGTTTGCCGGCAGGAACCTCGCCATCTCTCAGGTGAGCACCAAGTACCTGCTGTGGGTGGATGACGACTTCCTCTTCTCGGAGAATACAAATCTGGAGCGCATGGTGGAGGTGCTGGAGAAGAATTCGCTGGATGTGGTGCGTCTGCTTCGACTCACAGTGATATGTGAAAGGTCACAGGGTCAGATGCACATGACCTTTATGGTAATAATTGTTTTTTTTGTCGGGAAGGTGGGTGGCCTGTTAGTCAAGAACGCCTTTGGGCACGTGCTCAAGGTGGTGCCTGGAGGCTCGGACGGAGACTGCTTGTACCGGACGTTGGGCTCCTACCGCAAACTGGACGGCTTCCCAACATGCTCATTGGTGGACGTGGTGGCGAACTTCTTTGTGGCCCGCACCGAGAACATTCGCAGGGTCGGCTTTGACCCCCACTTCAATCGGATCGGTCACACTGGTACGGGGACTTCGTATGTTTAACTTTTTTCTCACCATACAAAGTCAACCGTGCTAATTGGGAGAGTACACTTTGGTGAAGAACTAACATTCACAAGTGCTATTTGTTCAAGGTCACTTCTTTGGAACATGAAGGGATGCCTCCATATGAGAGCTCCAGAGATACCCGAATCTCGAAGACCATGTAGTCAATGCATAAATATCATTTACATATTTGATGCTATAGACTCATTTACCTGTTAATTTATTTCATTATTACGCTTAATTTGAAGAGGCACCAAATAAAATTGGCTTATTTTAAATGTTGCCACTGATGCTGCGGACCCTCGTGGTTCTGCCAGTGCCTGGAATAGATTTTGATTGCATTTGTTTGATGGGAGACACAAGACTAATTTACTGAATAATTCATCCTCTGATTCATTCATCACGCAGCATCGAGCACAGCCAATCGTCATAATTTAAAATGAATTTCAGACTGATAATTAAAGCATGTGCACATTTTCACTACATAGTAGGTGTGCTAGTTAACTGGTAATTACCTGGTAATTGGACAAGTGCCTGGGAGCGCTGAGGCTCTACAATCTGCTGCACAGTTTCATCGTCAATGATCTCTTGTGTTGTCTCCTCTTGGCCGCTGAACAGAGTTTTTTATCGATGGCCTGGGGCAGCTGAGAGTGGGGACGTGCAGCGACATCTCCATCGACCACGCCCCCAGGCAGGGAAACACGGGACAGTACAAAAGATACCGCCACGCCAAGGAAGCTCGCAGTCGCACGATCCGAGCCCTCTTCTTCAAGAATCACCTCGTGTGTTACAAACTGTAACGCGTGACCCCCGATGATGGCCACAATAAATTGTGGAATCTTGTAATGAATTTGAGGCCTGGCTCATAGGTGAATACACGGACTGCATTAGTATACTGAAGTATGCAGTTTATAGTGCTTGAAAACTATGCAAACGTTTCATACAACTGAGTAAAACAATTACTTTCACAAACTACGTGTAAAGTTTCTATACTGCTCAAACGGTGGCAAAAAACTTATCGACAGATTACATTTACTAAAGGACAGTTCTTATAGATTTTTTGTTATTTTATTATGTAAATAATCAAACTTTGTAATTAAGCAATGTATTCATATATTGCTTTTAATTCAATCTCAATGCCTTTACTAATTGTAAAGCCATTATATTATTTCACTTGTCATTACACATTATCATGGTGTAACCTTGAGTAGTTTCACTTAAAAATGTATTTACTTTTTAATTTCCGGAATGTTTTCATTTAATTGTGAATATTAAATTATAAATGTAATTGTTTCATGCTTTCCTTTTCTGATTATAGTAGTTTAGGAAATAGTGGTTGAAAGGGAATATTTGTTGATGATTTGTCTTACGATCCAAATTTGGGGATAGTGTTTAACTGGTGTCAGGGACATATTAATAAACACAAACATGTATGTTTTCACTAGAAATGTGGATATCCACACATACAGTATATATACCCATATGATATACATATACACATGTATAAATTAACATAATCATGTTTGATATAATGTATGTATAGTTATGAACATTTTACAAATATAAAATGAAGATGGAACAATTCTATTAATACAATTGAAACTTTTTGTCAATATCTGTTCGATCACCGAGGGTGTTAGGGATGAATGTACAACATAAAATAGCTCTACAATGTGTTTTTTTTGAGTTGTCACATGTTGTTCAGTACGATGTCCGACGTTTTACTCCAGGTGCTGGGAGCTTCTTGAGATCCAATAGCAGTTCCTGAAGAAGTCCTCAGCACGTGGAGCAAAACATTGAACATCGTGCTGAACAACAGGCGGTAGACCCCCAAGCACACACAGGAGAGCTGTAAAGCAACAACAACCGCCATTCGCCACTAAGTGGCGGTGACGTCACCACGACGCTTGTGCCAGGCTATGTGCACCTTGAGGCCACGTGAAGTATCGAACGCCCGCTGGCAGGTCACGGGGCAGACCCAGGTGCCACGGGTCGACTGACTGAGACGACTGACTGATACATCACCTGTGCCCCCTACTGTGCCAACTTGCTGTGCTTTAGCCACCCGGCGCTCCGCTCATTGTTGTGAGCGTCGCTCCTCCGCCCTCCGTTGTTGTTGGAGGGCGACTGCCTCCAACTGTCCAGTAGCGTCCTTCACGAGCCTCCTCCACAGAGCCCGATCTTGACACCGCTGGTACCAGTCATCGGCAAGTCCACTCAGCTCCACGTCCTCCTACCACATCACTCCATCTCTTCTCTCTAGCCCGTACTGCGCCAGTTTAGCCCCCTCGATCCGGCCAAACAAAAGCTGTTTTGGCATGCGGTGACTGGGCATGCGGGCGACATGACCCAGCCAACGCAGCCTTCCCTGCCGGAGGAGCTCACCGATGAGACTTTGTCCAGATCTTTTAAAGATTTGTGAGCTCCTCGCACAATACAGCCTGGTTAAACCCAGGATGGATCATAGGCAGGCCAGCCTAAATGTTCCATTAGGGGGGTCCACATTTCGCAAGTGTAGAGAAGGGAGGGAATGACTATGGCCGAGAAGACCTGAAGCTTCGTGCACAGCGACAGACCAGGTAGCTTCCACACAGCGTTATGCAATCACTGAAAAGATAATGCCGCTCGACTGATTCGGAGTGAGACCTCTGCTGTTAAACCGGAGCCGGTCATGAGCACACTGCACAGGTATGGGAAACTCCACTCTCTCCACAACTGCCCTATCACCAATTGGGAGTTGTGGGGGTGGAGTGTCCGATGATACAAAATACCCAGGCAGGTGCTTAGTTTTGGTGGGGCTGATAGTAAGGCCCCACCTCTTAGTGGCAAGCTCCAGGTTCAGCAGCAGCGCCTCCAACTCCTCATCTGAGTGAGCAGCAATTACCAGATCATCGGCATACATCACATGGTTGAGCAATAGGGAGCCATCCCTTGACCGCACCTGGGCATCAATCAGCCTCCCATTGTATCTGTATCAGATGGAAATTCCTCCGGGACAGCTATTGAAGGTTTGAAGAACTACGTGGTCAAAATAGATGTTAAATAATATGGGAGCCAGAGGACATCCCTGTTGCACCCCAAGGTGTACAGGGAATAGCTCTGACTCCCGGCCACGTAAGTTTACCTGGGCCCACTCACCATCATGAAGGTCCTTAATGATCGTGAGCAGAGGGTCAGGGACTCCGAAAGAACGAAGAACAAGCCAGAGCCCAGGCCTAATGATGGTTTCATAGGCATTGACCAGGTCAATAAAGCAGCGATATAGGTCTTGTTGTAATTCCTTACACATCTGCTGTAGCAGACGAACAGAAAATATGGCATCTGTGCAGGACCGCCCTTTCCTGAAACCACATTGGGGCTCCACAAGCCTCTCCTCAGTGTGCCTAGCAAGGCAATGTTGAATAATCTTTGCCAGGACCTTTCCCGGCACACTGAGGAGTGAGATGCCCCTGTAATTGTTACAGTCTGTGCGGTGCCCCTTCTTAAAGAGGGAGATCACCAGGGCATCCTACCAATCCTGCGAAACCCGTCCAGTGGTCCAGACTGTTGTTATGATGTCATTTAGGGCAGTCTGTGCACAAACGCCACCCTCCCTCAGCATTTCACTTGGGAAATCATCTCTGCCCTGCGCCTTTTCTGGTCTCAAGACTCTCGATCGCGTTCAGTACTCCCTCAACAGATGGTACCTCAGCCAGCCACTCACAGGAGGTGACTTCTTCCAATATTTGAGGCACCGCAGCCTCGACAGGGTCATCCCCACTTTGTCCCACGTCGTTATCCAGGCTGAGGGATGTCCCCTCCCCCAGGACCTCACAGAAATGCTCAGCAAATCTGCAAACCTGTTCCGGGGGGTCGGAGATTGAATCACCGTTCTTTCCCCTGATGGTAATAGGTGTGGTTCTGCAGGTTACTTTTTTATAGAATTAAAGAGCGATTTGTGATCGCGGGCCATTGAGGCAGACTCCATCTCCTCAGCAAGTCCTGCGACCACCACCCATCCTTGCAGCACCTCACGGCTCTCCGAACCTCCGAGCGAAGGCTGCAGTAAGCCTCATTCTCCGACGTGGGATGCTGTAACCGATGAGAGTGGGCCTGTCGCTTTTTCTCAGCCAGCTTGAATACCTCCTCTGTCAGCCAGGGTCTCTGGGGAGGTCTGGACCGAGTACCCAAAGCAGACATTGCAGCTGCATGAGCCACAGTCCTAAACCTCGCCCATTTCCCCTCGACATCAGGAGTAGGGGACGATGTGAACCCCAGCCGCAAGCGATAATTCAATTCTCGCTTGCAACTTTCATCAGCTAGCTGAGACCATGGCACTAAGGGTTTGAATGGGGTCTTGGGTGTACACCCACCACTGGAGTGGAAGAATGGCAGGCGCATCTTACAGATGACAAGTCGATGGTCAGTGGGCAGATCAGCTCCACGGTAGGTCCTGGTGTCAAGAACATGGGCCCGCATCCTCTGTTCCTTCACTATGTAGTCCAGCAGATGTTCTTACTTGGACCTGGCATGCATCCATGCTGTTGTGTGGATGCGCCGATGCCGAAACAGCGTGTTGGTAATTACAAGCCCATGGGCTACACAAAAGTCTAGCAGCCTCCTGCCATTAACTATTGAGCTGATCTGGCCCATGCCTTACAATCACTCCAGACCAGGTGCCAGCATCAAGACCAACTCGGGCATTGAAGTCACCCAACAAGATGACTCTATCCCGAGGGGCCACTTTAGCTAGCACCTGTGACAGGTCATAGAAGGCATTTGACTCATCGGCCTTGCCTGCATCCATCTACAGATTATCGTCTTCAGTGGGGGCATAAGTAACCACGACCACTACTCCTCGCCTCTGGTTGATGGGAAGGCGAGCCCAAAGTAGCCTGGGGCTTACAGCTTCCCACCAGAGGTGGGACAAAGTCATTGTTATGCAAGTCCAAGTCGAGTCTGAAGTCATCAAATTCATGACTCAAGTCTGACTCGAGTCCAAGTCACATGACTCGAGTCCACACCTCAGAGGTGGGACAAAGTCATTGTTATGCAAGTCCAAGTCGAGTCTGAAGTCATCAAATTCATGACTCGAGTCTGACTCGAGTCCAAGTCACATGACTCGAGTCCACACCTCAGCTTCCCACACCTGCCACGCTCCCACGCCCCCTTCATTCTTTTGTTCAGAAGAGCCACTCCCTGTTGTTTGGCAGTCTCCTGCCCCGAGAAGAGGACTGTCCACCCCTCATGGTGGCAGGAGCCAGAGCCGGTCCACCGGACCTCCTGAATACCACAGAGATCCAGGCGGTACCAGTCCAGCTCCCAACAGAGAAGTGGCAGCCTCTCCTCCACACTAAGCGTTCGAGCATTCTACGTGACCACACGTAGTGGTTTTTTGTTGTTTTTGGAGGAGCTCCGAGGGTAAGGATTCAATCTCCTGGCTCCGCCAAATGGGGTTTGGCCAGGAGACATCATCGACGCCTGTCCCCCCGGGGCCTCCGGCACAAGCTTATTGAACTTTTCCGTCGTATTTAGTGGTAATTAATTGACGGTGGAGAGGTTACCAGCCCATCGCACCCGTCCAGAGCCCCCATTTGGCCGCTGTGGTGGTCACAAACGCCATGAGGAGAAAGGCCAATCCGAATTGGCCCTCCCCCCACAGCACTGCACACGACATCGTTGCCTGTCCGGCACCACGAGGAGGTAGGGGTTGTTTTTGCTGTAAAGCACAACCGCAAACACCTATACAGCCTCGAACACCTTCACAATAGAAAAACACCCATTGGCTTGGAGGTGACGGCCAGAATGAAATGGGCAGTTATAGAGCAGCTCATATTATTGTCATACTTTGGCTATACTGTAGAAACATACAATGTAACTGCTATTGGCCACACGTCCCCAATGCAGAAAAAAATTGCCTGGAAATTACTCAAATGGGATAACACAGGGCAGCATTGCCCCTTCCTGTGAGAACTTGGCAGGACCCTAATGAACAATATTCTTGAGACCGAGGCTTTCCTGGATAAACAAGCATAATAAAATGAATTGAAACTCACAATTACATTCACGATAACAGAAAAAACTTACACCAATGCCATTGCTTTATTATGTGATATGAAAATATTGCATTCAAATAAAGTATTTGAAATAGGAAATATAAAAGGAAACATGTACATCCAGAAGTTGTACAAATTATATTATCGAATTACTCGAAACAAATTACCGCATATCAAATTGTGTGCATTTATTCAGCAGCTTCTAGAAAAAATTATCTTGTGAAATAATCCAGTGACCAATGTGTGATCACCTTAGATGTACACAAGCGTTGTATCCATATATTTTAACTTCTTTCGCACTGTACGTAGCCAACAGTGCTAATCGGAGCTTTGTGAATGCTTACATTTTTGTCTTTTTTCAAAATTTTCTTCTAAATTGTCCTATCGGAATCATGTCACAAAATGAAGAATCCATTTAGAGCAGTGCAACCCTCCGAGTGAGAGAAATCGCAGAACTACTTTTGAGATCCCTGCAAGTGACCACTTACCGACACTAGGTGGCGCTCATTCCCACCCACGTTACGACATTACTGTTTTCGCATGATAGTCAAACGGATATTTTCATTCTCCGTGCAAAAATTTGCAAATTCAGTGTCATACCAGACCTTACTTGATGGTTTTATTCTGCAGTTATTGGTAACGGCTGAGAACATCAACTCACTGCACTTGAGAAGCCGGTTTAATCACGAGTGACTGAAACCTGGATAAAACCCAGTCTCTCAGCAGTGCCGGCTTAGTATCTGACCTCTTGAGCCATGCTTTGTAAATATTTGAATTACAGAGAACACATTCCCTGGCATCATGTTGTAGCAAGGCTTCAAATCACATGTCACAGCGAGTCCCCATTCAGGGCCTGCAGCTAATAGGGGCTGCTACAGTTAGTCTTAAAAAAATAATATATTCTCGAATAGAACCGTGACCTTGAATCGCATAAAATAATCACTCGGGAAGGCTGAAATTTTCACGTAAATTTTTCATGAGGTCTCCCTCTGCTGGCTAGGCACAGCATAGGTCTAGAGGAAACAATGCAATCTCTGCAATGACAGCTGCCCAAACACAAGACAATTAAATTAAGGCACCAGTGAACACCAAACGCTCACCAGACACTGCTGCAGGAGCTCCAGCACTAGTTGTACTAATGGCCAAAATTCTTTGCTATTGCCTGGGACGGTAACATCCCCAAAGTCAGCCATCCCCTTGGTGAGGGACAAACGGAGTGAATTTGTTGCGGGCGCATCTCTCATATTTGAGAGACTTGTGCGTTGACGAGTAAGTGGTAAGCGCCCTTCTTGGCGAGCAACTGCTGGTGCGTGCCCTGCTCGATGACTTGTCCGTTCTGAATGACAGCGATCTTGTCGGCGGTTTGCACCGTTGAGAGGCGGTGCGCAATGACGATGCACGTGCGGCCCTCCCGTGCCCGGTCAAGTGCTTCCTGCACAATCTGCCGAGCAACAAATGCACAAGGGCACATTCACGCGATGCCGTGGTCATAAAATAGCACATACGCGTTGCGTCGTAGTGTACTCCCTGCATTCACAATGTTTTACAATTACAGTGCACAGCGGTAGCAGGGTGGTGGGGGTGTCCGTAATTTAAAAGTGACTGAAAACAAAAATCAGGAAATGCCATTAAAAAAGCAGCATGATAAAATGTAGATTTCCTGCGAAGCTCATGATTTACCATGAGATAGAGTTTATATTTATTATGCACTTTGGGAAAGTGCAGCATTATACAATCAAGCAAGTGCACAAACGAAGAGGGAAAGCAAAAGGAATAATTAGTTAAATCTTCACCTTCTCGCTCTCCGTGTCAAGGGCTGATGTTGCTTCATCCAGCAGGAGGATCTTGGGCTGCCGGACGAGAGCCCTCGCAATCGCTATTCTCTGCTTCTGACCACCCGACAGCTGTGTCCCCTTGTCTCCGACCTTTGTGTTGTACTTCTGCACAGGGCCAATGCACGATATTGAGTCAATAATCTTTACTGCATTCCCATACTCATTTTCATCAGTTGCGTTTGAGATGTGATAGGACAAGCAGTGTCTAGAAAAAAGACCTGTGCATATGACTTAAAAAACACTCAATATTTGCTGGATAGGTCAACATCTGACTTTTTGGAATGCCTCCTACAGGTCCCACCTTGCTTTGTAGGTGAATTTCCCAAATGCCATTTTTGTATCATTTACCAACCCTGCCTCCTACATTACTGAATAAAAATTTACATACTCTTTGGTTCTTTCAGTAAAGTCACGTGGGTAGAAAATAATAGATCACGACGTTTTGATCGCAACACAAGCGACTGTCATCAGGTGAAACAATCACAGCAGGGAAACTGCTGAAGCAGGAGCTTCGAATCAAGATTAAAATTGACAGTTTCAACTTTACTTACAAGGAAAATTACCAAAGTAATATAGTCTCAGCCAACTGGCCCAGACGCTTGCTCTCATGATTCACATGCGCTTATTTCTTAATCGTATGGTGAAATTACTGTGACTGTTCATCCCTTGATATGCCCATCACGAGGATTCCAACTTCGAGGGTGTTTGTGGAGGGTGGTCTCACCTCGGGGAGGCTGTCAATGAAGGTGTGGATGTTGGCGGCGCGGGCGGCAGCCACGATCTCATCCTGTGTCACGATGCGCGAGTTGTCTCCATACGCGATGTTCTCGGCCATGCTGCAGTCAAAGAGCACTGGCTCTTGCGATACGATGCCCATCTGCGCCCGAAGCCACTGGATGTGCAGCGAGCGCACGTCTTTGCCGTCGATAAGCTACGTGGCACAGCAGAATGACATGCTTTCGTTACTGGGTCCCACTCAGATCATTCAGTTACCTCCTTCACGTGTTCCTCAGTCTCTTGCCTTTATTTTGCATGACCGTGTATCATTGCTTGTCAATCCTATTCAACCTTTTTGGTATGGTTTTCAGACGTGTCACGAATTAATTCATTTTTAATTTGGAATGTGGGCACAAACTTGAGTGCCTTGAAAAAAAAAATCCTATGTATTATATGATACGAATTAAGCGACACACATACAGCCTGTAAGAAACGTTCTTACTCTACTCTCCTCCCACAGGGACAATAGGGCTATTCCCACAGTCCTGCAGTCGGATGTTTTGTGCACAATAGCCCCATCTGTACACGAACCAAACTCACCTCTAAGTTGCCATAACAATAACAGCCACCACCATTCGCCACAAAGTGGTGGTGATGTCACCTCGGCGTTGTGCCAGGCTAGGTGCAGTTTAAGGCCATGTGAAGTGTCGAAGGTTCGCTGGCAGGAGGTTATGGGACAGACCCATGACTTGAGATAACCGGCAGATGCACCACCTATGCTCCCTACTCTACCTGCTATAATGCAGGTATACACCATCACATAGAAGTAAGAAAACAGTTGTACGTAGAAAAATACCTGATGCAGGCAGTGATGAGAAGGAAATTGGCACTATTTGGACACATATGTAGGATGGACAACAACAGGGAAATTTAAAGTGTGTTGTTCGGAAAAATGAAAGGAACCGGAAAGAGAGGAAGACTTAATAGAGATTGGCTTGAAGACATAAATTAGTGCGAGAAAGATGTGCACGACTGGAGTATATTTGCACAAGACAGAGGAAAGTGTAAACAAATGACGAAATGTCCAGTGGACAACTACGGGCTATCTACCCATGTGTAATGACATGATGACACCTGCTGGCTATAAAAGGGAAGCATGAGTACAGACACCGCTAAAACAACATCCAATCTGAAAGGGAGAGGTATCTGGGGCGAAGGTAATGGGCAGGGTTGGCCGAGATGCTCCGGGAACCTGCTCGAAGGTTCCACGATAGGGCGTGGCCAGAGGCGGAGCCTAGCCGCGCCTGGGGAGATATAAGCAGGGGTGGACGAGGGCTCGGAGTTCGTGTGTGGAGTGTTGGGTCCACACTGAGTCGCTGCTCGCCGTCAACTCTCTCCGTCGTCCGGCCACGTGTAAGATCTCCTGCGGGCTTCCATCACCCTCCTCGGCAAGCCGCCAGCCAGCGGCGTAGCCGAGTGTGGACGTTGGAACCACGCCGAGTGATCGGCTGTGTGTGTGTAGCCAGTAAAAATGGTAAAATCGAAGTGTTGTACTCAGAGTGAGAAGATAAGGTTGGCCTGTGTTGTGCCCATATAAGAATAAAGAAGAGGAACCCTCTACACGACGTGTCACAGAAGTCACTCATTACACATGGATCATGATGATGATAATGAAAACACCGTCTCACCCGGCCAAACTCAGTGCGCGAATCCAAGCACAAATGCAGGAATCGTATTTGCTGACATTGTTGCGCACATTGAGGACTGGGCTATAGCGCACTTACCACGTTCCCACTCAGCGTGTCGTAGAACCTCTCCAGCAGCTGCACACTTGTGCTCTTGCCGCAGCCGCTGCTGCCCACAAGCGCCAGCGTTTGGCCCTTTTCAACCTTCACGGACAAGCCCTTGAGCACCTCCACGTTAGGCCGCATCGGGTAGTTGAAGCCCACACTCTGGAACTCAACGTTTCCTTCACAGTCCTCCTACAGTGCCAGAGGAGAGCGTCGCACGAGATGGGGAATTGTGGAAGTTGTGAAATACAATAATTTAAACAAAAATCAAGTTTTAAAACCGCAGCACGGATCAACAAAACCCTTTTTTACTATTAACACTAGACACGAAACGATGCATCAATATATCAATTGAAATCAATTCTTACACTCACAATGCACGCATTGAATTATGCATAAAAAACGTATTACTTTTGATCTGTATATGTTGTATTTCATTTTTCATAACTCCTGCAGCCATATATTCTTGAATTTAAAAGTGATCCTCGAATGGTGCCTTGTAACGTAAACACGAATCATGCAGGAGGCTGACACCATGGGCAATATCCCTTCAGAGCACGAAAGGGCCACTCATAAACAGTGAGTCCGCTGTTTGTTTTTATTTCATAAGGCAGTATTAATGATGATAGTGGTGGTGGCAAAGCTTTCCCAATCTGTGACCACAGTGGGGTCATGGTAACTTCATTAACAGCCTCGTAGGGGATCGTAGTCGAACGCACGTACCAGCTTTTCCCCCTCATCGCTGTAGCTGTCGATCACAGGAATCAGCTGGAATAGGTGAAAGAGGTGGTTGGCCGATGTCTTGGCCTTGGCGTAATCAGGGGCAAAGGAGCTCGTCTGCCCAACAGCCATGGCTCCAAACACGATCGCCGAAAATACCCTGCAGGGTGCCCACACAACATTTCAAAGGTCAAAATGCCCACTTCCTTAAATAATCCACACCAAGTGGCTCAGCAGCAGAGCGAGCAGCTTGCAATTAGAAGGTTGTGAGTTCAAATCCTGGTTGGTGGTTAAGTCAGCCTATCAGCCCCCTGACGTCGATAAAATGAGTACCACATTGTGGGGAAGTCAACAGCGGTTGGCCTGTGGATAGACACACTACCACCACTGAAATGTGGAACTGCCACTACTGGCTCAGCACTGTAAAGGGGAGATGAGCACTGCCTTAATACTCATTTGGGCAGGAAATCATTTGGAATGGTTTGACTCTTACTGTATATAGACCAGTTATAATGTCTCTCGAGCCAGGCAGTGCTGTGGCACGATTGGAAAGTTAAGTCAAAATCTTGGTGTGAAGTCAACCCAGCCCATACCCTTCCAAAGTTTATTACATTAATATCATTTTGTAGAACGCCAATGGGTAATTTTCTTTCGCGGGCACTGGCCCTGACGACAGGAATGTGTAATTTTCAGCACTTGGTTTGGACTCCCATTGGACATAATTTCAGCAAGGGAACACTGACTTTTTAATGATCTATTTGCAAATGAAAGTATTGTCTCAATGGGCTGGCACATCACACATGGCACTAAGTGAAAGTGATAGATTGATTGTGAACAGTCAAATTCAATATTCCATAGAATAAGTTTAAAGTGCAAATATATATATTTTTTCATATAAACACAGCTGAGCGCTTACAAGAAAACATTTTCAAACTCCATGCGGCCCGCCGTGACGAGGAAGGCCCCAAAGCGGAAGGCGGCAGCTTGGGCGAGGTACACAACTCCCTGCGAGAAGCCGTATGTCAATCCGTAGAACTGCGACTTCTTCTTCGCTGTCCTGTGAAAGACAATACAGAGTATTGGATATGAGTTAGAGAATTCGTTGTTTATTATTCCAGTAAAGCCTACGTCCTTATTAATTTTTCTGAAGGATTTAGCTTTGGATGTTTGGTGAATTCTATATAGAACGTTCTTGAGTTTAGCCTCCAGTTTGAGGCAGAGTTGTTGATGAATCGCACACAGAGATTAGCATCTGTGTAAGACACAAACCTGCTGAGCTGCAAGGTGTCCTGTAGATGGAAATACAGAAAGTAGGCTGCAGAATTTAGAATGCTATCCCCTGCTAAGTATGACTTTACTCTAAATCACCTACATGCTTATATGACTTGCAGCATTTGGCTAAACATTCCAAGCGAAAGCATCCTGTTAAAGGGGCCTGAGATGGAGTGACGAGTTGCTGAATTAAAGGCATCAGTAAGATGTAAATTAGAAGCCTTACTTGGCAGGCCCTTCCAGGCTATCCTGGTATATCTTCTCCAGCGTGCACTCCCGCGTCAAGGAGGCGACCGTCCTGATGTTCTCCACAGCCTCGGTCGCTATCTGAAGGCACAGAACACGTCCACAGGCTCGTCAGTCTCCACTGTACGTAGAGTAAAAATAAAGGCTCACTATTGCACTGCCACAATCACTCATCGTAACCAAAAGTAAAAAATAGAAGTGCCTTCACGTCCCACATGATCATTGAGGAGTGCACACAGTGGGCTAAAGGCAGTCGTGGAAATTCTACATTCCCATGGCAAGGGCCAGTTTATATTAGGTTGTTGCTTTTGTACAGACACGATTGAGATTGTCTCGCTTATTGAGATGACTGGCTGCTTATTGACACACATTTGAGCAGCATCTGTGTGTTGATGAAAATTATATTTATGTTATTTTGTCTCAGTATTGACTATTATCGACTTACTGATTCCTTGTGTGTCAGGTATGACACATCATTTTATCCTCCAATGGGAGCAGGAGTCCGACATTGTGACATGAACGAACCAATTAAGTAACCTGAAAGTATTTGTTTTATTTGGCAAATATGGGCCGTGACACCAACAGACAGAGTTTACTATTTTTAGATTAACAACATGGGATCTTTCACACCCACAGAGAAGCATACAGCAGGCATTAAAAAAAAGAACATCAGTATTAATCAGGGTGGCCATGGGGCTCGAGGAGCGAACCTGTGCAACTAGTTAGTTGCAAACGCGCAACCGCTTGGCCACGTCACCGCTTTGCACAAGTGCCCACCTTGCCAGCTTCCTCCAGCAGCTTCTTGTCACGGTTGGCCTGGCCGGTAAGGGCCTGCATCTCCAGGAAGCCAGCCGCCCCAACGAACGGCACGATGGCCAGGATGAGAAGTGTGAGTTCCCAGCCGTACACGAAGGAGATCACGATGGCCGTGCCCATGTTGGCTATGTTCTGGGCAATGGTCGCGAGTCTGGCACCAGTCGCCTAACACACAACAGTTATCAACAGTCACTATGCCGTTTTGTCACCGCTCATCCACACTAAACAAAGACAAAGATCCCCCATATAGCCTTAAAAGACTATCGGGACAAGTGCTGTTAGCGAGCACCTATGAAGGCCACAAGGGGATGGGTGGCCAGCACCATACCCGGCCGCCTTTGCCTCCCGAGTGGAGATATTTACACAACGCACCAGGTACTGATTTGAGGCTGAGTCGACCTAGCAGAGGCCCAGGACCGATTTAGATAATCGTCATTGGTGTTTCCCGTGAGAGGGAATTGAAGTCGGGTCACCGGGTATGTAGAGCAGCGCGCTAACAGCTACACTACCGCCCCCTACCACTCGTCCACAAAGACACACATCTGAGTGGTCATGTAGAAATTGCGGGATGCTCAACATTAAACAATTTTCATTTATGGTGTGTAGCCTTGCTAAATTAACACAATTAGGACTTACAGTCATTTGTTTAGCATAAATATATAACCAAGACCAATGGCAGGACAGCTAGAGTTGCACAGTTGACAGCAAAAAAAAAGCCCCTGAAAGTTAGGCTTTACAAACTCAAAGGCTGTCCCCAAAAATTGCCCTCCATCTATTCCAATTTCCTTTTCCTAATTATATCTGTAATGCTTCCCTGTCATGTTCCAAACCTCCAAATTGCTTAACCAATCCTGGAATGAAACTCTTTGCATTATCTGCATGCCTTTATACTGTAAAACCTAAAGTCAATCTTCGAGTTGCAGAGGTTGATTGCATGAAAAAGCAACTGCAAGTGCAATGTCCCTTAAGTAGCTGATACAATTCTAGACTAAAAACCAGCAGAAAATGCAAATGGTGATTATTCCCCGACCCCTCCAGTATCATGAACATTACATTACTTCTATTTTCAACAGCCATCTCTGAGCACTAAATTTGACCTCTCTGCTCCCTCAAAGTGCTTTATAGAGGCTGTAAATAACAATGCAATCTGTTGACAAGGAACAATGTCTTGTAAAATAATTTTCGCTTTAATGGCAGTCCAGAGTAATTTGCATGTGACTAGCAGCCACAGCCATAGTAGGAGGTAGTAATAATAATTTGTTTTTGATATAGCACCCGTTAAAACGGGGCGTCCCAGAATGCTTGAAACTCACGATAAACGACTTGCATCACATCTCCTCTCAAACATTTCAATAGGCAACCCCAGCGGCAGTTGTCCCTGTGGACACATGGAGACTGAACACCTGGCCTGAAAATAGGTATTAGTCTCCCAGTTGGGAGTAATGGGTGATATGTGTAATCCCAATTGAGTCATTTGCAGATAATTTTTCTAATTTGACAATTCAGACTATGATGCTGGCACACAATGGCGTAATTGTTTCGAATAACATGAGGGGTTCCTCAAAGTCCACTGTGAAGCAGATGCCAGCGTATTTTTATGGTTTACACAGCTCCAGTAATAACCAGGGTGGCCTGCCGTTCTTGAACCGTGAACTGGACGTGGTGTGCAGGGTGCCCTGCTTGCAAGGGAAGTGCTCTGCGCTCTTGCGGCAGCTGCGTACCCCTTGGACTTGGGAGGCGTCAGTGGCAAGGCGTGTGGTCAGCGCGCCCGTGCTATTCTTGGGGTCATCGAACCACATCATATCCTGCACACACGTGAAAGTAAGTGCACGCGAGGCAAAGCATTAAGCTAATCATGAATCAGAGTTGAAACTGATTGCTCACGGCGGGCATTTGATGAGCCAACCTGCGGTGGCCTATCAATGACAGCCGTTGTATTGATGAGTTGCACGAAAGCACCTACGAGTGACGCGTACCAGGGGTGACCACATAAAGGTTGCAGAGTTGACCCCAAATGCAACCAGTCACCGATCTCAAACCACGGACCATACAGTAATGCCACTGCCCACTTCGGTAATTCACCTCTGGGTCTCTATGTGAGTCTATGCGTCTTACTGTGAGTCGATGAGTTTAGATGTGAGCTGAAATATTTTAATGCATTTTCAATTTTGTTTTGCTTCATGTGTGGTTCGTTTATGACCGTTAATACATTTTATGTTAGTTGTGAAATATTCCTTAAGGACCCTGTACTCGTTCTCTGCAATATTGATGTTTTTAGGGTATATTATGTTGTTGCTCTGCTCATGCACAATGGATGTCCCTTGTAAAATAGCTTGGCAAAAGCTAAACTCAAAATATATTACACAAGATACCACAAATTAACACCACTGCCCATTTCAAACATTTACCTATGGAACTCTATGCGAGTCTGTGTCTCTGCACGAGTCTATAGGTGTCTATGTGAGTCTACACATCTATGCTAGTCTGTATCTCAAACCATGGACCACGTAGTAATGCCACTGCTCACTGCGATCATTCGCCAGCAGTATTGTCAGGCAACTCCTAAGGCCTGGTGGATATCTCACCAAACTGGACATGGACATACAAATGTTAATGAGCAAGTCCCCACCACACAGAAGATTTTAGGAATAGTGCTGACCCACTTTATTCAGGGAAACCTTATGAGCCTTCTGTGTTTAACATGTGGCCACGTCTTCATTGGATATGCTTGTATTTTTTTATTTGCAAAAAACACTTTTGCTATGGCAAGTACAAAATGTAGTGCTGATAAAAAGAAATGGATGGTGTTCTTTTTTTTGTTCTGTATTCAAGCAAGGCATTATCAAAATGTAAATGTAATGGAAAGGGTTGAGAGTAAAAGACATTTTGTCCAGCAAGCAAACATTTTTAGCATCAAATCAGGAGGTAATTTTTGACAGAACACTTATAAATACATTTGACCTCGCTTGGATGTGTACAAATAAATGTCATTTACACAGCTGAGGGAGATAATTCACAGTATTTTTTGACAATCCACTGCTGGATTGAGAGCCTATCAACACCGTGTAGATTGTGGCAGTTATGGGACGATACTTCATGACGCTGGTCAGTGTGGGTCAGTGAAAGCTCACCGGTATTAAAATGCGAGCATAAAACCTACAGTATTTGGTTACACTGCCCACCACCGTAGCCCCACGTCAACCTATGCCAACCTCGTATGCATGCATGGTGGTCACCCATCCAAGCATTATCTTGGCTCAAGCTTGCTTAGCTTCTGAGATCTGATGAAATTGGTGCATTTTGGGTGATTTAGACATTGTCGAGGGAGCAGATACTACTTTACTAAAATCAGAGTATCTCCTCCCCAATAATGTTATGGATACCATGCTGCGAAAATCCCACAGCAGTGTTTAAGGCCATGAAGTACCACATGTGAGGCTGGTGAGGTTTATATGGGAGAAAAGCAAACACATTTACAATTGTGTCACCTTTTTGTTTCAACAACTGCATAAGGGGCCTTTGTACTTTAAAATACCTTCATTGAGCAGAGGATTGAGCGATGCTAATCATGATGGAGATGTATTTTAATGGTGTGCAGCCATTACCTGTCTGAGCATGGCCCTAAGGCCCATTGATCTCAACTTCATTGTGAGCAGTTCACCAGAACGACCAAACAAGAAGCCCTGCAGCCAGAGGCCATCAGCAACACACAAATATGACACACCGGAGAGAAAGAAATATATCACCACAACTGGCATCACACCATAAATATATTTAACAAATGTAAAAATATTTAAAATGCAACTGCAGACCGCTGCATTGTATTTGATGTGTCAATTGATTTCTGCTTGACAAAGTGAAATATTATGGCTTTTACTAAATATGTTACATGACTCTAAGAATCAGTAATCTTATTTTCTTAGCCACCTATAATTCTAAACACGTGTGTGTGCATGTATATGTCTGGGGAGTGATGGCATAAATCATTAGCACATCGTGCTACGAACTTGGTGACCTGTGCTTGATTACCGGTCACAGCTAATATCAGTGGTGAGTGAAACTGAACCGGTTCATGGCCTCCCCGAGACCAAGTCAGTCTTAAATGAGTAGCTGGTGTGAATATAGCACTGGGGAAACAAAGGGGGCCAGTTGTGGTGCTGGCCACAAGGCAATCTTGTTCGCTGTGTCGGCCTTAATAGTTGTAAGTGCTAATAGCACTTGCTTCAACAATCCATATAGGCTACACAGGGCATATTTAACTTTGTTTTGTGCATGTGTTAATGTGTTTTTGTGTGTGTTTGTGGCAATACCTGAAGGAAAAATGTAACAAAGGAGACGATCCCAAGGACAAGGAAGAGCAAAGAGTAGAGGTTGCTCTGTTCCGTTCGTTTCACGAGGTCTGTCTCTGCAAACACCTGCACAAAGCCAGCATTGGATCCCACACACAAACCACACCACAATGTGTGGATTGACATGTAGAAATATACACACAAGTAACCTCTATTTATCAAAGTAGTCTGCACACATTCACAACCGTAGCTGCCAACAGCCCTCAATCTCCCATAGGTAGTCTATAAAATATGCCTAGCGATCCTTGGATTCGATGGCTCATTGAATAATTTACATTTCCAAGTCAACATAATCAGTGCTTGTTAGAGGCACTCAAAAACTATAATTTACACTGGTTATACCTACTCTTATATAATAATATGAATGGCCATTGTTTATCCAGGAAAGCTGTAATGAGTCTCAAAACTCTTTCAGGAAGGGTTCCTGCATTGGGATGTTTGAAAAATGCCATTACTGACTGTACCCCATGCTCATTTAAGTATGGTGACGAGTTGTCATGCTTTTTTTGTTTTTATATGTAACCAGCTATTTCAGACCACGTGTGAATTGTCCACCTCAAGGTCAGAAAACAAATCAGCACAAATTTAAGGGAAAGGTGACCTCATACCCCGATGATGCGAGAGAAGATGACGGCAAAGGCGGGCTGCAACGCGCCGTTGACTCCGGCACACAAGGTGCCTAGGGTAATGTACGGCCACTCCTTCTTGTTCAGCGCTAACACCTTCCAGAAGGACACCTTCGGGATCTTTACTTCCTGTCACCAAAGGCAGGACGTGGGAATTGTCAATAAGATGGACTCAACTGCTGTAGCATTTTTGAAATACCTCGTGTGAGGTCAGATCTGCACTGCACTTGTTGAAGAAGTTTTCAGAAAAGCAGCACCATATATTACAAAATAGACAATTGGACTATCGTGGAACACATTTTTTGTATGTACTGTATGTTGAATTTTTCTTACCGCACACAGCCAACCGTCCTAATTAGAGGCGTGGAACGAGAAAATCGCTCCACTAATGCAGAAAGATCTGAGCGACCTGAGCGAAATCCCTGGCCATGGCTGACATTT
Organism: Lethenteron reissneri; assembly: GCF_015708825.2. NCBI lineage: Eukaryota > Metazoa > Chordata > Hyperoartia > Petromyzontiformes > Petromyzontidae > Lethenteron > Lethenteron reissneri. The sequence continues at coordinate 4,051,957 of NC_083799.1, forward strand.
GTGGCGAGCAATATCTAAAGGGGTCCTGCTGCATGTCCCCCTTCACCAACCTGCACTAACAAGTGTGGTATGGCCAAGCAAGTATAGCCAACCAACCCTGCCTTAACTGCCACTTCATGGGGTGACATTCATCCAGCAGTGTATTGAAAATGGGTTGTGAACTATTATCATTGTGTATGATTTTTATTGTTATATTATACACTGGCAGAAGTATAAGCATGTATTATATATATCACCTCTGTCTCTTTGTTGTCTTCCCCATCTTCTTTGGCTAAGTCTGACTCTTTTGCATGTGACTGCTGGGACAAGCTGCGGAAAAAGGCCTTGTCACCAGTAGGCGAGTCTAGGCGTTTGGCCTTAGTGTCTTCAATCCCCTTGTCATCCTCATGGTGGAACGTCTGTGGCATAACATACACAGGAATGTTTCAGGCATGCATTAACCAAACGAAAGCAATCGTAAACGAAAATTATATATGTTTTGCCCTGAGTAAATACGGGGCATTATGATTGTCTTGTAGAGCCTCGAAAACTCCCAGGAGCGCTCTCCTTTAGGATGTTTATGAAGTTCTATGCTACCATCTACTGGCTGCTTCATGGTACAGCAGGTTGTGAATCTCGCAACGCTGACATTTATTTGTGTATGTTGAACTTTTACTGGTAGGAAACTCTTGGTTACACCAGCCCACAAGAGATGATTATGTCCATCCGTCAGTCGTGCAGGGAGGGGCTGGGTGGGGAGGGAGGGGCTGGGTGGGGAGGGTGGGGAGGGGCTGGGTGGGGAGGGGCTGACTGGGTGGGGAGGGTGGGGAGGGGCTGGGTGGGGAGGGTGGGGGGTGGGGCTGGGTGGGGCTGGGTGGAGAGGGGCTGGGTGGGGAGGGTGGGGCTGGGTGGGGAGGGTGGGGCTGGGTGAGGAGGGGCTGGTCACCCCGTGGTGCCCTTATAAAACTCAACGTTTCACCTACTCACGCCGGCTTGTGCCCGCCCTCACAGTCGGGCATATTTGCGGAATACACCACGCCGCCGTTGATCCTGGCCATTGACCGAGCAACCCAACGTTCCTACCAGCTCCCTCCGCAGGAATGTGTTATCGCGTGCATGCTGTTCATAAGTAGTGTGAGTGCTGCTGATGAGTAGTGTGCGTGCTGTTGATGAGTAGTGTGAGTGCTGCTGATGAGTAGTGTGCGTGCTGTTGATGAGTAGTGTGTGTGCTGCTGATGAGTAGTGTGTGTGCTGTTGATGAGTAGTGTGAGTGCTGCTGATGAGTAGTGTGAGTGCTGCTGATGAGTAGTGTGAGTGCTGTTGATGAGTAGTGTGAGTGCTGTTGATGAGTAGTGTGTGTGCTGTTGATGAGTAGTGTGTGAGTGCTGCTGATGAGTAGTGTGAGTGCTGCTGATGAGTAGTGTGTGTGCTGCTGATGAGTAGTGTGTGTGCTGCTGATGAGTAGTGTGTGTGCTGCTGATGAGTAGTGTGTGTGCTGCTGATGAGTAGTGTGTGTGCTGTTGATGAGTAGTGTGTGTGCTGTTCATAAGTAGTGTGAGTGCTGCTGATGAGTAGTGTGAGTGCTGCTGATGAGTAGTTTGAGTGCTGTTGATGAGTAGTGTGTGTGCTGTTGATGAGTAGTGTGAGTGCTGTTGATGAGTAGTGTGTGTGCTGTTGATGAGTAGTGTGAGTGCTGTTGATGAGTAGTGTGTGTGCTGTTGATGAGTAGTGTGTGTGCTGCTGATGAGTAGTGTGTGTGCTGTTGATGAGTAGTGTGTGTGTGCTGCTGATGAGTAGTGTGTGTGCTGTTGATGAGTAGTGTGTGTGCTGTTGATGAGTAGTGTGTGTGCTGTTCATAAGTAGTGTGAGTGCTGCTGATGAGTAGTGTGCGTGCTGTTGATGAGTAGTGTGTGTGCTGTTGATGAGTAGTGTGTGTGCTGTTGATGAGTAGTGTGTGAGTGCTGTTGATGAGTAGTGTGTGAGTGCTGCTGATGAGTAGTGTGAGTGCTGCTGATGAGTAGTGTGTGTGCTGCTGATGTGTAGTGTGAGTGCTGCTGATGAGTAGTGTGTGTGCTGTTGATGAGTAGTGTGTGTGCTGTTGATGAGTAGTGTGTGTGCTGTTCATAAGTAGTGTGAGTGCTGCTGATGAGTAGTGTGCGTGCTGTTGATGAGTAGTGTGTGTGCTGTTGATGAGTAGTGTGTGTGCTGTTGATGAGTAGTGTGTGAGTGCTGTTGATGAGTAGTGTGTGAGTGCTGCTGATGAGTAGTGTGAGTGCTGCTGATGAGTAGTGTGTGTGCTGCTGATGTGTAGTGTGAGTGCTGCTGATGAGTAGTGTGTGTGCTGTTGATGAGTAGTGTGTGAGTGCTGTTGATGAGTAGTGTGTGTGCTGTTGATGAGTAGTGTGAGTGCTGCTGATGAGTAGTGTGAGTGCTGCTGATGAGTAGTGTGTGTGCTGTTGATGAGTAGTGTGTGTGCTGCTGATGTGTAGTGTGTGTGCTGTTGATGAGTAGTGTGTGTGCTGCTGATGTGTAGTGTGAGTGCTGCTGATGAGTAGTGTGAGTGCTGCTGATGAGTAGTGTGTGTGCTGCTGATGAGTAGTGTGTGTGCTGTTGATGAGTAGTGTGTGTGCTGTTGATGAGTAGTGTGTGTGCTGTTCATAAGTAGTGTGAGTGCTGCTGATGAGTAGTGTGAGTGCTGCTGATGTGTAGTGTGTGTGCTGCTGATGAGTAGTGTGTGTGCTGCTGATGAGTAGTGTGTGTGCTGCTGATGAGTAGTGTGTGTGCTGTTGATGAGTAGTGTGTGTGCTGCTGATGAGTAGTGTGCGTGCTGTTGATGAGTAGTGTGTGTGCTGCTGATGAGTAGTGTGTGTGCTGCTGATGAGTAGTGTGTGTGCTGCTGATGAGTAGTGTGTGTGCTGTTGATGAGTAGTGTGTGTGCTGTTGATGAGTAGTGTGTGTGCTGCTGATGAGTAGTGTGTGTGCTGTTGATGAGTAGTGTGTGTGCTGTTGATGAGTAGTGTGTGTGCTGCTGATGAGTAGTGTGTGTGCTGTTGATGAGTAGTGTGTGTGCTGCTGATGAGTAGTGTGTACTGTTGATGAGTAGTGTGTGTGCTGTTGATGAGTAGTGTGCGTGCTGTTGATGAGTAGTGTGCGTGCTGCTGATGAGTAGTGTGCGTGCTGTTGATGAGTAGTGTGTGTGCTGCTGATGAGTAGTGTGAGTGCTGTTTGATGAGTAGTGTGTGTGCTGCTGATGAGTAGTGTGAGTGCTATTGATGAGTAGTGTGAGTGCTGCTGATGAGCAAGTCGTGGCCGTGGGCGCTGAGTCCACCTGCATGGAGACCAGCGTGTGGTAGACTCCATTGCGCTTCATCAGCTCATCGTGAGTGCCCAGCTCAACGATGACACCTCCATCGAAGCCTGCGATGATGTCGGCATTGCGGATGGTGGAGAGGCGATGGGCAATCACGATCGTTGTTCGGCCTTCTCTTGCCTGGGGTCATGAGGGGGTGGAGGACGTCACAGTGTGAGGTTGACCAACTTTCAGACCCAAACTGTCATGCCCAATGTCCCTCCGTGCTGCGAGTTGTTGGTTTTCACATTCAAATCATTAAGAGCAATGTTAATACCCACCTATTCCTGAAATTCTATACAAAATTGCAATACATTTCACAATGGAGCCACTTAAATCGTTACATTAATAGATTTGCTACCCATGTTCTAGAGTAGCTAAGAATAATCTAATTTCAAACATGAAGTGGCTGCCTCTGCAGCCCACACATGCATGCAACCACCCAAGCCAGCTGAGGATTCATCACGGGAGATAATGTGTGCACACACTCATATGTGCTCTCCACTTTATGCCTTCATTTGTCGGGAGTCAGTGATCACGGCAGTGTACAGAACTCTCAGTGCAAGGCCAATTTGGAGAAGCTAGTGGCAGCCAGTGAAGTCAGGGGAGCTAAGGCAGCCAGGGTAGCCAGGACAGCCATCGGATAGCCAGGGCAGTCAGGGCAGCCAAGGCAGCCAAGGCAGCCAGGGAAGCGAGGGCAACCAGTGGAGCCATACCTTGTCCAAGGCCTCCTGCACAATGGCCTCGCTCTCCCCGTCCAGGGCCGATGTGGCCTCGTCGAGGAGCAGAAGTTTGGGATTTCGGATGAGGGCACGCGCGATGGCGATACGCTGCTTCTGCCCACCGCTGAGCTGCGCTCCGCGGTCCCCGACCAGCGTGTTGAATCTCTACAGAGAGACACATAGCGTATTCACAGCTGCTTCATGGATACAATTTGAAATCATGCACATTTCGTTTTATAGTACTAAAACGCAAGGGAGTCCATTGCCGATGTTTTCATGGTACAATATTGTTAAATGCTGTCCCGACAACAGTGTAAGTCAGGGAACATTTTCTCCCTTCTCTGAATAAGGGCTAATGCCCGAAATGTTTGTGTATTTTTTGGGATCTAAGGTAGTGATGATGGTGAGGTGTTTATATTTTTTCTATTTTATACAAATGCCATTTTAATATACACTCTGCCAACTTCTAACTCTTGTTTGAAACTTGTGTTGTTAATGTAATTATGTCAGTGCATTGTTAAATTAACATGGTTAAGGTGATGGTAAGATCATGCTAAAATCACTGGCAAACAAGAATAGCCCAGAGTCTGACTTGTGATCGCTCATCTCAATCGATGGACTACCACTTTGTTCATTCACCTGTGAGTTTATATGTGAGTCTCTAAACCTCCACGTGAGTCTATATCTCACAACAAGAACCACACAGTAGCATCACTGCCCACTTGATACTTCACCCATGGATCTCTACACGAGCTTACGGACCTCCATGTAAGTCTATGAATTTCCATGTGAGTTTCTACCTCAAACCATGGACCACATAGTACGCCACTGCCCTCCTATATAATTCATCATCAGCATTTCAGATATTCACCAGGCTACTCCTGACGCCATCTACTGATTCGCTTAACAACCTGAACAACAAATACAATTTTCTGTTCAACTCTACAACCAAAGGAAATCAGAATACCCACCGCAGGGACCAACACACCTCGGGCATTTGGCTGATGAAGTCGTACGCGTTGGCGTTCCGAGCCGCCCTCTCGATGTCCTCCATTGTGACTTTCTCGTGACCGAAGCGGATGTTCTCGGCGATGGTTGTGGCGAAGAGCACAGGCTCCTGGCTCACGACACCGATCAGCTGACGCAAGGAGCGCAGGTTCAGGGTGCGCACGTCCCTCCCGTCTACCATGATCTGTGAAGACCGGGGTGTCAGGTCAAGCAGATTCCCAGGCTGGGCATATTCCACCAACACTGCTGCGACCTTCCATCATGTGAATGTTCAAATGTGACGCATCTATATGGTGCAATTTAAAACATTGCACTGTGGTGAACATGCACAAGCCTGTACAGGCGGGGGCTTAAGTGACAACCCGATCTGCAGTTGTGGTATGAGACAGACACATTGTTGTAAACTGTGTCCGCTAACTAAGCTTGGTGGCTGGTGGCGGTACTGAGGCCAATGCATTCTGCAAATGATGAAGCTACTGCCTGGCATGGAAAAATGCACGTGCTAAATAAAATAAAATAAGTGAATGTGATAAAGTATATTTCCCACGTCAGTAACTTCCTAATGAGCATCAAAGAGGCGTGCGATTATCAAGTGAAATATACCCCAACATGAACATTGTAGTACGAGAAGTAAAAAAAATCCAAAGTTAAGCATAGAAGTAACTTCCTTTGTAGCCTCAATGTGAAAATTTCAATAGGTGATTGCCAGCGATAAATAAGGTACAAGACTTTCATGATTCTTGGTAAAAATTAACAATTTCCTTTGTGACATGGCGACAATAAGCCGTGGAGTCGCGTGCAAAAGTACAGCATGTTTGTGGACGGAACAGCTGGCAGCGACGGCCTTCAAGTGAAAATCTCTTGTCGCACACTTGGCCTGTGTTACAGGGAGGCCAACTGGGGCACAGCCATTCTCACCGTGCCCTGCTGCGGGTCGTAAAACCGCTGCAGCAGCTGGATGGTCGTGCTCTTGCCGCAGCCGCTGCTGCCCACCAGCGCAACTGTCTGGCCGCTCTTCACTTGCAGGTTGACCCCCTTCAGCACCTGGCAGAATGCGACAGAGTTGAGGAGAAATTTTTTGACATTGCAGACATGTGTGGGGGGGAGTGGGGGGGGGGCGGTGGGCGGGCTGTATGTGCGCCGCGTCTTGTTTCATCTCACCGGTACGTCCGCTCTTGACGGATAGTTGAAGTGCACGTCTTGAAACTCCACATTGCCGGTGATTTTGTCGGGCTTGTAACCCTCTTCGGAAAAACTGTCGATCTGTGGTTGCTGTAAAAGGATTTTAAAAAAATGAAAAATAAACGTTGATTATGTGAATACAGCAGTGATGCGGTGACACTCCTCTCGATCATTTCAAGTCCAAATCTATGGGCTAATAAATGACCCTGGGAGCCTTGCCTGTTACGCACTTGTAGTGACATGAGAAGGGAGGGGCTGCTGTAGGCTCTGGGTTCCCAGGTGGTTCCAGACGCGTAAGCCTCTGGGCGCCAGGCACTGGGTTCCCAGGGGGTCCAGACGCTTTTAAGCCTTTGGGCGCCAGGCGTTGGGTTCCCAGGCGCTTAAGCCTTTTTGGCGCCGCCAACGGGGGGGGGGCTGTGTGTGCTCTGTGGGATGTCTGGTGGCGCACACGGCCCCACCCCTCGTCGGACCAGGCATAAAAGGAGAGCTCCCTGGACGATCGGGGCCCAGTTGTAACTTAAGACCCAAGACCCACGACCAGCCATCTGAAGACCCTGGGATGCTGTGAGAGCCAGTGGTGGGACTCTGGAACTCCCGGCTCTACGACCTTGTGAGGGCGAGCGTAGCCAGAGTAGAGTGTCTAGAGTATCTAGGCTGTGTAGCTAGGCTGTGTACCTAGGCTGTAACAGAGTATCAGGACTGTTGGAGTGTTGTATTGTAATAAAGAAGTTACATCTACAAGTGTCTCCGGAACCCGTTACACACTCAACAATTATGAGAACAAGAAGGCCGTTGCGTGGCCTTTCCATGAACTGCACTCCTTCATTAAATGTTACTGTTGACGATCAAACCCATTCACTTTTCTTAACAGTTATATTAAGCCAGAGTATGTTGTATGTATGTTTAACTTCTTTCGCACCGTACATAGCCAACAGTGCTAATCAGAGGTGCGGGGAAAGGACAACAAACTAAACACAAAGAGCAGTTCTAAATAAATTATTTTTCAATTTAGATTTCAAGGTGCACAGCTCCAGCGGCTTCCAAATATCGGATGAAGAGTGATTCAGATGGGTGCAGAAGCGCATTTGAAAGCGTGCTATGCAGTGAACATCTTTATTCAATGGCTAGCCAAAAGCCACTGTGAGTTGACGTATTCCACCAGAGTATGTTGACTTATTAACAAGAGTATGTTCTCTAAACCACGTATACCTCTATGTTTCTCAACGACGAATTAATGTATGTATTCAATGGATACATATAACATATGAATTTCTATATATTTGTGCATACACACACACATATATATACTATACAAGGCACCCACTGAACACTTCACCCGGTCAATGATCTCAAAGATGGTATAAGCAGCACCCCTGGCGACAGAGATGGCCTCAAGGAATGGGGCGCCTTGGCCAATTCCAAATGCTCCAATGATGACGGCGAAAAACACCTGCCACAGAAAATATCTCATTCAGTCTCACCTCCTCAAATCAGCACCTTATCTAAACGCTTAGTACCTCCAATTAGCATGGTTGGCTATGTATGGTGCGAAATTAGTTCAACACACGTACAGAACTTCTCAAGGAATATGGGGCTGGGGTTTACATGTTGGCACGTGTGTTATATCTGCAGAGTGGGATGGCTATTGGCAGGTGGAAATAGCCCATCCTCCAACATAGGAATCGTGCCCTATTTCTTTTTGTAACACTTCAATCAGAATTGTGTGTATCTGGATAGAATGTATATAATTTACCTGTGTGTACCGATGTTTTTTCACTGAGATTAACAATTTAACATTTCTTGCCAAAGCGAAACTTATTTTGTAAACAACCAAAAAAACACAATTTAATGAAACCCTTGAAAAAAACAATGAATGTCAACCATCGCGAATATGCTCTGACAAGTGTTGCATTGTATTATATCAATGTTCCATAATAAATAACAATACTGTCATTATATACAACTCACTGTAAAATGTGTTCTGTATAACAATACTGTCATTATATACAACTCACTGTAAAATGTGTTCTGTAGTGTACAAAGCTATTAACGTTGCAAGAAGCATTATTCCGATTGCTGTTGTCTTGTGCGCAGGTTTGTGAATTGCTTGTGCTGACACTCACAATCATGACGTTCCCTATGGTGTAGGAAGTGTCCTCCAACACCAGTTTGCTTCCGTACCAGAATGCCAGCGAGTACGAGGCATACACGATGAACATGGTGAAACCAATCGACAGATTGGTGGTGATGGCCTTCTTAATCCCAATATTTCTGGCCACCACAAGGTTCTTGTCATATCTGCCGCAGACAAAGAAAATTGCTTAACATCAATTGGAAAATATTGGTTATGACAAGCGAGAGGCTGTCCAGTACTATATCGTAAATGGTTTATGATGAACTCAAGTTACATGCGTGGACTGTGAATGTGCGTTACTGTGTGTGTGAGAGAGCACTAATATAAATAAATATCTGAAGTGTTTTTGGGTTGTACTGCGCATTGTTTGCCATAATGTCCGACTTTGAGATCCACATGCCTTTCCGTTCCTGAAGAGAAAAACGTAGGACATCATACCGAGCAACTCGAAAACACAGCAGGGATAATCCTACGCAGTACTGAAAAAGTTGTCATCTACACTGCCCTATGACACAATCGCATTTAGCATGCTAAAGTTTCAGACAATGGTACTGCATCAATGCAGAGAGGTGCTGTGTGTGTAAAGGTTTGAAACATTGGTCCATTTCCATGGTTCCCTCCTATAAAATCTACACCTCCAATTAGCACAGTTGGTTAAATACAGTGCAAAAGAAGTTCAACATACATGCACACAAAATCTGCCGATCCCTCTTGTGTGGAGTCACGTTTATGAGCACTGTGTGCTTGATCCACCCATCAAAAGATTTCCTCCCAGCCCCTGATGCACAAATCACCTCTTGAGCTCCTTCTCCTGACCCCCGAATGCCATGACGGTGCGGATGGAAGAGAGGACCTCCTCCGCCACGGCGCCTGCCTTCGAGTACGCCAAGAGCTCACGGTTCGTGAACGAGGTCAGGATCTACCAATAGTCAAAAAGAGACAGCAATGAAAACCAATCGTCAATTACAGTCTGCCTTGCAGCACAAACTGCAGGGTTTCATGCCAACACCTCGGGAAAGGGCCCCTCTTCGTCGCAGCATCTCTCTGCTATGGAAAAGGGTAATTGCCTCAAACGTTACCTATGATATATTTTTCCTTTTTTGGGCAGTGTTATTGATGAAAGTGTTAAGTTTTTGTCAATTGTGAATGTTCACCCCTGATAATGCAGGATCGCATTGTTGTGTTTGTTGCATGTCAACAATTATGCAGCATAAAAAGAGGACATACATATTACTATTGCATAAGGCTCATCGTATATATGTTACAACTGTTTTAGTCAACAATGTCACATTGATTAACGTCTATGAAAAAATAGGAAATTTGAAATAAAATGCAAAACTTAAACAAAAGCTATGAAAATGTCTGTGCATTTAGGCCTGTTAAGTAAAATGATTATGAATTCAGTGGATAATTACACTCACTAGCTTATAATGAGCAACTTTTGTAAAATTATTTGTCATGGTTGTATCCCATCATCATCATCATGAGTTAATTCGCCTTCAGAACACATTACGAATACAAAGCAATTCATGTCGTAGTTCTATAAACAGAATGTAAGACAATTTTGAACCATAAATGGGCTCACTTTTCAAGGTGCTCCTGAGCAACAGAGATGTTTGTTTTAGATTATGTCAATGCTGCTTGAGTGATGTTTGTAATACACATATACAATATATCATCATCATCTATCCCTTCACCACAGTTTTATTTTGTCCTTAATCACAACGATTGTTAAAGTCACCACTAAAGCTTCGCCTGTCAACTCTCTCCACATTCGCCAGTCCTTTGCAGTCTTTGTCAAGCCTTGTACTGGCTTTTCAGTTCACATTGTCATAATGCTATACCTACTACATTATATACAAAAAACATGGGATGTTAGCGGTTGGTTAACAATGTTCAACGACAATGTACACAGCCCACTGCATGGGGGACACAGATACGCTTGGCCCTATTCAGAGTTCATCAGTGAGCCATGCATGGCTACAGATGGCAACATAAGCATAGCCGAGCAACGTAGCCCTGAAGAGTCAATGTAGCTCAGACGGTGGGGTATTTAAAATGCTTAGAAGCCATAGTGCCCAGTGCTGTCCCTGACCTTTGACCAGAACCCTGCGGAGATCGCGAGCACGGGGCTGATGGCCAGGATAACGAGCGTCAGCTTCCAGCCCTTGATGAAGCCAATAATGAAGCCCGAGATGAAGGTGGCCAGGGACTGTGCGAGCAGTGACACCTTGTCACCCATGCCGTCTGTGATCTTGTTGATGTCACTGTAGAGAAACACATTGTTACATCACCTGAATCTGTGGTATGCTGCGTGATCATGGTAGAATGTGAGAGATTGTGGTACGGTGTGAGTGATCATGGTGCGGTGTGAGTGACTGGCATGTGGTGGATGATCCTGGGTTGGTGATTTGTGGTGTGAGTGATCTGGGTGCAGTGTGAGAGTGGTGTGGTATGAGTGGATTAATAGTGGTGTGGTGTGAGTGATTGTGCTGTAGTGTGAGTGATTATGGTGTGTTGTGAGTAATCATGGCGCAAAATGTGTTCTTGGCGTAAGTGATCAAAGTGTCAGTGATCCTGGTGTGAATAACTATGCTGTCAGTGATCTTGGTGTGGCGTAAGCTGGTTGCTCATACTCAGTTAGGCGCGTGTTCAGCTCCCCTGTCTGGTTGACGTCGAACCAGCCAATCTCCTGCCGCAGCACGGCGTGGAAAAACGTCTCTCGGATCCTGCGTGCCTGGCGCGATGCCGACAGCACCCAGAAGGAGATGTGGATGTATGACGCCAGGAATGCACCGCCGCCGATGGCCACATAATAGTACGCGTACCTGTGTGAGTAACAGGGGTGCGGGTGCCTGAATATCGGTTTCACCTTATAGTGATAAGTACTATCAAGAAAAACAAACCTGTGGCATAAGTTTTGTGCTGTATAATTGCTCATTTGCTTTCTGTCAATGGGGCCACATCCTCCTTTACTCTTCACCTGTAGTGGATCAATATTCAGTTGCATAGGGAAAACTTTAGCGACAGTAAGTACTGTACTTTGCTTTGTATGTATGTATGTTAAACCTATTTCGCACCATACTTAGCCAACCGTGCTAAATGAAGGTGCGGGGGAAGGACAACAAACTAAATAGAAAAAAAACTCACTGTAACACTGACGCAACATACAGTACGCCAGCACATTTAATATGGAACTTCACCTCAATTACGTTAGAATTTTACGGCCAAATTTCAATTCATTTTTTTTCCAGCTCTTTTTGCCTATCTTTTGGTATGGTCATGATATTGTGTGAGTTACGGATGAGGATAAAAAATCCAAACGAATGTGTGTGATGTAATTTTTCACCATGTTGAGGTGCTACCTTCATTCTCTACGCATACGCACACGCACATCTTTCCTATGCTTATATAAGCCCGTGGACAATTACTAAAACTTACAGTCCTTTGTGAATTCGCTGCTGAATGAAGACCCTCATCCCCCACCCGGCTCTCCCCCTGGCCAACCCCTTTTGTTTTCTCAATGCGATGCCTAAATACTTTCCCGCTCCCCAGCTTTGCGTTGCCCCCCAGCTATGACCAGGCCTACCACACCTCATCCTTAACACTCGCTCCTGTTCTGTTGTCACTATAACTACACCGCCACTTTTAATAACCCTAACCTTCATCTCAAACCACACAATTGTATAATCGCTGTAAACTGCCTTGGAAAATGCGCTATATAAACTTTGATGAGATAAGTCATGGGGTTCTTTTAACAGACCTCACCATGCTGGCGAGTGTGGGTTGGTAAAGAGGTTGAGCAGGGTGGGTTTAGATGTTACTCACCACTGATGTTAGCCATTGCTCTGAATCAAACTCAGGTTGCCGGGTTCACAGCACAGTGTACTAACCACTGGATCACCACTCTATCCTGACATACAGTACTATATAGAATATGTGTTCGAGTAGAGGCATTTGAGTTACCGCTTAAGGATAATTGGTCTGGTGTCTTCTGGCACTTTTGTAGAGCTTGTGGCTTTAAATGTTCTGGGTTGTAGGGAACTTGCATGGTAAGCTATTTGTAGGAGTTGACCACGCGAGTTTCATCTCAAAGTGACCATGCGAGTTTTAACACAACATCCACCACTCAGAACACGCATGGTGGAATGGCTTGCAGGGACAGCATGGTAATATTTTTGCCATGGGACTGTCCACTCATAACAAAATGAGCAAAGATACAAACAAAAAGATCGCCCATATAGTGCTTTTATCGAGCACCTTTGAAGGCCGACTTTAATTAGCAATACAATACATCCCTATGCAGATGAGAACAATGTATTGGCGGTGTGTTATCCTGTGTGAGCACTTAGTAAGGCTCATGAAATATCTCTCCAAGGCATACAATCTTGACATCCAGACCACAGTATGTATGTGCTATAATCTATATACACACACGGCAGAAAATGAATGAAGTACCTGTATACCTGCTAGGGGAACACCAGCGCATTAATGTATTATATTAGCAGTCCACATTCCCTGATGGCCAATGTTAGGACAAACTGTACTATTATTTAATGATAGAACACTTGTAATCTAGTGCGTAATGAGAGTCTAAATGCACCAATCTAATTTTAATAAGTCAAATGATTGAACTTATATAGTAATTACATTTTAAACGTTTTGTTTTCATTTAAAAATCCAATGAAACATAACTAGAGGATAACATGAACTGTTTATGACAGCAAGTTTCTGGATGCAATCTGCACGGAGAAACTATGTCAATACCGTGTCATCTGCTCCTCAAGGCTTTCTGATTCAGTTCCATCTGCAAACAGAGCAACACATTGCATGGCTGTAAATCTGCATCAGCAAAATTATCATTTTTAATTCTTAGTTTGAATCAAATGTTGTATATTACCATAATTTGATTTATGAAATCCTGAACATGCTACAACATGATATCCAACAAATAATTTCTAATCCTTCAACTTCAAATGCATCTCCAGGTCATGGTGAAATAACCTGGAGGCCATGAACAAAGGTCAGCGCAATAAAACACAAAATACGACAAGTGGATTTCAACAACAAAAAAGGTCCAATAAAGATGAGCAATAAAGTGTACAAACTGTCCTCGTACAACAAGTTCATTGAGTTACTACAAGTTCCAGCTAATAGCACGCAGCCGGCAGTCACGATTACAAAATGACCGCATGCTAGTGATTGCCTGTAGGGCAAAGGCAATATATTCTCAACGTAAAATCCAATTTAAAGAAATGTGTTTGTAGAAATCCCATACAAACACTAAATAGTAAAATGCTATGGTTGGTAACGGAGTATGATTAAACTGATTACAATAGTTTCGCGGCAAAATCAGTGGCAGAATTCAAAACCATCTTACTTGTCTCCGTGTTGTTCTGAGCATCATTGACAAAGGTGTCTGTCATTTCTCCAAAGAGGATGATCATTACTGGGAGGGCAGCTCCGTTTGCAATTGCAAAGATTAGTCCAACCACCATCATCAACTTGTCCAGCCCACTTGCAAAACGGAACTACAGATACAAGGAAAATATTCCAAAAATGTTTTATACCTCAGGTGTTGATATTGTAAAACAAACTGTTAATGCCAGTATCCCAACTTTAACATAACAAGCAATTACATATCATAATAATGTAGTCTCCATGGTCAACCAGTGTTGAACAGAGCTACTAATATCCAGTGGCAGTTCTGAGCTACTTACACACATTCTATATAAGTATGACAGGGATCAGAATACCTCGTGGACAACCAGTGTTTGGTTTTGACACAGTGGCACTTATTTATCGCTTTCGGGAATAATGGCACAAAAAAACTGTCAAGCAAAGATTGTATCAAAAACCTGTAGATTCCATTTCAAGCCAGGGTGGATTAATACATCGCAGGATCGTGGTGTTAGCTTGGGGAGGCCTTCATCCAGCAGTGGATTAATCTTGGCTGATAATGGTGATCATGATATTCTATGTATTGTGTTTATGTAATGAATAACAATGGAATATGTTTATGAAGTAAATGATTTAACCCATGTTTAGGGTAACATACCAGTCTGAAGAGCCCAACCATATTGGTTTTCACTTTGGGTTCTTTTTTCTTTTTGCTGAAAATACCACGCACATTTTAGTTTTTTGAGATTCAATGGACAACACTCTGCGATGGTCATGGGAACTTTACATGTTTTTAGTTGAAACCTTACTTAAACACCACGAACATTTGCAAACATTGTTCTCAATAAAAAACACGTGTAAATTAATTATGTAACCTGGAAGGATAAAACCTTTCATACAAATGTATATGCCCCATGACATATAAGGCATGAGGAGGCATTCATTCAGCAGTGAATTGACAAAGGACTGTAAATTATTATTCATATATGTTTCAAAGAGCGTGGGAAATATCTGTATAACACAAGTGTCAAGCAAGATGTATGAGCGAGTGATTGAGTGTCCGTTACTCACCCATGCTTGGCGTCTTGCTCGGTGTCAACACCGCCATCCGTTATATTTTCATAAAGAGGATCAACATTCTTAGCTGCGGCGTCTCCATTCTCAACAGCTCCCACGTCAACCACAGCCTTCTTCTTGCCCATGTTTTTACCTGCGTGGAACAAAAGAGGTGTCCAGATACCGGCATGGTTATCCACACGGACCCCATACCGGCTACCTTCCTCGCCTGCCATCTTCCTGTTGCAGTTTCGCACCTCACACGTCATTGCCGTGCTGCTAGGCAGCACATCCTGTGGAATTTTTTTTTTATCATCTGCCTGCTGCCGGTGTCGGATTCACAAGCTAATTGTGTTGAATACTCTCATGCATATTGCTAATTTGAGCATTGTTTTGTTTGCACAGGATTCCGTTTCTGCACTTCATTGTTTATAATACACCGTGAAATAACTCATGTAGATATTTGATTAACCGGTGATTATTATGGATACATCATACATATATGGTGCATGATCCTCCAAAGCAGACTTGATATACTGGATACAGGTCCATGACACGCATTATATATTATGTGTACATACCATACACATATTACTGGGACAGCTGCTAAAATTGCTGAGTGGTAGTGAAGCCACCAATGTTACGCCTTTCCTTGATGCAGTTAATTTACATTTTTAGATTTATTTTCCTTTAAATCGATTCATACAAATAATTTATTTTTACTTTTTAAGGGTTTGCTGCTCAAAGTCTCGTAATGAAAACCTATTCATAGTCAAATTCAAAACTTGTTACTGTTCTTTACATCTTCCAGTTTTTTAAGGGCACTGCTGTGTAAAGTGTGACCTCCAACTGCTAAATCAGTCAATATTTCTGCCCTCTTTCTCTGCTCTGAAGATGGGCGATTATCTAAAATGTTAGCTCATTATATATTTTTCTAATATAGGGCAGACATGGTGATGAAATCTGGAGAGTATAATTTTAGATTTATAGCAGAACAACTTAAATGGCTGGTCTATGTTACAGGGCTACAACTCGGACAGAATGCCCGAGAGAGTTTGACGGAGATTGATGGACTCATCATAGTTATGGGATGAGTTAGATCTAGGTCGCTGGATGCATTTAAAAGCGAACTCGAGATTCAAGAGTTTGTCATAGATACAATCACAAGGAAAGGCACAATGAGCATTTGGTTATGATGTCTACCTGAATACATCCCTCTCTGAGGGCCAGTCAAACTCTATGTGGCTGTTGCTTTAAATGCCCAAAGATAAAAGCCCTGTGCTCTTAACACTGAACCGAACATCCGTGAGACACATAGGTAGTAATTGTGAAATCTTGAACTCGGGTTAGGAGTGCTCAGAATTTTAATACCAGTTTGGGTTAAGTGATAACTTGAATATAGGATAATGTAGCACCTAAACACGTGACTGCTGGCTGTCATAATATTACAAAGCAATACAGTAGAGTTTTGTGGGTTAATATCCATTGTATTGCACAAGAAACCATGATAGCGGTTGCCATTGAAAATGGGAGATGGACCAAGATATTATAATCGCCTTTGCGATGATTCCTATGCGTATACTGCACATCCGTTGGTGAATATGTGATTAAAACTTCATATTCCATATCCAGACCATTTTGCATATGTGGTCAACCCTTAAATTTTTTTTGAAATATGAATACTGTGATTGTGGATAAGACTGATAAAGCAAACATTTTATCAGAGCTGGACTAGTCGTGTTGTCCAACTCATCGAATAACAGGACAATATTTAGAAAAAACTGTCACCTCTTTTCTCACAGGTGAGTCACTCCACAACAGAAGGAGCATCAGTCGGAGTATCAACATTTTTCAATGCACCTTTGAGATCAGCACCCTAAATCAAAACACATATTATACTTTGCAGCGATCATCCGGAGCGAGACATTGTATTTTAGGCCACTAAATTGCAGTGGCAGCTAGAAATGTACAACTTCTCTAGAGCAGTTTTGAGTGAAGATCTCATAGGTAGTGATTCAAGTTGTAGTTTATTGGCAATAACATTCCAGACCTGGGGGCATCAATAGCAAAGGCCCTTCTTCCAGTATTTGTACGGCAATAGGGAATGTGAAGCTGGTAAATGAGCGAAGACCTTAGGTCAAATTTGTTCTTTGAAACAGAGAGGAGATCCAGCAGGTAATCTGCAGATTTTTTTGTAAGTATATCATGAATAAATTAAACATGATATGCAACCCCCCACCCTCCTTTGAAAAATAACATTGAAAAGTCCCTTCTCACAGTTCTCATAGCGTTATAACACTGGTCACCACTATTACGACAATTTTGGAAGATTGTCAGTCAGTGGGGGGTTACGGGAGGGGTTCGGTTGCACCACAGGGAGTGCATTTGATGTCTATAAATATGCCCCCCTTGAAAAGTTATTTTTCTCAGTTATAGAGTTTATGACTGAGAGGAAATCCAACTGGTCACTACTATTGATATGACAATTGTGGGAGCTGTTCAGAGTCAGTGGGGGGCAGGGGTAGGAGGTGGGTTGCACAACAGGGAGTGCGTTTGATGTCTATAAATGTATATGAGGGCTACAACACACTTTACAAAATATTAATTAAAAAAATTAGGACCCCTGACATGTTGGGGACCTGCAAAAACAACAGGAGTGGAAAACTTGGACAGAAGGGAAAGGCTTGACAAAAAGGAAAAAGATCGCCGTAAGTTCGGTGTGAGCCACACCTCCTGAGGCAGGCAAAGACTGCAGCAATGGAAAAAGCTCATGTCCTCCGACCATGAGTTCGGTGAACCTCGGAAGGTATAGGCACGCCATAGCAGTTAAATAATAAACTCCTGTCTAGGGCAGGTTTACAGACATGCTTACGCAACTACATAGGGTCCACATTGTGCAATATGCCATAGTGATCACTTTGGATTGTATCGGCAACTTAAATTAAAGCCAGTGCCATGCACGGAGAGTGGCCATAATATACTTTCAGAGTCCCATGCACTTGAGCAAACGTGCCACCACGTTCTGCAGCACCTGCAGCATCCGGAGCAGGCACAGTGGTAGCTGTTAGGTAAATCGCGTTTTTGTAGTCCAGGCTACTCGGCATGAAGGCATGGATTAAGTTTTCAAGATCTGGAGTAATCGGAGCTGGAAGAATCCATTTCTGACCATCACATTGACCCGGGTTTCCATGGACATGGACTGATCAAAAATCTCTCCGAGATTACAAAGTTGATATGGGCTGGCCTAACCCCACTAATAACTGGAGCTTCAACTCGGCCTTGCCAAACTTACAACTTCCTCTCCAAACCCACACCTATCCCCTCTGTCTTGTCAGGGTTCAAACCCACATAATTAGTGGCCATCCAGGTAGTGACCTCAGTCAAAATAAGACAGAGAACGCACCCCCTGGAAAAAGGTGAACGAGACACATATCTGTGTATCACCAGTGTACGGACAGTATTATCTCCAAGTGGCCTGCTTTATACGTTGAACCAGAGCAGTGACAGTACACAGCCCTGAGCCACACTAAATGGTGTGGGAGTACAAGTGTAGTGGTGTTATTTCACACGGACAACGTTTTATTTTCTCCTGTGTCACTTTATTCGTACAGAACTCCTCGCGTTCAACACCACGCGTCTCCGTCGCAACTCCTCTTTTACTGCTCGTCTGCTATGCTCCGCTCGCTCTCTCTCGCTCCGCCAGCCTGCTACGACGTTGCCCTCTGCCAGCTTCTCCACTGCCAGCCTCTCACTATACACTCCGCTAGCTCCTCTACTGATAGCCTTATCACACCCACATTTAGGATTCCGCTCGCTTGCTATATACTTACTATGCTAGCTTCTCTACTGCTAGACACACGTTCCTCTTTTATCTCCCTCCTCAGGAAGTGCCCCCAGATGGCCCTCATTAAGCCGGTGTCCTCCCCATGCCTCTCGCACGTGTTCTCCCCCTCATCGGCACTATCTCTCGCATCTGTGGCGCCTACTCCGCGTTTGCATTTGCAGACAGCCAATCACTGCCTCTGTCCCTAATTGCTGGCGCCTCTCTGTCTGCTGTCACCCAGGCCACCCGCCTGCACCTGCGTATCCTTAGCTGACCTCACTGTCTGCAACCTCATACACAATGCAACTGGTGTTTGCAAACCCTGCACCCGTTACAGCACTACACAAGCATATGAGTAGGCAACCAAAACCAATGTTTTGCTCTGTGCCTTGGAGAAATTAGGAAATCCATTGTAAGATAGTTTCCCCTCTTCCCGCAAGGTTCTTTAGGCCATCTGTATCCAGTGACCAATGGTGTCAGAAGCAGTTCAGAAGTTTAGGATCACTACCCTGCGCAGCTCACCCTTGTCCATCACCTGGAGAAAATGTATGAAAAGGACTGAAACCCGACTGAGAGATATGAAAAGAGCAGCAACCTTCGAAGCAACGTTAAAATTGCCGAGTCACTGTCTTCTCAGTTACCTTCACCAAGAAGGGGAGGATCACCATTGGGCAATAATGTTCTATTGCATGATTCGCTAACCTTAGTTTATTGAGCAAAGGTTTCATGGCTTTTGAACACCCGGTAACACATTGCCCTCTCACAGGGGATGTGTGGATAATACAAAACAATTGACATGATACCTGCCCTCATTATTTTACCAACATAGAAGCATGCAGGACCTCACTACAGGCCATGGTTCTCAAGCTCAGCAGCAACTCCTTAAGGGAGAAATAAGTATGGATTCTCTACGACAAGATATGCTATGGTGTCAAGGGGCAAAAGGACTGGTTTTAACTATGGAATAATACCTGCTCTGATCAGGTCACAGCACTCAAGTAATGATTCTGATTGACAGGTTATGCAGACCAGACGAATCAAGCTGTCCACCATCTGGGATAATTTTACTCGATGGTTCTTTAGAAAGATTAATCTCCACATGAAGAAGATATATTATCTTTGGAGAATTACTTTGTTTCTTTAACCGACCATGAACAATCTTGAATATCCTCCAGAAATGCTCTTTCATCGTTATCAAGGGAGGTGGGGATGGAGTACTGGCTCTTGAGAGTGTCTAGGAACCACAAAGAAGGTTCATTTGAAATATGTGGACAGATATAAATGTTAAATGACCCACCACTCTATATCTGAGAGTCCTCTGATTACAGTCAGTATGTACTGTACTATGACATGGCGAGACTATGCAGATAATGTCCATTTCATGTATCTGAATGCCATACCCTGCTGTAAAAATCGGGGGGAGAAGATAAGAATGTTCATGTGGGCTACCCGCAACATACTGGGAGAACCCCATTGATCACATGGAGTCCAAAAGTTCTGAAGCCTGGCCGTTGCCCATGAGATGTACCCATGAGTTGAAGTCACCCACAAAGATGGTCCTCAGCAACTCCAACACAACTGCAGACTCCGCGCCTGACAACTCAGTACATTTATAGCTTTCCACTATAAGGCCAATTTCTACTCCAATTTCTATGGAACTTTTCCATCGAATTTTTTTTTTAAAAGGTCATGTAGTTCTTGAAAACCTGTCATACCTCTCCTAGTTGAGAATCACTGCGTTAGAACATATGTTCCAAAGTACAACAGTTAAGGTGCCTGCACCTACCACTGTAGTGAACCAACATCAATGCAGCCAAGTTCGTTGATGTCATGCAGTTTTGTAATGATCAATGTAGACAAATACAAAGATCCTCAGTTTCGCATTAACAGACTGTTGGGGAAAGTTCTGAGCACCTATGAAGGTCAGGACGGCACACGAGAATGGTGGGTGGCCAGCACAACGCCGGGACGCCTTTGCCTCCCCTGTGGCGATGTGTACACACCGCATCAGGTACTAATTTTAGACTGAGTCGACCTAGGGGAGGCCCAGGACCGATTCAGATAATCGTCACTGGTTTTGGCCCTGAGTGGGAATCGAACTCGGGTCGCAGTGCGCTAACCATCATACTACCACTGCCCACATATAGACAAATATGTCCACACACGTGCACTTCAATATCCGCAACATGTTTATTCTCTTGAAGGTAAGAAGGCAGCATGAGGTTGTCAAGAGCAGCACGTGACTGGATATGTGAATTGTCATGTGTCGACATTGATATACAGACTTCTGACTAGGTAAAATACAAACTGGAGTTCAATTGAACCATTATCGAGCGCAGGTGGGACACAGGAATTCCCTATATCACTAACAGCTACCTATTCGCATACGGTAGCTGTTAGCCTGGAAATATCATCCCTCTTTTTCAATTGAGCTAACTTAAAACGCTCATCCTTACTGATGTTGCTGACTGGTATCTGAGCGCTTTTGAGGGTTGCAGCGATTTCAGATCTTGTCACATCTAAAGAGCTACATTGACCTGGGCAATATTATCATCCACTGGTATGTGTTTGGGGGTGACTGCGAAGTTCAACCCTTTAGCCAAAACCGACTTTAGACCATTGGGCTATTACTCAGATTAATAACAACTTTGTCAACGTCTAACTATTAAATCTGTGGATCTGGTTTCTTCTTGATTGATGTCTCTAAAACGATGGTACTTTCCACACCTACTGGCTATCAACAAAGATTTGTTCATGAAGCCATCCATATAAACAGACACAGACACAATTTCAACCGAAAGGATGGTTATAAACTCAGCAATCATTGGAAATATGTCATCAACCACTTTGGGTCATGACTTGATTTGTGCTTTCTTGTCAACCTCCACTGTCAGCAGTGTGGGTATGTGGAGCGAGGTGCAATGATTGCCTGGCAGCCCTTTGATTGGCATAGACCCACTGCATTGGCGTTGCTTTCTCTTACATTATCATTACATGTCTCGGACTACATTCGTGAACACAAAGCAGATCTGAAACATGGTAGAACCAATACCTCTGCCGTTGCTGATCATTGTTTTAACGCTGCGGGCTCACACGAAATTGATTTTTCCAAGACGAAGGTACTCTGCAAACCCACCGGCTATCATCAGAGATTTGTTCATGAAGCCATCCAGATATATAAACACGGACACATCTTCAACTGAGATGGGTACAAACTGAGCAATCATTGGAAAGACGTTATTAACCAGGTAAAGTCTTAACTGACTGTGATGTTTCACTCTCATGCTCACATGTCCTTTGGATTGCACTTTCATGCTCACATGTCCTTTGGATTGCACTCTCATACTAGGCATGTCACCGATGCTTTGGCATACCAAGCTCGTGCATTGATATGCTAATCTCTCACAATACAATAGCCACAGCCTCAGGCAGACCATCTCTAGACCAGCCCTCTTACCCTGAGGCTGCATCCATCTCAAGCCTACATAAAACCTTGTTTCAGTAGCTTTCTCTCTCTCACCTGAAGACGGTCGCTTGTGTCAATTGATCATGAAATGTCATGATCAATTATTTTTTCTACCTACGTGACTTGACCGAAAAAACCAAAGAGTAACATTAGCTGCCCTGCCCATGCTGCCGACCATCTCTAAACCTGTATAAACAGTTTGCCTTTAGAGGCTAACTCCCCTTTACCTGATGACGACCGCTTGTGTTGCGATCGAAACGTCGTGGTTTTTGTTTTATTAATATATTTTTATTTTTAGTTTATTTAAATTACTGAAAGAACCAAGAATAAGGCTACATTATAGACTGCCAGTATGCTCACTCAGGTTAAGAACCAGGCTACAGTCTACATTATAGACTGCCAGTACACTCACCAAACGTAATAACCAGGCTCCAGTCTAAATTAGACTGCCAGTACACTCACTCCGATTAAGAACCAGGCTACAGTCTACATTAGTGTTTATTATTTGTATTTTTATTCACTTTGTAAAAAAAGAAATCTGTCTACGTGACTGATACGATTCCTCAATCTTAAAAAAATGTATATACAGTATATATATTTTTAAAAATATAAATTCCACTTCGATCGCAATTTAAGCATGTAAAAACCTTAAACCGAAATATCCCGACAGGATTCGAGCGCGTGTATAGCTCCTAATGTTTCGTTCGTTCTTATACGCGCACACATCACTACCAACCAAAAGCCCACCGCCACCCCTCCCCCAACCAAAGTTACTGCGGTCAAGTGACACGGAGTTCGAACTCTGTTCACTGCCCGCGTTGTCGTGCAAGTTGAGTGTTAATTGCGCACCCGCGTTGTCTGAGGGTCACGCACGGTCGTGGTGCCACTCACCCAGATCACTTGCGGAGACGCCCGCTGCTTGCTTGCCTCCTCCTCGACTCGCCCTTCCCTCGTCACTCACCACCAACTACTACAGCAGTAGTCGACCGAACGCTAAGATGTTGTTGGATAGATGGCTCGGACGGAGTCTTTCTTGGGCGTCCGATTTTTCGCCTCTGTCGGCGGCGGTGTCGCTACTCTGTCTGGCGGTGTGGGGACGCGGGCGAGCAGCTTTTAAAAGAAACACCTATCCCGCGTTAACCATTAACCCGCATCCCTGCCTCGTCGGCAGCAAAGGTCGCTAGATACTTGGACGCTACCACCACCACCAAGCTCCGAGAGAATCACACCAATCCCTTTCTTTGGCGCGCGTCTTTCTCTCTTCTGGCCAAATTTGGTTATGCGAGCTGGCGTTGGTGGTGGATGCTGTTGCTGCTTCTACAACACGCGTGTGTGTATATACACACACGGAAACAAATATACAGAGATTCCCCCTATATCATTCCACGGACTGGAGGGCAAGTGCGATTAGCGAACACCTATAAAGGCCGGTATGGCACACTAAATGGTGGAGGGTGGCCAGCACCACGGCCGGTTGCCTTTGTCTTTTAAAGACACAGGCGGACTTGATAACCTCCAAGACTGAGAGGTATACGCCAGGCTGTCGCGGTCACGTGACAAATTGACAGCTCATACCTTACCCCTGACGAAGTTTCCTGGCTTTTTATGACACGTGTAATCCTGGCCTCTTTCTACACATTTCATTATCGCCAGCCATAGTCAATCTCACTGCTGGGTGATTGCCTCTCAAATCCGTTGCCGTCCCTAACGATCCTGCGATGCAATCACCAAAGGGCCTGCACAGAAGAAAATTTCATCGCTCCGTCTCTGCAATCAATGTCCCAATCCCTTGTACAGTAGTAAATGTTACTTAAGATAAAGTTAAATGTATTTGGAGGGTATGATTTATCAATTTTTTATCATTATTAGACATGTATTTGCAGTCTTTGATTTATTATATAATAATTTAGGATTGGGAGATTACTAATACATTAGTAAAAACGAGGTTTGACTATACCAATGAATACATTTATTTCAGCAACAATACTAGTGTATGAGTTAAGTTATACGTATACACAATTCAACTACGCTTTAGCTAATGGTGTCATAATGATTAAATATGACTCTAAAGCAGGACTTGTGCAAGAAGTTCGAATTTTAGGTAGACCTGTTATTAATGAAAGTTTTGAAATGTTTACCACCTTTTCATGTCCACGAGCACTGCATGCGCGCTGTCATCTTTATCTCAACTCCAAACAGCAAATGTAAAATGACTAAATTCATAGGCTTCGGTGACTGTAGCACTATTATTGTAACTAGGTCGTGCCTGCGAAATTTCAGTTTTGTCCATAAAAGATTATCCGTACCACTGTGCTCCTGGCCAAATCAAGCTACCCACCAAAACAACCTCTCCCAAAAAACACACGTCGCCACCATCAGCTTTGGTGAATCCACGAGTGAATGTGTAATCAATCATCATAGGCCGTTCTCACCACATCACAACATAATCATGGGCATCGTTATGGAGAATATAACACATAGATTAGAAGCAGACAATCTGCCTTCTTTATATATCTGTCACTCCACATACAATCTAAGATTATTTATTACACAACCCATCGGCCCAACAGCCTTCTGGGACTAACATTTAAATAGTATTGATTCAGAATCAGCAAACACTGGACCGGCTTCAACACCACCTGTCTTATCAGAACACTCAGGCTTTCTTGAATCAATGCTAGTCAACTTCCATAAATCATGTTGACTTTATGGTACAATTGTGGTTATGAATACAATTGTGGTTAGATGCGTTTCTTACATAGTTGTACTACTGACGTGAATACGTTACAACACGTAAAGGAAACGTTCAGGTCAGCCTTGAAGAACCTCATATCATCAAGAAGTACTGTTTGCTAAAATGTTAATGTACTTTCACCGGTTTTGAATATGTGTCAACATATATTACGTGGAAATACTTCGATATAATACATAAATACATTGTACCAACGACAAACACATTGCAGCCTTGCAGAACGTAAGAGCAAGAACTGTTAGTGAGCACTTTATTAGGTGCATGAGAGATTAGTGTAGTCAGTAACAATTATAGCGACCTTAATCTTTTTAGTACATCTTTTGGCACTAGATACTAATTTAAGACCAAGTCGACCTTAGGATATGTACCGTGCAAATCGGAAGTGCGGGGGTAGTGCAACAAGCTAAACAGGACATGGTTTGAAACCGCTTGCCACTGTTGTTAATGGTTTGGAATCGAACCCAGGTCAACAGGTTCATAGCTCAGTGTAAGAACCACTGCACCACACACAAAGGCACTGAGACTCAATACCCCCAATTATGTAACGTGGCCAGGAATATAACTCAGATCTTTGAAAACAAATAAACAGACAATTCACCTCTATATCTGTCCATCCACATCAAAACAAACTCAAGTATATTTTACTGGACAAATCCCATCAGCCACACGGCCTTTTGGGATGGAATACAGGGTGACCCAAAAAAAACGGGCCCCGTGCACACGGGGCCTATTAGAGTTGGGGCCCGTTTTTTTGGGTCACCCTGTATTCCAGTACAGTATGAGCGTTGAAGGAGTATACGGTCTGCCTTTGTATTGAATTATACAGTATAAGGGACTGGATGAGTATTTTGTGTCAGGTTGTTGAGATCAAAGTGGAGTTCGCTAATAATCACATTCATCACCTTCCTTCACACATACACAATTGTTGGTGACCAACATGTCCAGCTCAGTTTAATAATTGACAAGATGTCAAGTAAGGGCTCATATCCATGTTTTTTGCTTGAACATTGCATCACTCCAAAACACCGAACCTTGACATCTTACACAATAATGCTCTTACGACATCTAACGATAAGCCTCAACACCATGTTTTAACAAAGAAACTGCATTTGTGTTGTAGTACAAGCAATGTACTTTTACTTGCGCATTGATAACTGCTGACTTCATATACAGTGTGTGCAGTATTCCAATATGTTCATTAACATTTTCAAGCACTGTATTGTAAACATTAAGCAACGACAACACGAGCTACAAAGATCAGGATTAAATTAAGTTAGGGCGAATGTAGCCAATTACCGTAGGATTTAAAAATGGCATGCGGCTTACGGTTATCTGATACCAAAAATGGGATGAAAATTGTGAATATATGACGGTCTCGTTTTTATTATCACCGTATAGCATGTCTTAAGTAAAGGAGGGGGGCAAGGGGGAGAGCTGGCGGGGAACGGACGGAGAAGGCTGGGAACAAGTTTGGACTGCGGGAAGAAATGAAGGACGAAACCTCTGCAACCTCGTGTCGGCTCTACCTTACATCGGGTGGCAGCGGTGGTTCCGACAATGGCTACAACCTCCGTGGAAAAGAGCCAATGGAAGAGGAAGCAGGGGCCGGGACCCCCCCCCCCCCCCCCCGGGGATCCCCCCAGGGCCAGGGCAACAAGAGAGCCTTCTCGCGGGAGCAGCAGCAGCAGGGGGCCCGGACCCCATGCAGGACCGCATTGTCCGCGTGGAGAGGGCGCTCCAGGAGGTATTGCGCCGGCTCCCTATGGGGGGCCTGCCGGCGCCAAGATCCCCTCTCGCACTCGTTCTACTACTGGAGGAGGCGCCACAGGACCCGGCGGCCGACCAGCCGGCTGGGCATGAGCCACAACCACGGCTTTACTTTATAAATGTATTAACATGTCACTGTTCATTGACACTGTAATAACCTAATTAATGCTTAATTTTGTTAACCTTAATTAGCTGGAGAGAGCAGTAATAATGTCTCATTTAAAATACAACTCTCGCGATGATAACAGTAACGTGCCTAAGCACTGACTCATTCCTTTATTGCACCGTGTTGCAACATTTCGGGAGTGTAAAGTTTAGCCTTCACCCACCTATGGTCACCCCATAAATACGCAGACAACACCACACTACAATCACAAAAAAAATGTTTTACACGTAACATCAGCCACATGGCCTTCTGTCAGTGATGTATTTATTTATGAAACCATTGGTTTAATACAAGTGTAGTGACTAATTCGGAGACAGTAAGACTTGGAGACACTTCCTTTAATTAACAAACACCATCGGAATAATACATACCCTACGTGGGTGCACACTTTACAGTCGCTAGCCTAAACACAACTCTAACCGTCTAACACTGACGGTGCTGACGGAGACAGCCAACAACCATCTAGCAGCGCAATATTGAGTGAAGACAGCAGCGACGATGGCGACGAATGACAGAGCGATGGCGACGAGATGGTAACGACTATCTTGAACAGCATGACGGAGATCCCACTTCCAGCAACAGCCCCGAGGTCCCCCACAAGAGCCCCTTCTTATACTCTCCCTCTCGGGAACCCACGAGTGGGTTCCCGAGGCTTCCCGATAGGCCCCCTCTGTGACCTTTCCCCAAGATTTCCACTTCTCGCCCTTGCCCAAAGGCTCTCGGGAGTTCTTCCCAGACCATGTGACCACCCATTGGCCCCCTCCATCGGTGCCCCCCCTCCAGTATCATCCGGTCATATGTCCCCAGGTCAGCCAGAGTATCATGCCCCCAACATAACCCTAGCTGGCTGACACTCTCTTGCTCTCTCAACTGGAGCCCACACCGCACGCTATGCGTGGTGCCACCACGCTTAACCAGCGCTCACCAAAGCCCCCACTAGGGCTGGTACTACACCCCGTGTCCGGGGTGTACACACAACAGTATACATCCCGCTGTGGCCTCGCAGGCCCGGTGTTGTATACTAACCCTTCCTCCAAAATTGAGATTAATAATATTTGATGATTTTTATATATTATCTTTTTACTTGTTTTTTTTAAACACACCAAAGCGCAGCAAACTGCAAAACACCAGGTGTTGTTAAGTGATGAACTGGAGGAGGGCTAGGATGGCAGAATTTGCAACCTTGCTTCAAGGAAAGATAAGGCCTGATGAACGGGCACATGTCACCCGTGCAGGCGGCAGAGACAGTGGGAGTGTCAGCCAGACATAGTTAAGGCAAAAAGCCCAACCATCCTGCATGGTTTTAAAGTAACGTCAAAATTCGAAATTCAACAACAGAGTAGGCTAAAGTATCGATCCTCGCGCTCGCTCAAATTGGAGACCAGGCTGCGAGCTACATCAATGAACCATTGCCCATTTGCTAATCCAATACTGAATGTTAATATTACTGAAGTCAAAACGAATTCTATGACCTCAGCACATGGGCAAATAATAGGGCAGTGTCGACTCAAAGGCAATGGAAGAAAACAGAGGCGCCTTTGTCTAAATCACAACCACAGAAAGCCAGGAATCATCACTGATTGTGTGTTTAGGGATTCCGAGCTAGTTGGAACACGTGCACACAGGGGGGGAGGTAGAAGTACGCCTTGTCCTCCTGCAGCTGAGGGAGCAAAGATAAACCCAAGAAGGCCAAGAAATTAAATTAAGTGGGTCAGCTCAAGGCTGTGTGCACAGGGGAGGGAGCTGATTTAAACAACCCTGCACGTCTGAACGTGAGGGGGCCCTGGACCTGAAATTAAGAATAACACTCCCAGAGCAGAAGGTGATACACGGTGAGACGAGAATAAGAGGGTTGTATATCTCTCAAGGATGCAGACCCAGCTGAACAACAAGGCTGCGGGGGTCACCAGAAGTTCGCGTTCGCCTAGTTAAGACAAAAAGCTCAATTATTCTGTATTGCTATTAAAGTAACGTTAAAGTCGGAATTTAACAACAGGATAGGCTAAAGTTTGATATTCACACCCACTCCAATTAAACCAGGTCACAAGTACGCCTACTGAACCATCACCATCATTAAGTCAATATGAAATGTTATTTCCATACTTTAATGCTTTCTATACAACTCGACCCGAAGCATATGCATGAAAAGACAAAAGTAAAACTTATGAAAAGCCAGGATAACGGGATGAATCACCACCAGGTCGAATATAAATACATAATAAAAAAACGATGTTAAACCCAGGGTCGGAGAGAAAGGGAGATCCCGGCCGTCTTTGTATCTCCGCCGCGCGGGATAGGAGTGTGTATACGCTCGGGGAAACACCTCCACTTGAGTCAAGCACCACGATGGGAAACGACAGACCTTAGGTTACATACAGAATCATAACTGTGAAATAGTAAGGGACAAATGTTAACTTAAAACTTCTTAACCATTTCTTTGTGCGCCGGGTCGGAGAGAGTGTTGCCCCTCCCTCCAGGTGGTGCAACACGAACAAAGACGCCTATGAGACGATTTGTAACGTCTGTGTTTTGGGTTCATGAAGAAGGCCAGACAAGAGATAATATTGCACCCAGACAGAGAGACGACCTCGAGGCAATTTGTAACACCTGATTGTTTGCTCGTGGGTTTTATGGAGGGAGTGGGACAACGGAATACCGTGAGTGATGCACACAAGGACATACGGACGTACGGACAGATCCTGACACAGCAAAAATCGAAAAGAAGCCCCGCCTTGTGGGCGGGATCCAGGGGGATTTTTCGGCATAAAGGAAAGGATCCTGAGCATTGGGAATTAGTGCGACCAGTGGGTTGGCTCAGGAACGAGTGCGACCAGAGGGTCGACTCAGGAGTGCGACCAGAGGGTCGACTCAGGAGTGCGACCAGCGGGTCGGCTCACGTGGGGGGTGCGACCAGCGGGTCGACTCAGGAGCGAGCTGCGACCAGCGGGTCGGCTCGACTCATCTTCAGCTCGTCAACCTCTGCCGAGTCGGAGGTCTCTGCTGCCGCCGGAGTGGTGAGCATCGCGGTTCGGCGACGACCCAGCACTGCGCGCTGCGAGCGGGTTGTGGGCGCCACCTACCGACCGGGTTCCGAACTGCGACAGCGTATCAACAGCCATCCGAACCAGTTCACCACGGTGACAGGGGAGCGACTGATACGTATGACGCGCACCGCCCCCTCATCACACGACCACCAGGCGTCTGTTTGACATAAAGAATCGACTCCGAACACTGACTATTCAAGACAACTCTTACCACTCAAACACACTCGAACCCATAAGCCATCCGTGGCTGGGAAGGCATCACAACGAGACCGAGTGATGGCCATCCGTCGTTTATAAAAGTATTCGTAATTTTTATCTTTAATATTTAGTGGGCTGTACTCTTAATCGCATAAATTCCCAACAGATCCATCAATACGAACTGATTTTTGGCACCTCCTTCCGCCGAGCCACGCTCACGTGGGGAGTG
Organism: Lethenteron reissneri; assembly: GCF_015708825.2. Classification (NCBI taxonomy): domain Eukaryota; kingdom Metazoa; phylum Chordata; class Hyperoartia; order Petromyzontiformes; family Petromyzontidae; genus Lethenteron; species Lethenteron reissneri. The sequence goes on from NC_083799.1 coordinate 4,082,232, forward strand.
GTGGCCCACCGGATCCTTATCAGGTGATCTGGTCCCCAATTAGTAAACTTGGTATAAGATAACGATCTTCGGAAAAGGAGCACCGTCGCAGGCCCTTACTCCGAGCCGTTCTGTTGTCAGATAACCTGCCGATGTATCTGTTGAGATTGGTGCCTTTAAGAATAATAACTGTTTTTGATTGTGTTTTTTTATCGCCGTATAATCTTTCAAGTATCTTTCAGTCATAATCGCCGCACGTACTCGCATCCTCTACAGAATATTCAACTGTCCCGTGACCCAAGGTGCTAACAACGTGATAAGGGTTGCGTATGATCAATAAGGAGTGCGGTACTGCGTGAACAAAATTGAGTATAATCATTCATTAACGTTAAGGTTTTCTTAGCATAGTATTTGCATATTTTAACGACTCTCTCTCTCACTAACAACCATCGCGTTATGCGGGATCCATGTGCCGTTGTCAAAGTGAAATCAGACAATCGTTGATGATACTGTATTGATGCCGTGTTGACGTTCCGGGATTGAGAGTTCGCATACTATATCATAGTTAAGGTTGAATTAGTAATAAATTGATCAATACAGAAGTGGTTGTGTGATTCTTTCCTGAAATCTATGCATAAGATCTGCTTCTGCGTTGAGATCTGAACTTGGTGACCTTAATAAACACACTAACACATACTCAGTAAATGTTAAAGCGATAACGGGGTGAACCGGGGACCTAAAATATAACCACGAATACACACTCTGGGAATGTTAAAGCGAGAATGAGACGAACCTAGACAACGATGCCGAGTTAATCTAAGTTAATCTTGCATACTTACACCACACCTGCATAACTGCATACGATTAATTGCCTTATTCCGATCGATAACCCACCCTCATCACCGAGGCGGGGTCTGGTTATCATAACGACTTGCATTATCATAATTACACCCACTCGCATAATTAATACGATTACCTCTCGAATTGGCATAATTAAAATGTGCGTAATTACATAAATTAACATATTTCCGGATAATTACACATTTGGCCAAATTTCATTTAATTATTATTATTTTCACTGAATATTCATAACCCACATATACAACATAATAATTTCACCCACGCACGCATACAACATAACAAATTTTGATAACCAACATATACAACACCGGCACCAAACAGTGACACAGTGACATTCCCAGTCACCACACAAGCATGCTCCAAACCGCATCTCTGCACTCCTGCCAGTATCTGTAAGCCAACGTTTCAAAGAAGAAGAGCGATTTGTTGTTTTGTTTTTTTCTTTGAGAGTGGCATCACATGCAGAGTTGCTTGTGTAGCGGTGTTACGGGAGGGAAACGGACAAACACACAGGGGTGTCCACATCCACGTCCGCAAACGGTTACCACTCTGGGGGCTGTGGGGGGATGCTGGGATCCCACACAGCCCCACCCCTCGGTGGCAAATTGAAATAAAAGGCAGGGAGCGAGAGGGCTCGTGGTTCAGTGTTGGGGAGCTAACGAGTGAAAAACCAGTGAAGACTGAAGACCGGCAGATAGGCCCTGGAACTCTTCTGACTCGCCGTCCTTCTCAGGACCGAGCAGAGCAAGCCAGTGGCGCGGCCCCAGAGCCTCAGAGCCGATGTTCTTCTAAGAGCCGTGTCTGTCTGGCTGGGTGTCGTGACCTGTGCCTTGACCAGGGCCGGGTCAGATAGCCTCCCATAGCACCCTTAGCGGAGGACCTGGGAGCAGACCAGTTAGGCAGATAGCCTAGGAGTGTATCCCAGTCCAGTACGGGTAAAGGGGCCATTACTCCTTCAGTGTTGTATGCTTTGCCCTGTGCCGAGTGTAAGGTTATAATAAATAGTGTGCCTCGACGACACCGTCTCTGTCACCTGTGAACACACTACACTTGTACACAAACACAGCAACAGGTATAGAACAGATGACAAACACATTCTGACTTTAATAAACAAAATAAGTTATGGAATAAACTGTCTATTTGGTTTATGTCCCCCTTAGTTCACAATACAGTTTGACTATTTTGTCACCAAGGCATTACATAACGACATTATTTACGTAAGATCATGTAATTATCTTTAAGATTTACGTTTCTTTTAAATGGCTGCCCCACAAGAGGGCAGCCAAAGAGCCACAAAGCAGAAGCCAAAGAGCCACAAGGCAGAAGCCATAGAGCCACACGTGGCTCCGGAGCCGCAGGTTGCCGTCCCCTGATATACGCAGTCACAGAGGTGGTCTCCAGTAGCGTTGCTGGTAGCAGCAACACCTGAAACAATGCTATTTTACTTATCGATGTCACAAGCCAGGTGTGTATAATCGTGATGATAACGGGTTGATGTGAGGTCACCCACTCGCCTTACCTGGCTTGCGTTTTGAAAATCAAGCACCGAGTTGGGCAGCACTCAGTGCCAACACGACACCCCATTCCCTTGTAATTGGTTGCCATTGCATTTCAACTTACATATGCGTGGAGTAGCCAATCAACCAATGGTTGCACGAGTTGGATGAGAAAGTGCGAGAATTGGCAATGGTCCACCCAACACTCACTCGCGCTGTCTCACTTCTGACTTGTGAATCGTATCCAGCTCTTGGCTTGACTAGTTCCCCATGGGGGTTTAACAAATTAATTGTCCACGCTCTGCTATTCAACCTTGATAGTCGATATGAGTAGCAGTGGAGCGCGTTGAAACATCTTATTCATGAGGACAGAACCCCTTCAGTTGATAATGGCCATTGTGTGTGAACGGGTTTGGATCAGGTAGGAATCAATTGACCCCATAAAGTCACCCAGTCTAAATGATAAAATTACGTAGCTTGAAATATTACAATGAGTTTTTGTGCGTGTGCTCAAAGAGCATGTTATCACGTTTGCGTTGAATTACAACACAATTTTTTCACCTTTAACTGCAGTTCAACAGAATACAGTGTTCAAAGAATACAACCTCCATCTTCTCGAATATGCCAAGCGTTCTGTTACCATCTCAGGAGAAAAATCTCCCGTCATTCACGCAGCATTCGTACGGAGTTGGTCGAGTGCATTATGTAATTGATGCATCTTTCAAACACTTTCATTATTTTAAAGCCTAAAGCTACATTGCAGTCTAGTACAATTCTCCTTTTGAATTGATTTATGCCATAAGCTGTGTACTGGGCTTTTATGCATGAAAAACTATAATTACACGTCTCTTAAACATGCTCGATAATACGCGAAGCATTTTATCTGCATAGCTCGAGTTCGCGTGACAGAAAAAACTGGCGCTCATGCTGTAGTTGGTAAGGCGGGAAACATTCGGTAATGAGTACCACTTAACCACAAACTTTTTTTGTTAAAATAAAATGTACGCTTTTGAAATATTTTAACTTGGACACTTTTCCAGGTTTGCAGAACCACATTTTTGCAGTAGTACCACCATATTGATGTAAGAAAAGCAAGCTTCGGCATGACATCACTCGAGGAACGATGGCAGATGGACGAGATAGGTGAGTGAATGGCAACAACAGTAGAAGTGGAGGGATGATATCGGCACGTGTGGAGATAGATTGTGGCTTCACAGGGTGATGGGAGATGGCAATGGCATGGGGAGGTCTTCATCCAGCAGTGATTAAGGGCTGCTGATGATGAATAGTAAGGTGGACTAGGATAACAATTATATATAGAGGTAAGCGGAAGAAGTTTGGGGTGCTTTTGGAAACCAATATTTGATAATGAAAAGTATATCCGAATGTGTCTGAAGAGAAAATGTCAGTGCATATTATCTGCTGTGATCTAATAAATCAGAAACATGTATACCAACCAAAAAAATAAAAGCCGAATACCAGGAAGCATGAAAACAAACAATTTACATTGAGAGACAGAAAAGGGGACACATACACCGGAAAACAGATGCAAATCCGAGACATTGTAGTTGTGGGGCCCGACGTCCACCCCGCCGCTCTTAATGGGGAAGGTGGGGCACAACGTCCGCCCATTCTTTTCCCTCCTCCACCGCATCGGGCTGCCCTTGCCTGGCACCCGCCGACCGAGTAACTGGGCCCCCTTGGTTAGCGCCATCCCTAAAGGGCCGTCCATAAATGACGTCACGCACCTGGGGGGGGGGGGTCAGACATTTGTGACAATGTGTGACGAGGGGGGGGGGCGGTTGATGTGACGTCACATCAAAATGCGCAACTTTAAATAAATATAGACAACACGTTAATTAATTAAATAGACTTTTTGATAAAAAAAAATCCTACAACATCAGAGTGCAGCGGCACATTAAATACGCACTACAATGACAATAGTTTAAAGTGATTTGAAGCATGTTTTATTTTGGGGGGGGGCAGGGCTTTGTGACGTCATATTTGAAGGGGGGTCTGACTTTTTGTGACGCCATGTGACGAGGGGGGGGGGGGGGTGTAAAAAATCGTCCAAAATCGCGTTAAGTCATTTATGGACGATGGACGGCCCCTAAAGGACACGCTGTATTGCTCGTATATCGTCGCTGCAGTCACTGCCGTCACACGGATGCTGTGAGTGGCCAAGAGAGGAGGACTGACTGAGATCTTCACGACCCAGATGTAGGAGACGAGATCCCCCTTAGTTAAAAAAAGACATGGGTCACGTGATACCGCGCGACCAATCGTGCGCCCACCTGTGGCTATGCCGGGCTTGCTTCTTCGCTGCATGCGTTGAGCTCCCCCGACATATTGTTTTCTTTTCCCGCACTTTTCACTCTGCCCCCCCCCCCCACGCTGTATTTAGGAATGTATGACTCATCGCAGCTGACTCGGTAATCTGTTTGCACCCATACACTATCAAGCCAATTCAGGGGCACTGCGATGTAAACTGTCCTATTGGGTCGAGCCAATCTCTTGGCATCGGGAAACCGTTGGACATTCCCCAGAGCAATCCTTGGATTAAAACCCGACTGCCAGGTGACCCAACGTCAGGACATTATGTGTGTGAGATGTGTGTGTATTCAGTGTGGGGTCAGGGGGGGGGGGGGTCGTGGCGCGTGCAGAGTGGCTTCGAGGCCGTGGCACCACATAGCCCCCCGAGGTGCCTGTCCCCGTCCCGGGCTGACTGGAGCACCTCGCCTGGGTCGCTCCAACCAGGTAGCGCCGCGGAGTCCGCAGGGTCCGCCCAGTTCTCATTGCTAATGGCTCAGCTTCACGAGGCCCCGGTGGTGGTCTCCGCCTCCATTCCAGAGGCTCCTCCTGCTCTCCAACGTCACCTGTCTGGGGAACAAACTCAGGTGCGGAGGGGTTTAGGTGCCACCGTGCCCACCGCCTCCTTGCTGGGCCGGGGTCCGCTGGAGGCTCAGGCCTAGCGGGGCCCATGTATGGAGTGAAGCCGTCAGGTATGGAGGGCACACGAGAGGCAGGCACCTTCCTGGAAGGGGTCGCCTTCCAGGGTTTCAATCGGCGTATATTTACCACCGTCTCCCGACCCCTCCCCCCACCTTGAATTAGCACCGTCCAGGGGAAGATCTGCCACACCACGGTCCAGAGTCCTCGCCAGTAGGTGGTTAGTTTCCCCACCTGTCCGGGCCCCACACGCGGGGTATGCAGCTACACCTTAGAGCCCGCCGAGTAGAAGGGGGGCTCCACATGGGGACGGGTGCCCTGCTCTTGCCGCTGGTGGGTGGCCTCCCCATGCTGGTAGGCCCGGCAATGGGCCACACGCAGGGTTTCCATCAGGTAATCCACGGGCTGGCTCCCCTCCTCTGGCTGCGGCGGGGGAATGCCGAGTCGATGTGTGTACCATGGTGTTTTAGGCAAACAGGGTGTAGGGGAGGTGTTCATCCCAATACAGGTGATTGGTGGCTGCCATGCGCTGGAACTTCCTGGCCAGGGTCTGGTTCATGCGCTCCACCATACCATTTGCCTGGGGGTGGTACACTGTGGTTCGGTCCTTCTGGATTCCGAACTCCCGGCACAGCACCTGAAATAACTCTGCCTCGAACTCACTACCCTGGTCTGTAATGACTCATTCGGGAATCCCATGTTTAAGCACGTAATGCTCAATAAACGCCCAGGCGACCACAAGCCACAAGGGCTGTCTTATCTGGGATGGCCACTGCCACTGGGTAACGAGTGAAATATTCCACAGCCATGAGTATTTATCGGTTGCCTCAGTGGGATCGTGGGACCAGCCTCTGTAGGTCGACTCCGACCAGCTGGTTAGCTCGGCTGATGTCGAATGGCCTCAAGGGTACCTGATACCGTGCCAGTTTCTGCCCACACTGTTAAAAAGCATGGCAGCCCTGTACCCAGTTGGCCATGTCTTCGGCCAAAGGTATTGGCGATGAAAGGTCTCCCGGGTGCGCCGTTCCCCGTCATGGCCCCCGAGCAGGTGGTTGTGCACCAGCCACAGCAGCTGGGGTCCCACCTGGGCGAGAACACAAATACACCCCGGCTGCCTGGCTTTGGCTAGTTCCCTTACCACCCTATCCTTCACACACAACCGGGAGTGCAACCCACTCCAGGGACCCTGAAGGGCCGCCTCGACATCTGCCAGGCCTAGGTCCTGCTGCTGTGCCTGTAGTAGTTGCTCATTGTCCAAGCCGGGAAATGCGCAGCCAATGTCCTTTTGGATCCAGCTGGATTGGCCAGAGTGTCCCACCAGGCCCATGGGTGTGGGGTCCGTGCCCGCTGGGCAGCCCCCCGGGACCTCGGTCTGCATCTCGTTTATTATCTGCAGATTATACTCCTTCAGCTGTGTCAGCCACCGGGTCATCTGCCCCCGTGGCTCCTGTTCCCAACCGACTGCTGCAGGCATCGATGTCTAGGATGAAATGTGGTTTGAGCTTTAGATGGGCCGCTCGCAGTCGTTGGAACACCTCCCACAACCTGGATCAGTGTTCGGGCAGGGATTTACTGAACACTATCACGTCATTCAGATAAATCAAACACTGTTCCCACTGCAAGCCTCGCATCACCAACTCCATCAACCGCTGGAATGTCGCGGGTGCGTTAGTGAGTCCGAATGTAAGCACACGAAACTCGAACAGTCCCATTGGGGTGGTCAATGCAGTGTTCGGCCAATCCTCCTCTGCCATTTCCACCTGCCAATACCTGGATGCCAGATCTAGGGTGGAGAAATATCGTGCCCCCGTGAGGCTGTCAAAAGTGTCATCGATGCGGGGGATGGGGAAGGCACCGTCGAGAGTAACCGTGTTCAGTTTCTGATAATCGACAGAAAACATGTCGATCCATCATTTTTTGTCACTAGCACAACCAGGGTGGACAAGGGGCTCGATGAGCGCTGGATTATGTTATCGCAACGCATAGTCGCGACCACCTCCTTGATCTGGGCCCGCTCGGGCGCACCCACTCAGTAAGCGAGGAACTTAGTGGATCGGGCCGCACCTATGTCAATTTGGTGCTTGACGAGGTCCATCCAGCCAACATCTGAATTATGCTCACTAAATACGTTGGCGTATTCCCACAGCAACTCCCGCAGCTGATCGGCCTCCACCTTGGTTAATTCCTCCCACGTACCTGGAGTGCGTTGAGCAAGGGAACAACCTCAGCTCGGGGAGTCGGGCCAACCTGCCACGCCCGGTCCTGGTTGTCCTCGGGGGGCTAGGGTCGTCTTTCCACAGGGCGAACACAGAGTTGTTTGAGTGGTGCGCCTGTAGTGGGTGCACTGTTGCCACTGGGGTGCGCCGTCGCAACTTTTCTGGGGTACTGTGGGGGTTAAAGACTCGCAGAAACAGCTGGCTCCCATCAGCGTTCACCAACGTAGCCAACGCCACAATCCTGTACCGTACTACCAACTCCAGGTGAGGAGTTAACATTACCTCACCTGTCAGTGAGAGGGGTCGGTGGGGGCCGTCACCAGCGGCAACAACATCTCAGCGAGGGGGCCAATGGTAATGGCTGACACCAGGGTGGCGGCCCCGGGCTCGAAGTGAAGGTGATCCAGCTCCCGTTCCAGAAACGGGATCCTTTCCCCGCTACCCTCTATGGTGGAGCATTGCTGGTGGGGCTGCACATTGAGCCCCAACTTTTCCAGGAGGTTAGTACCTGCAATGCACTCGTGGCATAACACACTCAACACTTAATATTCCTGGTTACACACCTGGTGTCCGAGGCAGACCTCAAACGTGATTCTCCTCAGTAGGCCCATTCCAGGTCCACTTGCAGTGTACAACGCGCGGTCCGGGGCCTGTAGGCGGCCAAAGTCGACCCCGACTATGCTGCAATGTGTTGCGCTCATGAGCGAGACTACCACTCCCGTGTCCAGAAAAATCTGGGTATGCCACCCGTTCACCTGCCCTTCCACCAGCGACGTGGCCCCCGTGATCCCTGCCAATAGCTCCCACAGCCAGTTACCCGCAGTCGCCACATTCTCAGGTGTTGTTGTAGGTATCTGCTTGGAGGTCACTCGCTCGCCATTATTATTGTCTACTTGTGCTGGGACTGCGTCAATTGCACCCCTAGGTGGTCCACTATCTAGGGGGCGTTAGGGTTTAACCCTGGCGCTTTGCCTAGTGCGGGCGATCTGGGGACAGTCTCGCACGAGATGCCCCCATCGGTCACACAGGTAGCACGCACGGGGAAGGGCGGTAGCTCCATAAGAGGCCCCTTGCCCATTCCCCCTCCCCCTCCCAATGCGCATCTGTCGAAATCTGTCTCCAGTTGAGACAATCGCCCGGTTAGCCCCCCAATAGTAGAGCCTAATCCTCCCGACTGGACTACCTCCACTGTGGACTACAGCTTGGTCACATTCTCGTGTAATTGGGTAACATTCCCTGCAACATCTCCTATCCTGGGTCTGTAAACCTACCACACATCCCGAGGTGGCCTCGCAGGTTCACGGGGGCTCCCTTGTCCCCCTTCTTACGGCCCTGGCGAGCTCCTCCTCTTCTCCCTTCTCTGGAAGGATGCTTGCGATGGTCCGCTCCCGTCCTAACCCTCGGAACTGTGCGCACTCATGAGCGAATCTCTAACACACGCTCGACAAGGGTATTAAATGGGGGACGAGGGCAGTTCACATTTGGCTGCCGCCACACCGTGCTGGTCAAGTACCGCTGGACCTTCTCGGCGGCGAGATCGTCAATGATCTGCCATTGCCTGGCACCCGCCGACTGAGTAACTGGGCCCCCTTGGTTCGCGTCATCCCTAAGGGACCATGCTCTATTGCTCGTACCTCGTCGTTGCAGTCACTGGCATCACACGGATGATGTGGTGAAAAGAGGACTGACCAAGATCTTCACGGCCCAGATGTAGGAGACGAGATCTCCCTTCGTTCCCCAGTTTCACCTTTTGATATCCAACTTCAAAGGACCTGGGTGACGTGATACCACGTGGCCAATCGTGCGCCAACCTGTGACATGCCAGGCTTGCTTCTTCGCTGCGTGCAGAGCTCCCCTGACCTATTGTTTTCTTTTCGCACGCTTTTCACTCTGCCCCCCCCCAACCCCCGATGCTGTATTCAGGAATGTATGACTCATCACAGCTGACCTGGTAATATGTTTGCACCCATACACTATTAAGTCAATTCAGGGGCATTGTGGTGTAAACTGTTCTGCTGGGTCAAGCCAAACGGCATCGGGAAATCATTGGACATTCCCCAGAGGAATTCTTGGATAAAAAACCAGACTGCCTGGCGACCCAACGTCAGGACACTACGTGTGTGCGATGTGTGTGTATTCAGTGTGTTGGTCAGGGATGGGGGATCGCGGCGCCTGCAGAGTAGCTTCGAGGCCATGGCACCACATAGTTACTATTAAAAAGTTTATTTGGACTGATTGCAGTGGCAGTCAGGCGCGATTGTGCCAAAAAGGTTGACCACAATGGAGATGAGATTAGCTTGTGCGTGAGCGAAACATGAAGTGGCATCATGGAAACATGGGATACGTGGAGAGGCCTTCATTCAGAAGTGGATAATGGATAGAACATTCCCGATGATGAAAACTGTTAAGATGAAAAAATCTCAAGCCACGTGCTTGAATTAGGCGAGACTTTATTGTCAGCTTCAACCTTTACAATATAGTAATACATATTAAAGAAAACAGAAGTGTAATGTGCTAAAAGTGATATATACGGCAAGAGGCTTCATACCACCAAAGTATCAGTGTAGCGACAGTGTAGAGCTAATCACGCAACCACAATTGTTCAACTGGGGAACCCCAAGCTAGATTACACTTTATGTGAAGCTGCCATCAGCATAATGCATCCAGTAACAAGACTAAATAACAGAGTTACTGTTTACAGCATACTTTTACTTTGCACAACAGAAAGCACATGAATGACGTTGACCCATAGAAACTCGCACCATACATCACTTCCATTGAGTTGTGCGCTTCACAAATGATTTATTTCTCTACAGTTTTTTTTAAACAAACATCCACTGAAGCATTCATAGTAAAGGACCGTTATATATACTTGTTATAGCATTACCGTTACTATATATGCCATTTTAAAGCAAATGTGATGTGCATTGCAAAAACTTCCTTTTAATGAAAAATCTTTATACCTGGTTCTTTGATTCAGTTGAAAACAGACACTATTGACCGTTATGAATCAAACAAGTGCGTTTACTCCACCTATTGTACTGTTTTTCATAGGAAACATTGTAAACACATTTAGCAACTTTGCCAGCTTATATTTGTTTTTTATAAATTGTGTTTTTGGAGGCTCTTCAACACAAATACGAAAAAAGTATCCTTTTAGTTTAAATCCCCAAACAATGGTTATGAAAGATTTTTTTCCAAAATTGTTTTTACGTAAATTTTCACGAACCAAATACATGTAATGAAACATTACCTCGACAATTATTGTCGAGACCAATTATCTTTCTAACTTCAAACAAATATCAAGCTCGTAATTCTTGAGCCAGACTACCTAATGAGGACTTGGCTCGTGTTATTTTCATGCAAATGTCAATTCAATGGACTTAAACCAAGTAAGTTGAAACATCTCTCTTGCAAGGTAAATCTGGGATAATACAAAAGAATCAAGAGACCGTTAATATTTGCATGGTATTAAATATCTACAATTTTAGTGAGGTACCACATCATGGAATATCAAGTGGTTGTCCTATGAAGATGTATGCCTCGCCATAGGAACGTGGAATTGCCACAAATTACTCAGGGTCACCAACATTGGCTTGTCTTGGACTTGAATTTAATTGGGCTATGATGCCACACAGAATCATCTATTGTCGGGAAATATACCAGAGTTATTAAATGTACACTTTATATAGTAAGCTATGTTAAATCCTGGCCACATTATTTGTTGGCTGCAGGGATTGGAGTGGAACCCATACACACTGGAACAATAAGTGTGCATGCTAACCATTAGACTGTCTAGCCATTGTTATATTCTACTTATGACCATTTAAATACACATGTTAATAAGTAGAAATATAAAAAAACAACTGGATTGTTAGGCTCCCTACTTTTAATAAATCTGATTAAATAAGTAACACACTTATTCAACCAATGCGAGCCCAGCTGGACTAATACCATATATAAACTTGACAAACAAACGAAACAATTATTCAACCAAAGCCAAGTTCTAGGGATACAAATGCATTTCATTCCCCATTGCATAAACGAGAGCTAGTTATTTCGTCACATTTGAAATGATATACACAATGGGTGCAACATCTCCATTTGCAGTGCAGTGCACGTTTCTGTGAAGGTCAGGAGGAAATGTGTTACAATTGAGCGGTGACATTGGTAGAAACCAAATGTCGAAATTTAAGCAGGGCAAATTGTGGAGCTAATGTTAGATGTTTCAAGTACAGTTTTTTTTACACCAATACATTTTGTAGATTAAATGTTTAAGTTCGTGTACACAGAGTGTTTAAGACAGCAGGTGAGGAGGAAGTCCTATAAAGTCCCTGGGATATGAACACCCCTAGTGAATAGCGTTGATACAATATCTTTCAGGGCCTCACATCTTATGTGTGATGATATCAAGGTGCTAACAGTCTGTCCAGGCAGTGTTCACCACCATTCAACACTATTTTTTTCTTAAAGTCATTTTAGCACTTCAAAGTTGGTTACATTTTAAGAGGTAAACAACAATTCCATGTTAACAATGAAAACTGAGGAACCGTGGCAGCAATGATTAGGTATACATTTTTTAACCACTGAAAATTAACGATTGGTATGACCTGAAAAGGGTTGATCCAAGGCATCGTCTGAAGCACCGATTACAGACAATGTATCAACCCTACCTCTTATACCACTGAAGGCACTCCCCAGGACAGTAAAACGATATCTAGAAAGAAAAACATATTTGCAATCACTTAGCAAAGTATAATTTGGAGCCAATTAAGAAGTAAAACATAATGTCTCGAATTGAATATGAATGTAACATGTGAAATTAGAATGATCTTAACGTGAGATCTGCTATAAACCAATTAGATATGCAAAGCACTGCGATGACAGGCATGTGATGCCAGCACCATATATTTTGTTGAATGGAAGATTCAATAGGATCTAAATAATCATATGTATCATGCAAAGTGTCGATCCATTTTATTTTGTTACTTTTGATTGCCCAATTACCATGAACATGATGTATGAAATGTGATATGAATTTGGTTTTTAATAGAGATAGTAAATGTTGAGGAAAAACGACAAAACCTTCACTCAATCCCTCAAACCCAGAAACAAAGCAGATAGCACAAAAACGAGAAACATATGAACAAATAAATCTATGCAACAATTAGTAATAGAGAACAAATTGAAGCTTCCACTGTAAACCACAAAAGTTGGTCAAACAACAATTACAGAATATTTCAGCATTGTGAGTACCCTTTCCTGTGATTTAAACTTATAAGATGAACATGCAGACACAGCCAATCAGCTGCTGTCCATTTCCTGCCCAGGCAGTTACGTGGCATAGCGCTTGGTCCACTGACGTGCTATTCGGTCGTGTTCCACGCGATTGGTTAGGTACTGGGTGGCGATGCTTCCAACCAGTGGATCAGCTGAAATGAAAAAAACAACACACTTTAAAACATCTCTCGTGAGCTCTGAAGATTAATATTTGCAGTTATGTGTGAATTATTGTCAATATTACGAAAAGCGTTTGTATTGTGGAGGCTGTGAATTGTTTCAAATCACCAGGGTTTGCGTCGGTCAGCAGGGAGCAAATGGACAGCAAAACCTTGGAAACAGTCAGGGCTGGGCTCCAGTTATCTTTCAGGATGTCAAGGCAGATGAGGCCCTGGCTGTTGATGTTGCAGTGGTAGATCCGAGTCTTGAAAATAACCTTGGTTCACCATAACATGAAATACATTGTGTTTTACCTGAACATGTTAATAAGTACTTAACATAAAGAGAGTAATAGGACTGCTTTTTAGGAAGTCCTCAGATGTAATTATCTTGATAGAATGGCTCCCACTGTAGAAATTTAGAAGTTTCACTGTCGACTCTGGGCCACCAAAGGAGATAAGCAGCACCTTTTGCTTATTTGACCAGTAAGAGACTGTGACTTGACTTTTTTAAGTAACAATTTACAAATAATTCATATCTAAGGAATGCGATAATTATTTATTGAGTTGAAAAAAAATAATTACGCGCAGTCCTTTGCCACCCATTGTTGGATTAAGGCCTCCCCATGCCCTGTTGGTCATTGGGAGTATGAAATGACAGATCGCAATGACTGTAATGGAAATTAAAAATACAATTTTTTTTAAGTACCGAGTGTATGTTCACGAAACATTTCTGTGCAGAATGATAATACTGTAACTACAGAATGGAGAATATTGCCGTAAAAATGTTTTCAGAAATTGAATCCAAGCATGGAAAATGGTGAAAACATATATGGCCTGCAGGACAATACTTTGGACCTGATGGAAACAATATATGTTAAAGGATTCAGCAGTGTTAATAGCATAATTTTGATCACTATCATTATTTATTTACTTGATATTGTACTTTACACAAGTATACATGTCTCAAAGTTCCAATGGAATTCCTAGTAGCACAAAGGAACACAGAATTACAAAATAGTTTCCAAGAAAATTAATCACAATGTATGCACTGGAGTGTGTGCTAAAATAACAGATGGTACAGTACAACTCATGTTTAATGATGTCGTATACTTAAGATATACTAAGCATTGTACAAGGTTTGCATAAGGTGTGTTGTCAACCTCTTCTTAAAACTGCGATACATTTTTCAGAGAAATTTATATGATCAGGGAGCAGATTGCATTGTTGTGCTGCACACTGTGCAGGTTACCTTCGGTGGTTTAAACGGGTAGTCAGAAGAAAATGTGATGTCCAAAAAAAACACTCCTCCTTCATAGACGGAGCCCGGGGGCCCAAGGATTGTGGATCGCCACTCGTACAGGTTGTCCCCTTTGGGTGCAGCACTGAGAGAGAGTGCAATGTGGATAATTCACCAACCTGCTGATGCTGTTAATTATCACATCATGGTAACCACTTTACGCGGCACTTACTGTCAATAATTTGTATGGATGAATTTGGATTCAGTGCGAGAAAAAGTGTAATTGTTCTATTCGTGGGAAGAAAAAAAACTATATCATAATTAAAACACACTTCAAAGAAAGACAAAATGAGTACTCATTTATATCATATACAAATTAATCAAATTATGCGGTGAAGAGCTTCATAGGTAATCATCATGATTGAGATGTGTCGGTTATAGGAGGGTTGTTTGACTATGCTTCACCATGCTGGTCAGAGAGGATTGATGAAGGGAACACATTTTGTTTCACCTGTCGAGTACCCGACTGCTATGCAGCACCTATCCAATTCAGCTACTCAGGTCGACAGGGTTCACGAGCTTCTTTGTCACGTCAAGGCAGTGACGAGTTTAGCCAGGGGAAGCCTCACTAAGCCTCAACACATTTTCACGAGGGTCCTGCTTGGTATGTCTGCACATTTTTTTTCAACAGCCTTGTGCGTGTGGGAGGAAACCGGAAGAGCCCAGGGAAAACCCACAAGGACCATTTACACACAAAACTCCATAGATAAGTCAATGATGATAACAAGCGAGGTACAGTATATTAATGAAAACTACAATTTGACATTTCAAATACACAGAAAAAAGCACATCATATCCTTAAAATAGTGTTTTAAAAAATAGGGGTGATTACCCATCCTCTTGTAGAATGAGTGCTATAATTTTATCAGCAACAGTAAAGTAAACACTTTTATCATAATAAACCTCAATATTAATTTGTCAGTGGAAATTATCCCAACACACTGAGGGTATATTCCCCAGCCTCACTCATTATCATCAATGAGGATCTGAATATACTAAACATTAATATCCCTTATCACTAAGCTATAAAATATAAAAGGATGAATGCCTTTCATGTAGGCTAATGTTGCTATTCACAATTAAGTTAATGATGGATTTTAGTTACACATTCACTTGGCTTAGCCATAGCCCATATCTCTCCTGTGCATGAGCTGATCTGATTAGTCCATTTCCGTGTTGATTATATTATCTGTCGTGTGCCCTCCTTTGGTTACCCTTCTATAACCAGTATTGTCCATATGCTATTCGCCCATCCCAGTTATGTGTCCTGTCCAAGTAAATTTTTGGTGAACAGTCAACATGATATCTCTAATTTACATATATAGTGAGTTCCACGGACACAAATTAAATATCATTGAAATATACACTCCAAAAACAAGCCACAATGATTAAAATGTAGACCACACGTACTGCATTAGGTTACCCAACTAATAAAAGAGAGCAAAGTACATTGCATTAAAAGTACATCCTGTTGGCATGGATGGTGTTCAATTAAACAGATTGTTTGGCGAATAAAACACACAGCAGAAAGCCTTATTGATCAATATAATTTATATATTTTCTCTGTATTCAACTGTCACTTCGATGGATGAATGTTCAGCCATCATTCACTTGAATCGTTTTTTATTGCTTCTTACATGGGAGACAGTCCGAACCTAGACTACATGTGGTTACACATGTTACCAGCATCGTGTTGCTGAGCGGAGGGTTTCAAGCACTGGCCTTATGATGTGCTATTTATTCTGCAGATAACTCACACGCCACTACTCTAGCTTTTTAAAGGCCACTCTGACCGAAAACCAATTACACAAAATTTTAAACGGTTTACTCAAAATTACATCCACATGTTAATCCAAAGCTTGGCAAAAAGGGCTTCATTGTGGTCACAAAATTAAAACAGATTTCACGTAGTGTTCATAGATGTTGCAATGTTTAAAAATATTTAATAACCATTAGCCAATCCTGTGTTTCTGTGAAGTGAGGATGCAGATACCTAAAATGAAGAACCTACAGAGTGAATGGGTTGAGGAAATATCCATAATCGTAATGTCATCTTTCCTTTAATGTATAAATATACATGCTTACAATTAAGGTTGTTAAACGGTAACCAGTAAATCATGTTCAGAATCGACTACCGTTTTCAAAAGTCAGGGACCGATAACGGTTTACTGTGTAATGATAGACATGCATTCACTGACGGGCATGCGTAAACCGAATGGTGGCCTGAATACATTTATCCTCATTTCTCAGTTAAAAAAGGTGCCACCCTGCCATTGCTTGCTCACGCCACTGCTGGCGAACAAGCCTCCAAAAGAGAGGATATTTAATCATTCTTTCAAGCTGAGCAGGCATCCAGTCTGAATTAAGATTCTGATTCTGAAATGAGGTGGGAGTACCCACGTTTTACCCTACCATATGTGACATACAGATCGACTATGTGTGGCATACCCGTTTATACTGCTGGGTGGACAGGGGTGGGGGGGGATTTAATAAACTTTCATCGTAGTTTCAACTGCCATGCCAGGACATGGAATGTAACCCGCGACCTCTGGATGCAAGTCCAGTGTGATAACCATTACCCCATAGCAGCTCCCTTAATGTCTTTGTTAAAAGGTAAACATATTATGTTTGTTGCTCGACATTAATACGGCAAACTGATAAACACAATTTTTTCATTCAATGCGTAAAAAATTATTTTATTCTAGTTACAACCCTCTAGTTTCAACCCACTCTGCAGAAAGCTGTTATTCGGCTTTTTGAATAAACATATCGCAGCAAAATAGAAAGGGAGCACATGGTACAAATAAAAACAGGTGAGTCTTTTGGAGAAAAAATTGTGGTGATTACACACACACATGGCTCAAGACAATTGCAGTGCGGTGGCCACTGCATCTGTTTCGATGAATCCAATTGACTGACCTTCATCTATTTTTTCTTTGAATGACTTGAGGGCTACAGTGAATGTCATTCAGCAATAATAGATGGTTAAAAACTCAAATGCAAAAGGTGTGTTCACCACCGAAGCCAACATTAGACACCTATTTTTTGGTAAGTTCATTGATTATGTCTACAATTGACCATCATTCGGTGGCAAACATTTCTGAACAATCATCTGAGAAACTTACAATAGTTCTACTATTGTTATAGCCATATGAAGTGTGAGAGAGATCTCACAAATGTGCATAAATGATCCCAATTATATACACTCTACATATAAAACCATTCCAATAATGTGCTAATATTCACTTGATTGGTCCTGGATTTCACATTGCACTTTTAACATATTCAATTAAGGCAAAATATTATTGATATGACAGACAGGAATGTGTTCATATTAAATACATTATTTTAGGATACCTCTAAGCACTGGCGGCGCCATTGGGGGGGGGGGGGGTGGCACATGCCCCCCCAATGATCCGATTGAAATCCCTAATTTCGATCGGATCATTGGGGTTTATTAGTAATAAATCGGCATTTTGCGACCCCCACTGCCACTGTGTATGAGATGATAGGACACTAGTCCGAGTCCATAATTGGCAATAGGTAACAGCAAAGCAGTTATAAGTGACTCACAGAATTGTGTGCAGTTGCGTATACAGTACACGACTTCCCTGAAGGCATACCTTCAGCGAGCGCGATGCCGATCACACACGGTTCGAATTTGACCCTCGATCGATGGCTGCGCCATTGCCGCACACGCGTCGAATAAAAAGCAAGGGACAAGTCCTTACTTCCTAACAACTCCTATCATTTTTCATTGCTGCAGGGTTTGCCCCCCCTACCTGAAAATCCTGGCTCCGCCATTGCCTCTAAGCAACAGATTCAAAAACTTAAAGATCAAAAATTTATCGTGTCACAATTTTATTTGATTAATTCACAACATTCATAATTAGTGGTTTGAAAGGAGGTAAGGTTAGAAAGTAAAGAGGGCAAACTGATTGAAATAAGACATTGAGGAGACATGAAAAGCGACTTATGCAAAACTGCTGATTGAACGAAGAGAATTCTTTAAAATTATTAGAACACATTGCTCTCAGGGATTATGGCTAATAATCAAAAATAATTATGGCGTAGCAGCCAAGAAATGGAATGCATCCATGAGGATGTCCACCGAAGAGATGGAACAATGAAATCAGAGCGTGTGCAGGTGGTAAGGTGGATTAGTACATCACAGGATTGTGTGGTGGATTTCTCAGGCCTTCATCAAGCAGTGGATTAACCATGTTTTTTGGTGGTAATGATAATAACAGCAAGAGCATTGGCTACACACATACTATTGTTATAGTTAGGCTTTCATCCAATCAACTAGAAATTTTACACATGAAGCTCCTCATATTCGTTGACATTTACTGGCACACATAAGTATATTTGTTTTACTCTGTGGAAATTAATTTAGGGATCATTATGCTGTATGCAATAAATATTTTAAATGAAAATGTAAACCATATTTAATACTCAATGCTTTTAGCACGCAGCCTAACTGAAACAATTTATGCATCAAGGCCAAAAAATAAACGGATAAATTATTAACATATCCCACCAAAGTGAATACTGACCATTTAACAGGTCTGTGGAATGCCATGACTTGGGACACAACAGCCTTGCAATGCATACATTAATAAGTACTTCATCACATAGAGTGAGGGGTGCTAGGTTACCTGCAGTTAGGTGGTGGATCCAGGGTGATCTCTGCAAGCTCCTTCTGAATTCTAAGAAGAAAATAAACGTGTAATTATAAAGTACACTCACAATGTACATACACATACATGATTATTGGTTTACCAATTCACTATTTTGTTGAAAGAAACTTCAATTATTGAATTTACAATTCTTTTTTAAAATCCACAGAATGTATAAAAAATGTACACGTCATTTCTAAAAACGTATCCTGCTTGGGAACGTTCTAAAAAAGCACATTGTAAAAACAATGCATAAGACAAATGTCAATCTCTGAAGAGGCCAAATGTGACACATTTAATCAAAACCAAAATGAGTGCACCTCAGTCCAAGTACTCAATTTCAGAATATTATTTAATTAAAATCTTCTTTAAAACATACACTCAAGCATACTTTGGGGTTACAAATATATTTCTTCACTTTGTGGTACATCTCAAAATACTAAGTTTTGTATGCTGATTAACACCTAACATCACAATTTTATACCTACCTATAACCACATGCAAGCAATTGGTTTTAAAAGCATGTACTGAGCATTCTGGAAGGATGAGGGGGCAGCAGTTAGGCATCCAGCGATTATTTGGATTGATAGGGGAGGCGTGAGTGGCAAGTGTGCAGGGTCGCTGTATCCATGAGATGACAGTTATCTAAGCTTTATTTAAAAGTGAGATAAAGAAATTCCAACAACTTCAATTGCTACAAACTACTATTTTTATTTTACCAGGTAAGGCCCACTGAGGTATACAGTTATTTTTCAAAAGCGACTTGGCCAAAAATGATAGCTAAATGAAGTCACTTATGTTGATATGTATTACAGCCAAATACTTTAAAACGCATGTTTTTACATATGTGGAGGGGGAAATGGTAGGACCCGGATAAAAATCCTGTTCCTATTGAAGTTCTTCTTGAGTGAGACAGAAACCAGCATTTATGTTGAAATGTATAGCAGCCAAATTGTCTAAATTGCATGTTTTTATATGTGGAGGGAATAACCAGAGGACTTGGAGAAAAATCCTGTACCTATTGAAGTTCTACATGAGTGAGACAGAAATCAGCATTATATATGTATGTTGGAACTTCTTTGCACTTTACTTAGCCAACTGTGCTAATCGGAGATGCAGGGGAGGGGACAACAGGATACACAAAAAAGCAGTCCTAAATAAAAAGTTTTCAATTAATAATAAAGAAATAATTTTCATACATTAACAAATGCAGTGCTGTATTCTCTTGTAAATACAGACTTTCGTACGGCCAAATATTGCCCTAAGCATCTACCCCACCACGTGCTAGGCTAAAAACAATCCCACCCAATAACCCAAGGTCACTCAATAGGAAAGTGTTTAGGAAGAATGTGCAATCAAAGATTTGAAAAATATTCAACCATGATAATCGAAAGTGCAGGATTTAAGAAATATATTTTGTCGTGTATACATGCTGTGTGTGGGTTAAATGCATATCTATTATCATTAACATTCTTTAGATTAACAATTTTACTACTACACAACAAAGTTTAATATATTTTTAGGACAGCATTACAGTATGTTTAATACTTTTTAGAAAATAATAAACTGATGACTAGAATTTGGATACGTCAAATATTAATATTGCTAATGTGTTGCCAGTTTTTAGTTTAATGGCACATTGATAGCTGCTGCTGTCTATAATTAATCAGTGCTAATTATATAACACAATAACACGTCTCTACTATCACATATAGCCATAATACATTTGTGACGTTATTGTAGTGTTTTATGCATCTGAGCTGTTTAAATAGGTTATTATGTCAGCTTTTGTTGGTATTTTATTTAATTATGTTCATCAGAAAGCACATTTCATATTAATGTGTGTAAAATAATAATGTAAAGTGTTCCACAAGAATGTATATTTTGGTGTCAGTTTTCCAATAAAACTTGATATTCATTCACAACCTTAAATAATAAACTTCCAAATTTGCATGAGCACATATGAAGTACATTTAATTTTTTTTAACCAGGTGAGAACATGGGTCTAGGAGTCTCATTTGCAAGAGTGCCCTGGGACACACTCATACTCTGAGACGAAACAAAGATTCCCCTTACATACTTAACAGACTTTTAGAGATGTAGAGAGCACCTATGAAGACTGGCAAGAAACATGCAGGGGGTGGATGGCCAACACCACGCTTACCACCTTTGTCTCCCTAGTGGCGATGCTTACACACCACACCAGGTACTCATTTGAGGCTGAGTCGACCTGGTTCAGATAATAGTCACTGGTGTTGGCTGTGAACAGGCATGGAACTCGGGTTGCTGGGTTTGTAGCACACTGAGCTAACTACTGCACTACTCTGAGACAAAGACAAATACTGTTAGGGCAAGAACTGTTAGCAACCACCGATGACGGCAGGCATGATACACGAGGGGGTGGGTGGCCAGCACCATGCCCAACTGCCTTTGTCTCCCCAGTGGCGATGTTTTGCACATCGCACTTGGTACTCATTTGAGGTTGAGTCGACCTAGGGGAGGCCCAAGACCAGTTCCGATAATCATTACTGGTGTTGGCCATGAGCGGAAATCGAACTCGAGCCAACGAGTTTGTAGCGCAATGCGCTAACCACTGTAATACACATACTCACATATATTATATGTAGAAATGGATATATATACTTATTAATGCACAATGTATCCCTGCACTACATGTATAAAATACTCACATAATACATATTGTACATGTGTTTATACAAACACATATGCCAGAATGCAAACAAAGATAACACACAAAACCATCTTTGAAAGGGATTTTAAGCCACTTGTCTCATCTACAAGTGAATGTTAAATATGCTCTTAATCTACAATTATTCTTCACCACTGAAGAAATATACAATACTCTAGAACCCCTTCACGACTTCTCCTCCAGTGGGCATTTATTCTTAACAGCATTCATTAGGGCATTTAGGCACTCCCCCCATCCACTTTTTTTCTTCTTCTCTTACAGGGGTATCAGAGTTTAGGAAGACCCCAAGGTTGTAGAGTTAATTGAAACAGTTTATTGAAACATGCGTGTTAGACAGGTTTCCATTGCACTGTAATCTGTAATGTGTTTGTGCTGGTGTCAACCCCATTTCATATTCTCTGTGTGTACCTTAATTGTTTTGTTAATATTCTGAAACCAAGTTCTCTATTCTTTATATGGTGCTAATGGGCACTACTGTGCCAACACAAACATGAATAAAAGATACTTACAAGTTAAGGAACAAACTCTGAGTCCATGTGCCAATTTCACACATGCTAGCATATTTCATCAGGATTTCAGGAATTCAAGTTATTAAGGTATTGGCAGATATACAGAACTTAAATTCATGCAATCCATCTACTAAAACCTTCATTATTTGCACTTATTTTAAAAATATGATGCCGAACTCTATACCCATAAATTGCTTTGTTGATCCATGCGTATAACCTTATTCAATACAGTCATATGTTTTATTTTTCCAAGTCTATCAGGAAGCAGATTTTGGTCATTCAAACTAGTGCCATCATCCACACACTGTGCTAAATTCAACCAAGTGTATTTTACAAACGTGAAAAATGTTAATGGAAAATGTTTATTCAATTATTTCAGCTATTTACAAATTTCATAGTGAGTGTATTACAAACGGTGTGATATATATGAAGAATTTTACATTTTTTATTATGCAATCTTATGAGCCAGTGCCAGAAAACTGCAATCATTTAATTGAAAATAAACAACATTCAGTGAAATTATAAGTCGATGTGAGCAAGGGATGACATGAGACAGCTCGTGCTTCCATGTTTAGTGGTTGTGTGCTGATCACCCAAGGTTGCTGGTTGAGGTTTACAATAGGCAATCGGGAGGCCGAAAAGAGCTCTCAAATTCCACGGGTGTCCACAGGTATGACTTAACACAAGGGAATCCATTTAGTCACATATGACCAGTTACGCAGCATTACATTAAATTCTGCAGTGCAAATGAACTGAAGGACACTCGATAAGGCACACATTTTTGGAGAATCAGCACACTGACTATTCACATAGAAAGGGAAAATGTTATCCCTGAATATGGTGCATGACACGCACATGTGACTCCAACACACTGTTATTAGTAATAACCTTGCAGATAGTTTATGGCCAATGGAATCTTATCTGTACAAGATGTCAAGGACGAAACGGCTGTTTTGGGTTGAGCTCACCTTTTAGCACTTGTGGAAAGCTTGGCGGCCGTCTTTGCAGACGTTTTAGCTTCTTTCTTCTTACCAGATTCCTGCTGCTGTTGCTGCTGTTGTGGCTGATGTCCTGAGAGCCTTGCATCACCACTACTGCCCTCAGGGCTTTGGGTAGGGAGAGTACCTTCACTTGCCATTCTCCTGGAACACAAGAATAAAAAGGTGAGGTGAATGCATTTAATGTAACATCACACCTCTAAGCGGCACAGCAAATGCAATAAGCTGCAGTCCTTTATGCTTTATGTGAGTCAGTGGTGTTATAAAGGATATGCACCTAACATTTAAGGTGTAAGAAAAGGAACATTGCAGTTGTTCATTTGGCTGGAATCCCAGAATACTACAACCATTAAATATCAGTCAGAAGCACCATTGCTACCACCACCAACATTTTTTTAAACATGAGATGTCCTTTCAGGCGTATTCTCTCCTTTGGCTGCCACTTACTGTGTTATTAGTCTTGACAACTGGTCATGATCCCCT
Source organism: Lethenteron reissneri (assembly GCF_015708825.2). NCBI lineage: Eukaryota > Metazoa > Chordata > Hyperoartia > Petromyzontiformes > Petromyzontidae > Lethenteron > Lethenteron reissneri. The sequence goes on from NC_083799.1 coordinate 4,105,850, forward strand.
TTTAACAATGTGTCTGGCCCAAGCCCTTACTTTTATTCACCGTAAAAATTATGTCTCTAACTTGCATGTGCTCTCATCCATGTGTTCCTATTTTTCTCTCAGTATAATTCCAAACATGCACCTCCCCATATTACTTTGCACACTTCAGATGTTTTATTTTTATTTTCGATGTCAATGTTAATATTTATAAGCCAATTTAAAAAAGTTAATATACATTTGTGAAGTATTATTCTTTTACAAGAGTGCTTTGTTGTTTTTCAATAAGCTCAGCTGTCCAGAAGCACTCCAACCTGATCTTCTACATGGATTTTGTTTAATCATTTTTACTTTTGTTTTGCTCATATTTATCTAGTCCAACTGCTTTTAAATGATAATTACAATATAAAATGATAAATAAAATCTCCATTTATGTTTATGCTTTTCGTACTCTGGTGTAATTTTTGGAAAACATCCTGTAATGTCACCGTGAATAACTTTGGCAAAAGCATGTATACTTGTCCTGACTCCCCTTCTAATATGCATGTTGTCACCTTTGTCATTCTTGTAAATTATTTGTATTTTCTCTTTTACTTATTTATTTAGATCTCCATTTGGCAGAGCTTGGATGAATGCATTAATTTCCAGAGTCAAATGCCTATCAAAGTCTACAAAGGCTAGGCATAGTGTAGTTTTGTATTCATTAGTCTGTTCCAAAATCTGACAGTATGCAGTGGATAGTAGAGAAGCCTTTTCTATTACAGCATTTTGTTCTGACTGATCTTCGCGAACAAGTAATGCACATGCGAAAATGAGTGAATGGATCATCAATTCAAGTCAATGTGTTCACCCTTTCTTGAATAGGATTGAAGCATCACTCAGATTGTGGTATTTACATTTTGTGTAAATGGATTGACTGTAAAAAAGGTCCAGTTGTTAAACCAAAAATCACTAGACCTTTTCACAAAATAACCAGGCTCAATTAGGAACTGTAAGGACCAGCATCACCACTACCACCTTCACAAGTCCTACCTTCATTTTCACTGCTGCCATCCACTACCATAAATACCTCCTTTCATATCTCTGCCACCACCACCTCCTTCACCTTAACTTCCAGTGGCACCGTCATCACTGTTAGCCAGGAAGTAGTGGTCCATGCTTGTAATACAACACTTTGGAGGTGAGGGTTGATGGATCACACAAATGTTGTGAGACTCCCTTCCCGTCAGGGTCGGGGTGCTATACCCTGGGTTGCCAGATAGAAGTACAGCAAGTGGACGAATTGTCATGTTTCCATCTGTATGGGGATAATGTTGCTCCCTCATAAGTACATTTATCAACAGTTTTCTTAGGGTGCGTTGGTTTCATTCCATGTTCATATACACTCATGAATTGGCTAACATCTTAAAATAAAAATATGCAGGAATGTCCTGCGTAAATGTAGTTTTCCTGGATAAATAAGTTAAAGAAGTATATTTATGAAGAGCAGTTCGACCCCCTCTACATAAACGCCTTCCAGCAGCATCACCACCACCACATCCTGGAAACCATCATCTCCATCGACCACGTTCACCCCAACAACTATTTAAACAACGAAACAAAACTATTTCTTATTTATTTTACCGGGTAAGGCCCATCGAGCTATATAGCTAATTTTCAGAAGCTCAACGAAGTGGCTTATCACGTGGACATGTATATCAGCAAAATTCTCAAAACGTATGTTTCTAAATGTGAAGGGAAAACCCAGAGGAAAATCCATGCGACCACGGGGAAAACATGCAAACTCCAAATATACAGACGTCAGGGTCGAGATCGAACCCTGAATACCAGGCGAGGTAGTTAACAACTCGCCACCATAACCCAACCTCTTTCACCACCTCTACCCAAACTCTAAAAACCTCTTCCACCCTCCTCTTTCACCAACTCGTCCATCTTCAGCCTCACCACCACCACCACTTTCACCGGAACCACTATCTTCCTCCACCTTAACCTTACGACCTCTTTAAACTCGCTACACCTTCTCACTCACCCTTCCTCTTCCACCACCCTTGCTACCTCCTTTACCACCTGCTCCCCACCTCCACCATAACCATCACCTCCTCAACCACCATAACATAATCGTCGTTCGCCACGCCGCTTGTGTCATGCTCGGTGCACCGAGGCCAAGTGAGGTGTCAAAGGCCCCGCTGTCAGGTCACGAGAGAGACGCAGGTCACAAGCTTCCATTGAATTCACTGACTGAGATGACCGGCAGATGCACAAACTGTGCTCCCCTCTCAGCCAACTCTCTTCGCTTTATCCGCACGACGCTCTGCTCGTTGTTGTGAGCGTCACTCATCTTCCCTCCGTTGTCGCTGGAGGGTGACCGCCTCCAACTCCCCCGCAGTATCCATCACGAAGCTTCTAAACAGGAAGAGGTTCTCAACAACAAGAATTCACATTCTCCTTCGACCTCCACCGCGCTCACCACCACCACCACTACCACCTCTACTCCACCTTCACCATCTCCCCCCCCCCCACGACCACCTTCCACCATCCTGGGCCCTTGCGGGATCGCGGCCACGAAAGTGAAAGCATCGGTCGCTCGCAACTTGTTGCCATTCTCTCTCTCCCCCCACCACCTCCACCACCACCACCTCCACCACCCACGTCCAACCCCGGGCCCTTTACTCCTCCACACTCGTGACTGACAACGACGACGCATGTCGCACACCGCACGAAAGCGAGAAGAGACAAACACAGTGACCACCGGGGGGGTTGGGTTTGGGTGTCGGGGATACACACGACGACGACGACGGGGGGGGGGGGGGTCCATCACAGAACCACCGCCGCCGTCGCCTTCCTCGTCGGCCGGCTAAGGCCCCGCACACCTCCCCCCCCCCCCACGACGTCTCTCACTCAACACAAAACAGCAGCAAACAACGGCCCCAAACCTCCACGACGGGGAGGAGGGAGCTGCGAGCAGGCGAGGAGATTGAAGGATGATGGTGAGAAAGAGGAGGGAGAGATGATAAGCAGCAGCGGCAGCAGGAGGAGGAGGAGTAGAAGTAGGAGGGCGGGTGGGGTGGGATGGACCGACCCGCCTGCCCGGCCGCCGTGCGCCTCCTGCCGTCGCCCCGGTCGTGGTGGCCTCGGGGGGTGGCGGGGGGGGGGGTCTCTGCTCGGCCCGGGGGGGAGACGCTGGACGCGGGGCGCTGGGGGCAGTCGGGAGGGGTGGGGGCAGTGGGTGGGTGGGTGGGCAGTGGGTGAGTGGGCAGGGCCGTGTCGCTGTAATGAACCGAGGACCCCGTCCGTGCAGTGGCCTCCCCCCCGTCCCCGAGCCGCACCCTCCTCCTGCTCCTCCTGCTGCTGGTGCTCCTCCCCCTGCCACGGCCACTCCTCCCCCCTCATTGTCCTCTTCATCTTCCTCGTCACTGACGCTTTGCTCCGATCAGCGTGGTCACCACTCGAGGCTGGCCAAAACCCCAACTCGAATGATCACTTTCATTCAGCTTATTGGTAAAGCGCCTGCCCAAACGCTTCCCCCAAAGCCATGCCCCGTCTCGTCTCGGCTGGAACTCGTGGCGGTGAAAGGTCAAGATGGACATCGCATGGACAGACAGCACGTTCAGATAACGTCTCCCCTGCCGAAAAGCCCCGTGGCTTGTCGCCGTCGTTAGCGGTGCTGAGACACTGCGGGAAATTACACATTCCCATGGCGGGCTCAGTCTCTTCATTTGACATAGGGCAATTCATGACGCATGTTAACTTTGCACGGTGTAATGGCGAGTCGACCAACCGAACGGGTTTGCACTCAATATATTCAGTTTGAGACAAGTGTGCTCAATATAAACAACAGCGCCAAGGGGGACATGTCGAGTTTAATAATGGGCAGAGCCCGTGTATGAAATGGGGAATGACGAAAACACTGCAGGGAGGGACGTATTCACCTATTAGACGGTGTTTTTTTTTGTCCTGAAGGAAGGCGGCTGACCTTGCTAGGCCCCCTATGAATTAGACATACAACTGCTGAGTCAGCCAATCCGCGAGATGTGACCATGTGCTAGGGTGAGTAGATCTGGCCACAAGAGTTACACGCCATCGTGGTGGTGCGGTGTTGTAATTTCGGCCTGGTTTACACACTTCCTCCATGTGGCAGGGAGTTGATCAGCCACGTTTATATGTTCATGTAGAGAGAGAGGTTGGTGAGCCAGGAGACGGCTTCAGGAGTAACCCGATGAACATCTGAAATAGTTGAGACACAAGGTAGCTGCAACACGAGCAGGCCTGGTTAGAGGGAGAATGAACATGGATGGCATTGGGGCAGTTTAAAATGTACACCACTATTCAACTCAAGCTGGTGTGGGTCGAAGTATCATTGTGTGCGTAGAGTGTAAAGCACCGTGCTAATGGGGCAGGCATGTTTTTCACTGCCTAAATGGTTTAATCATCAACCATATTTGATTTACTGCTATATGAAGCTGATTTCATGACTCCGCCTCCCAGGTACACGTACACCCAGACGCGATGGAGTAAGACTAACAATATTAGAACGATATTTCCAGATGACACTTGTAATGCTATGCATACTTCATTATCCAACACACTTCGGTCTTTAATAACACCCTTATAACTCCCCGAAGGAAGTATATTTGCACATTGGCTTTGCAATTCCACGTTACGTTCCAGTATTACCTGCTAAACACACGAGAAAAACAATGTAATCAAACACTGCGATGTCCTGGAGCGTGTTATGATGGCACTCGCATGCATGAGGAATGCTCTAGCAACACTGTTGTTCATGGAATAAACTCGTGAATTTGAATTCCTCATCATGGATTTTGATTGTATTTGATTTGTTTAATACACAGTTCCATGCATAACGACTGGTAATGTAGAATTATCATACTGTATACTTTGGTGTCAGCCGTTAAAGAAAACTTATTTTTGGTACATGCACTGACAGTGATTGTTCACTCCAATAATAACTCTATTCTACTCGTAAGATATTTAAAATACATTTTTTTTCTCCTGCAGTACAACATAATTACATAACATTGCAATGTGCAGTACTGTACTTCAAACATGATAATGTAATTGATTGCATTTGGCAAACTTAATGTGAGTAAACATCTTCACTTAATTCTGCAAACAAATCATTGAGCTAATGACTTACTCACTCGAGTATACAAAAACCCAACGTGAAAATGCTCTGCAGCAAATACTGTAATGTATCTTTACGGATCATTCATATCCAAAACAGAACTGTAATTTTTTATCTTTCAGAAATAATATTTTTGACCACTAGATGACGCTCCGACATAGCCTATTCACCAGCAAGTCCTCAGAATTGTGCAATCTTCCATCCTCTGAGTGACTGGAGTTAACCATCAGTGTATGGTGGGGTCTGTAGGACACAATGCAAGTTAAGTCAGGCTAAGCAACAACACAAATCGGACTTTCAGACCCCTCCCAACTAAAACCGTGCTTTGTTAAGTTCAGTGTTGTATTAATAATTGCAATAAAAAATCAGCACAATCGTCAATATTGTCTTTAAAGGAGCAATATATAAGAGGGTGACACTTCTTCATAGCACATACATGTGAATTTATGTGAAAAGCCATGCGAAGTCTAATTTTTTTGTGATACAGGTATCCCTCGATTTATGAAAGGGATACATTCTTTACAAAAACACGAGTAAAACGAAATCTCGTAAATTGGAATGGTCTTTCCCATTAATTTAATCCTAAAAATTTGGGATGTATTTCTGACAGACATTCTAACTCTACTCCTAACTTAAAATATGCATCTATATCACTTCTCATAGCACAACATACTAATAAAGACCATGAATATTAAAGCAATTGAGTAATAATTTATTTTAAACAAAAATAATTAACTTTTTCAGGGAACTCACCAAAAGATCTGCATGTTGGAATGACTGGAAAGGTGATGTGGAGGCGTTATTGTTGCACTGGAGGGATACCGTGATGGTGTCGCGGATGCATGACCCAGCCTCCTTGGTGGTTCTTGCTTGATTTCAAGGTACATACCACGTGGAATTTTGTTCATGTGGAAATTCGATTTCGTTAATCGAAAAGTGTCCAAAATGTGTCAATTGCATTAACGTCAAATTTCGTAAACCGAATGTTCAGAAATCGAGGGATACCTTTCCGGTTCTTTTATCTGCATGGTTATACACCTGGTTCATGAAAATCCTTACAAGTGAGTCCCTCAGAGACAATAATAGTAGGAGGCACATTATAGCCTTCACAGGTACAGGGAGTAACTTACACTATGGTCAGGACAGCTAACAGGATGCCTGACTACAACACCGAGAAGGTGAAGATGGTGACGAAGACTCCAGAAGCACGATGGGTTCCACTCCAACAATAGCCCCGAACCTTGCTCGGGGTCCGCCTTTGATCCACCCAGCGTGGTTTCGCTCTGCCTTCGGCCACGACCACCTTCTAGAACCTACTAGAAGGTTCCCGGGCTTTACCTCACGTGCCCCCTCTATCACCTTTGCCCCACATCCCTTCCTCCGGCTTATCACATGACCTGCTGGCAGACAGGGCTGCTACAACAGCAGATCCCCTTCTCTGCCAGCAACCAGCACTACGCGCCCTAGTGACCCATTCCATATCACTACACAAGCATGCTTGTTGAAGTATGATTTAAATACTTAAAACAACACAAGGAAATTAACATAAATTACCATACACCAGGCCTCTGATTGACATCGTGACCATTTTCTTGGTTCTTTCGGTAAAGTCACGTAGAAGGGAAATAATAAAATAATTAAAGTAAAACATAATAAAATACAATTCTCACGACGTTTCGGCCACAACGCAAGCAGCCGTCCTCAGGTAAAGAACAGGTCTGTCGGAAAGACAGCGTCTGAAAGACGCTGTCTTCAACAAGCATTCTACGTGACTTTACCGAAAGAACCAAGAAGATGAATCCCTGCAGTCACGAAAGCTTTAAATCGAAATCTTTACCATTTTTTAAAATAAACATCCTTTGCTGGTAGGAAAATTTTAACTATGCCAGTTATAGTTCCGCCTGGTAATAAATGCTGCATAGATTAGGACCATGTTTAATTTCTTCAGTGCTTTGTACACGAGTACTAAGCTCGTATCAGTCATGTTTAAAAGGCAAATGTTTATCAGGGGTTTTAGTAGTGAAGCATAGCATGTTAAGAATTTTTTTTTTTGCCAGAGCCAAAGTTTCCACCTGCTGCTATTTTAAATTGCTGCCATGTGGTTGATATTTCCGTGGTGTATGGCTAACATACTGGACTTGCAATACATATAGAGGTTGTCGGTTAGTATTCATGTATGTTGAATTTCCTTCACACAGTACGTAGCCAACCGTGCTAATTGGAGGTGCAGGTTGATCCCCAAATGCGGCAGTTGAAACAGTTGGCAATATTTGTACATCCCCCCGCCTCTGTTCAGCCAGAAGAACAATTGGGCACACTCCACAGTTGATCGACAGGTTGCATTTTCAGGGTTAAATTGTCTTCCATGCAGTAAAATAGAAAAAAGATGGCAACCAAAACAACGTGTGAGGGAAATATGTAGAAAAGGGTTATTTTTTACATTTCAATCAATTCGTTTAAGCTCACTTGAATGGGTACAGCAAAACTGGTTCCTTTTTCAACGGTTTTATTTAACTTGAAAGCTGTGTCGTGGTCAAATCTTGTAATCTACATTTCGTCCACTTCCCGTTGTCCAATCAATCCCTAATTTTGCACACGTACTCAGTTACGGTGACAATGCATGCCTGTATCATAATCGCTGTCAATTAATCAATTAATTGGCTCCTTTTTAACATTTTGTATGGAAGCCTTATTATTTATATATATTTGTGTAGGTCAAAAACGCTGCGGTCCCTACACTCTCGAATCGTCTCGCCCAAGAAGCAGGCGCCACGTGTCTCAGGCAGATTTATTTATAAAATAATCAATTAAATCAGGCAAGAGTTGATGTGGCAGCAGGCGCCGCATCATGTACTTCTCGATGGTGAGTTAAACGAAATTGTGAAAAACAATTCTTAAACTTCATTCCTCTGTTTGTATGTCGTCGTCAAATCTTGTAATAAAAATGTCGTCTTGTTCCCCTTGTCAAATCTAGTTATTAAACTTAATTCCTCTGTATGCCGTGGTCTAATCTTGTAATCCAAATGTCGTCCAGTTCCCGTTGTCCAATCGATCCCAACTTTAGCACACATACTCAGATCCAGACACAATGCATGCTTGAATCAAAATCGGCATCAATGAATCAATTACTTACCTCGTTTAAAGCAATTGATATTTTATTGGACGAGTGCTTTGCGAACAGGTTTTGTGAAAACAATATATTAATACCAACGTAGGAGTCGAGAGTTCGAAACTGGCCTGGAACATATTTTTTTTGGTACTATTTCTTGTATTTTTCCTTACTTAAGGTCAACAGTTACATTCAATGCTTTGGTGTCTTTACAAAAGTTTATTATGATGTAGTGCATCTAAGGGGCCGTCCATAATTGACGTCACGCAATTTTGGACGATTTTTGACCCCCCCCTCGTCACACGGCGTCACAAAAAGTCAGACCCCCCCCTCAAATATGACGTCACAAAGCTCTGCTCCCCCCCTCCAAACCATATTTCCATTTTGAAAATAAAACATGCTTGAAATCGCTTTAAACTATTGTCATTGTAGTACGTATTTAATGTGGCGCTGCACTCTGATGTTGTAGGAGAAAACACGTATTAAAAAGTTCAAAATGTATGCCTCTCCATTCTCCCATGGAGAAGCAAAATGCTCCTTCATGGAATAAATAAAAGGTGACCTTGGTAAATTTAAATAATCAAATAGTTAATAATGAAAATTATCAAAATTAGTGTTGTTATAACAATTCTATATTTATTTAAAATTGCGCATTTTGATGTGACGTCACATTTCTCAAACCCCCCCCCCCCATTACGCATCGTCACAAATGTCTGACCCCCCCCCCCTAGGTGCGTGACGTCATTTATGGACGGCCCCTAATGGGACAATGCATGGAAAGGGTCCGTGACGTCATTTTTGCACTAACCCCATTTAAAGCGAACTTTTAACATTAATATTGATGTTTTTTACATTTCCATTTCAAAATTAAGCTGGTTGTGATGGACAAATCGGTTGAGTGTTGCCCTTTTCAATACATTCTGCAATCAAATCTGTGAGGTCTGCACCAAACACTGCTATCCAAATTTATTTTTTATAGAGTACGAGGTAATGAAAATGCATTGCACTATCTACCAACCGAATTGTCATCAAAGCAAACATTGCAAATGTGTTCACGTTGCAAGCCACACATCAGCAGTAACAATAGAGCTGCACCGCCAAAAGCTCACTGGAATATTTTGGATCCTGGTGGAATTCCAGATGTGATTCGAGTCTTACCACAGCCAGAACAACGCTATTTTCAAGATTGATACCTTTTGTGAACATCATCAAATTCACTGGAGTATTCGGTCAATATGGACATCTTTGAAGTTAGTGACACACTTCCATGAGCAATGGCTAATACTGGAATGGTTGTCATCACAGAACATCTTGAAAATCTCAACATCACACGTACTCAACTGGCTAATTCAAAACAATCCACTTTATCGGGATGTAACAATCAATAAAGACGCAAACATCGCTGATGTACATTCAATTGCTATTCCTGCGCAACAACCAGTGGGGCAAAATCAGCCGCAAGAACCTGCAAATGCTTACATGCTAATCAATGAAAGATCTAGATTTGTTTGTGCTGCATGGCATAAAGTAAATGAAGATGTGTTTATATGGGCCAATGCAGGTGTTCAATGTTGTGCAATGGTGTTGGCAAATATTGTAAGAGCTGCAATACTGCCACCAAGCATATGGACCACAAACACATTGAACGTGAACTTGATTGCGGGTGATGAAATGTATGAAACAATTGGATTGGTCACACTTGCGAATTTAGGATATCCAATGACAGCTAACGGATATCTGGAAGTCAAACATTTCGATGCCATAAGTAACGACTTCATTATGTTCAACAACTCATTCTCAATAGCCTATAATGAGGAAACACTACTCGTTGGAAGTCTACAAGACTCAGTCAATGAAGGCGATTCACAAGGAATCACTTTGGGCGATGCATTTAATGATTTGTTCACAAATCATCAGGCTGGCGTACTAATAACAGGATCGAAATCACTAGGAATGATGCATTATGATGACAAATACTACTTCACTGATTCACATTCATTTGGTCAGAAAGGTGCACCGGTAGGCAATGGCAGAGCATGCATAATTGAGTGCGACACAATTGAAGAACTTGAACGAATCTGCAGACAATCAACAGGATCAAGCATTGTTCAATTCACCATCAACTTCATAGATGTTCATCTGAAAAATGACATTGTCAATCCAGGAATGCTAGAACAAGAAGATTCATCACCACATCTGCGAGAGGCAATGCAAGAAACTATGGCAGCACAAGTGGAATCGATGCATGTACAAACATCAGTCATGGCTTCCATAGATTGTGATCAGCCAAATGTGGAGGACGAATACGAAGTCTGTGATAATACTCACGAAATAAGGCCTAAAACAACCAACAACATTGCCAACAAAGCACATGATATGAAGGTGGAAGAGTTTGCATGGTTCTACAATGGACTCAAAGACGTAAGACCTGTCAGAATCACTCCATTGGATTATTTTCAATTCAGAATTGTGGGTAATGATACACCATTTCAACAAAACTACTACCTCTTCTACGCAATATCAATGTTCGAGTATTATCACATCCAATCTAACATCTCAGCTTGTGAAAAGAAGGTTCAAGGACAACATGGTAGAGTAGAAAATATTCACCTCTACCTTAAGAACCTTCGAGGATCAGCTGCATATTGGCAAACAGTGCTGAATGAATTGATCGGACAAATATGATCAATAGGACCACCGAACATACTTCGGAACATCTGTTGCAATTATATGAATTGGCTTGATATGCACAAGGCACTCTTAATAGCTGATGAAATGAACTCAACATAAATGCCACACAACGGTTGATCGAAGAGTATCCTGTTATAGTCACTCGACACTTCATGATTCGATTTAACGCACTTATGAAATTCTTGACAAATAATCATGAAGTGTTTGGTGGTCGACTGAAGGATTGCTGGTAGTGAATCGAGTTCCGAAACCGTGGAAGTCCACATCTACACATGCTCGTGTGGATAGAAGATCATCCCTCATTCAATACACCTGAGGGAATCAACAAAATTGTTTAAGTGTGCACAGAAAAAAAGCCGGACGAGACTTCTGAGCTATATGAGCTTGTGAAAAAGTGTCAAGTTCACCATCATACAAACACATGCAAGAAGAATGATGACGACTCATCAATAGCGTGCTGCTTCAAATTTCCCCGACAAGTTTGTGCTGAAACCCGCATCGTCTCTTAAAACATCTGATGACTTAATTATCAATGGTGGTCGAATATACTTGCTGTAGCGAAGATACGAAGACTGATGGATAAACAATTACAATCCTACACTACTCAACCTCTGCAAAGGAATTATGGGCATCCAGCCATGCGGATCAAATGAGTCAATCGTGTACTACATTGCAATGTACATTGCAAAATCTGAACCGACAGAGCTTTCCGCAGGAATCAGACAAGCAATACAGAAAATTCGACTTGAAGAAAATTATGGGTCGTCCAAACTGTTCAAGATCTGCATGAGAATAATGAAGGAGCGACAGGTTTGAGCTAGTGAATGTGTATTCCGATTATGTCATCTCAAACTTCGAGCGAGTTCAAGAAAATGTGTCTTCCTCAATACTCGAAAACGCGAGCAGCCATGCAGAGTGCTGAGATTCAATGAACAAGGTCAAGCATCTGGATATTGCGCCAACATCTTTGAACAATACGAAAAGCGTCCTTTGCAATATCAAGATATGTGCTTGGTAGAGTTTGCAATGTTGTTAGAACCACATTATGCAAAAGCATAAGACGATATTCAAGTGAACATCGATTAAGATGCATGTGAAGAGGTAGAAAACTCTGCAAGAGGAAGAGAGATCATCACGCTCACTGATAGAACACAAATACTGAAAATAACTGTTCCAGCAGTTGCTAGAGTGCCATAACTTGGGGTTGCAACAGATCATGAAAACTACTATTCTAGCCTTCTGGTTCAATACAAACCACACGAAGTTAACAAGAGCTATTTCAAGGATTTGATACTACAAAGGAAGCATTTCTGGCAAATGAACAACAACTCAAACAGATGAGTGACCATATGCAAGTGCATTGTGAACGCGACGGACAACTTGAGAACGCATTAAATAAAGTTCATGCACTCAACAATCCAGAAGAAGCTGTACCAGTTCAAATGGAAGATGAAGAAGAAGAGGTGGCAGATGTGCCAATGGATGAAAAACAATTCCAATCGGCACGTACAGCAATGAATGCAGGACCACAGGAAATGTTTCGAATGGTCGCAAAAAGCGTTAACATACATTTGCATGAAGACCCTGAGAGTGACGACTCTCGTGAACACTTAAGAGTCTTCATCACTGGTCGAGCTGGAGTGGCCAAAACATTCCTACTGAAATTGTTGAAATATCAAATCAATCGTTGCTTTGCAAAGAAAGCTGTCATAGTCTGTGCGTTAACTGAAGTCGCTGCGCGCCTTATCGGTGGATCAACTATTCATTCCACATTCAAATTGCCTGTTCAAAGAGATGGTTGAAGCGCTACCATGTCACCATTAACCCAACATTACTTAAGAACCACGCGACTACAATGGAAGGACATTGAATGCATTATCATCGATGACATAACACATTCCTGCGGAGGGAGCTGGTAGGAACGTTGGGTTGCTCGGTCAATGGCCAGGGTCAACGGCGGCATGGCGTATTCCGCAAACATGCCCGACTGTGAGGGCGGGCACAAGCCGGCGTGAGTAGGTTAAACGTTGAGTTTTATAAGGGCACCACAGGGTGACCAGCCCCTCCCCACCCAGCCCCACCCCTCCCACCCCCCACCCAGCCCCACCCTCCCCACCCAGCCCCTCCCACCCTCCCCACCCAGCCCCTCCCCACCCTCCCCTCCCCACCCTCCCCTCCCCACCCAGCCCCACCCTCCCCTCCCCAACCAGCCCCTCCCTCCCCACCCAGCCCCTCCCTGCACGACGGACGGACACCATAATCCCCTGTGGGCTGGTGTAACCAGGAGGTTCCTACCAGTATTAATGGTCTCATATCAGATGCTATGCATGATTGATATGCATCTTTGACAGCTGAAGAATATTTATGATAAATTTTCGGTGGTATCAATGTCCTGTTCTTTGGCGATTTGATGCAGCTTCCTCCAGTTAGACGAAAAAACACAACTGTTACTCCTATATATGGCCAGCCAGAACATCTACAACCAGACACTCATCGATGGAGATTATTCACACTGTGTGTGCTTAAAGCAAATATGAGACAGCAAGGTGATAATACGTTCATCACTGTATTGAATGCACTGTGAGTTGGAGAAATGAGAGCTGAGCATTTTGCAGTATTGGAAAGCAGACGTCTTCAACAACCAATTGGAGAGTTTGCCATAGATAAAGCTCTGCAAATCTATGCAACGAAGAATCTAGTTTATGCTCATAATGAAGCAATGCTTCAATACTTCAGAGCTCTTAAGACCCCTATGTACACAGCAACAGCAGAAGAACAATTAGTGGATGCCGCAAGAAATGTTGAAAATATCAAAATAAACACAATCATTCCAAAGGACATCAATAAGACTGGAGGCTTGCCACGTGAATTGCTAATATTTATAGGAGCCAAAGTCATGTTAAGATCCAATATTGATGTCTCGATTCCAACGTATTGAACATCTGTCCATGCGCCTCCATCGTTCATGCAGAGGGTGCGTAGGTTTGCAGTGCCCCTGCATGAAAACGACGGAAAGTGCAGCGTTCATCACAGATAGATAAAGTTGTGCGCTTATATAAGAGTATTAGTCCCGTAATACATGGCATTATGAGAAATATGTTTTTGTTTATAGTTTTATTTAAATGTGTTTCTCAGTAAAGTACACCAATGGCTATGTGGCATTTCAAAGTTTATACAATAATATATACAACATCTGTAAATGCAAAAGCTTTTATTAATTCAGTTCTACATCAGGAAGATGTTCTGCGTGATGCATTGCTCCGTGGAAGTAACTAGCACTTCCTTATATTAAAAGCACCCTATGGTCTAAAGCCTAACGATTTACTGTATACCAAGGAAAGTTGTAAGAGCTATTGATTTCTGAAGCCAATGTACACATTACCATAATTATTTAATGACCTCAGATTTTATTTTTTAAACATTCCAGAGCTATAATGAAAAGAAGGGATCTTGATGTTTGGTCTGAACATTCAGTCATCCAATTTATTACAAATCAAAGCATAAATACAGTAGAATATATGGAGATAATTTCTTTATAACATTGGAAAGCTATATTCTTTGGGTCTTTCGGTAAAGTCACGTAGATATAAAAAGGAATGAAAATATAATGTTACGATCGCAATACAAGCAATCGACATCAGGTGAAAAATAGCGAGAAAGCTGCTAAGGCAGGATGTTATAAAGGTTTGAGATGGGTATAGCCCAAGGGTCATAAGCGAAGTGGGCGGGGCTAGTGAAGAAATTTGCATGTAAATGTAAGATAGGAGAGAGCTGGGCAACCTCCACAACGACGATGCTGCAGGGGTGACCATTGTATTGTGTATAAGCGAAGTGGGCCGGGCCAGTGATGAAATTTGCATGTAAATGTAAAATCGGAGAGAGCTGGGAAACCTCCACGACGACAAAGCTGCGGAGGTGGCCCTTGCATTGTGAAAAATAGCATGTCAATGTAAGATCGTAGAGCCACCACCACATCAATGAAAACGAGCAGCTGTGGCTGTGTTAGTGAGACATTTAACTTGTTAATGTAAAGGCATTTAACCTGTTAATGTCACAGCAGAGAGTCGAAAATAACTACTAAACATCACAGCCAGTTATTACTTAACCTTGTTAATAACGTCCTTCCAATGATTGCTGAGTTTGTACCCATCTTCTCGGTTGAAATTGTGTCTGTGTTTATATAAAATGTTTCGCTCCGGATGATCGCTACAAAGTATGACCTGTGTTTTGATTTAGTGTGCTGATCTTAAAGGTGCATTGAAAAATTATAATACTCCTATTGATGCTCCTGCTGTTGTGGAGTGGCTCATGCAGCCAGCTATGGCTGCAAGGTTTTGGTAGTACATGTTTATGCCATTTATTGTGAAAATTCCGTCACAGTTCCTATGATTGCTGTTTCATTGCTTTCATGGCTTTATTTT
Source organism: Lethenteron reissneri (assembly GCF_015708825.2). Classification (NCBI taxonomy): domain Eukaryota; kingdom Metazoa; phylum Chordata; class Hyperoartia; order Petromyzontiformes; family Petromyzontidae; genus Lethenteron; species Lethenteron reissneri. The sequence continues at coordinate 4,121,190 of NC_083799.1, forward strand.
GGTGATTTAGAAAAGTGTATTGGTTTAGCCATGTTTGTTTGTTGTAGTACAGAGGTAGACTGATGGCCTTAATCTAAGTTGTCTTATGGTTGTTGGTGTTGTTGTTGTTGTTTGACTTGCATCCCACTTGGATTTTGCACACAGCGTTGGTGTACGGTGTTTTTTCTGCAATATTTAGCTGTATTTTCTTGGATTTTCTGTTTGCACTTAGTCACATATTCACTTTAAGATGTTTTTTGTTCATGTTTTTGTTTTTTGTTTGTTGCGGTTGCACCCGATTCAAGAGCCGAATGGCTCACAGGGCTATACCTAATAGATGAACTTGAACTTGATATCTGGATGGCTTCATGAACGAATCTTAGCTGATAGCCAGTGGGTTTGCAGAGTACCTTCGTCTTGGAAAAATCTATTTCGTGTGTGCCCACAGCGTTAAAACAATGATCAGCCAGGGCTGAGGTATTGGTCCTACCATGTTTCAGATCTGCCTTATGCTCACGAACACGGTCCGAGACATGTCGCTTAGTTTCCCCAATGTAACCACTGCCACAGACACAGCTTAGTTTGTAGACGCCGGGGTATGGCATATCAGGGATCACATCCTTCACAGATGAGATCAGATCACAAATTGTACGTACTGTGTTGAATCGAACCTGGATCTTGCGTTTGCTCATGATCTCGGAAATGTTTTCGGTGACCCCTGCTATGTATGGCAAGGTGATGGGTTTTATTGGTTCCTCAAATGGTTCTTTCCCAATGGTTGTGGTGATAGCTTTACGGATTGTGTAGTCTGAATATCCATTCATCTTGAGGGCTTGGTGTACGTGTTCTAGTTCACTGGCTAGGTGGTGATGGTCAGAAATACATCGAGCTCTATGGTGTAGAGTTTTGATGAGGGAATTCTTCTGGGATGGATGGTGGTGGGAGTCAGGTTTTAGGTAAGCATCCATATGGGTGGCTTTCCTCTAGAGAGAGTGTCCCATTGAGCCATCTGGTCTATTTTCGATTAAAACATTCAAGAATGGTAACTTGCCATCCTTTTCCACCTCCATGGTGAATTTGATGGCTGGGTGTATGGAATTGATGTGGTTAAAGAATCGGTCCAGAGCTGGTAGGCCATGTGGCCAGATGACGAACGTGTCATCACAGCAGATCATTGTGTTTGGCCAGTTGTTTGTAATGGCACATTTATGTCATCGAATTAACCAACTTATGTAACAGATGTTACAATATTACCATTTTATGTTTTCAAAGTAGACGTTCAATTGCGTGAAAATATAACATTCAACAAAGCACAATCGTGTGTGATGTGCTCACAAACAGCCATTCACACTATTTTTTTGCTTGATTTAACTTGGGCCATTTAATGACCCATGGGGTTTTACGTGGAACTTTACATTCAAGGCATACATCGTATGTTTTCATTAATGAACATAATATTTTCCCAAAAAATCTGCACAAGAGCTCACTATGACTTACAAAGTGTTCCGTTGAGGTGCAGGCCAAGCTCAGATGTCGTGGCAAAAGCCACGAGCGACCAATCGACCGCACCTACCTCAACAACTCTTGCCCCAGAAGCGAGCCTCCAGTCTTTACTATAAATACTATATATTAATATAAACACTAAACTGTGCCAAGGAGGCAAAACATTCACGCAGACATTTATAAACACCCCTTCCTATAAATTCATAGTAATCTCGCTTTTATATTTAAGGAGAATAATTCATTTATGAAACATAATGATTGTATATGTAAATGTTGCTTATGTAAAAAAGACACGTAAAGCGTAAATGTGTTTAAAGTCAGCATATTGGAGATGAATAATTTCGGATGTCATTTTTTTATGTAGCTTACCAAAATTTAAAATACAGTACCAATGAAAACTGAAAAAAATATTATGGTCATAATATTCTAACAGTTTTCAAATATAATATTTTATGAAAATTTAACACCAATTTTTTTCCATTCGGAAGCTTATTTACTCGTTAGCTTGTATGTTTTATTAGTTTGTTTGGAGACCATATGAGGCAATTTCCCAGCATTACTGGGGAGGGCCCAGCATTGTGCAGCACTAGTTTTCAATACATACATTTTTATGTTGTGCTGCAAAAGACAAGCTGGTTAAAAAATACAAATCTGTTCAGCAAGTTAAATTAGCACCTTATTTATTTAGGAATTATAACAACAAACATGACCAACAGCTACGCCCAGTTTTTCCTATGTTTTCATCCCGTGATGGTAATATATGTTAACAACAGGGATATCAGAACATCTTTGTAAAATGCATCATCGCAAAAGCTCAGGAGGGCAGTCTCTGCTGCGTGCTTTTCTTTGGAACCGTTGCAATGACACTTCCAATGCACCCATAAATGAACCTTATCTATAGCTTGCTCTATATACAGATCGATGAGCATACAAAATATATGCATTTTATATTGTGGTGTTGTAAAAATGCACTGTACATTACCATATGAAAATACTGATACCTTAATAGTAAAAAAGAGATAAGGGTGCAGCCCTGCAATTGCTTCCTTACGCTGCTGTTTGGAAGAAGGGCCTCCACTAGAGGGAACTCTCGAGAGTCTCGCGAAAGGGTATTTTGCCCTAATTTTCCATGCTGGCAAGATGTTTTTGAAAGAGTGAGAGTACCCACACTTCTTTACCTGCCAATGGACTGTGGTATAGTGGTATACTCATCATGTGCACTGCTTGGTAGACAGGAGCGTAGGGATTTTAGAAACTTCTCCCATTAGTTCAACTGCCCCGAAGGGAGATCGAACTGGTCATTTTTTTATTGTGAGTCCAGTGTACTAACCATCCGTTAATACTGTTCGTGTTGTAAACATGCTCTATACTGTAAATAACAACACTGATACATTAACACAATCCTGCGGAGGGAGCTGGTAGGAACGTTGGGTTGCTCGGTCAATGGCCAGGGTCAACGGCGGCGTGGTGTATTCCGCAAATATGGCCGACTGTGAGAGCGGGCACAACCGCACAAGCCAGCGTGAGTAGGTTAAACGTTGAGTTTTATAAGGGCACCACGGGGTGACCAGCCCCTCCCCATCCAGCCCCACCCCTCCCACCCCCACCCAGCCCCACCTTCCCCACTCAACCCCTCCCTGCCCTCCCCTCCCCACCCAGCCCCTCTCCACCCTCCCCACCCAGACCCTCCCCACCCTCCCCTCTCCATCCAGCCCCACCCCTCCCATTTTTGGATGCACGACGGACGGAGGGACACAATAATCTCATGTGGGCTGGTGTAACCAGGAGGTTCCTACCAGTATTAGTAATTTAATTAATGTTTCAGCATTATTGGATAGTACTGTAATATCAATGATATGTCTGCACAGTTAATGCTATGAACAGTAATTATATTTACTCGTGAAGATCTGAAATGCTTCGTAATTCATCAGTGACATTTATCTTGGCTCGAGTGATATTTCCCCTGCGACTGCTAGATTGTGTCTCTATTGAATGTGGCCCAATATCATGACTGGGACCACACTATGCACATAGCATCATCCAACCAACCTGTTAAAATATTTTTGATAGAGAAATATTTAGTGCAAAAAATGTAGTATTGAAATTGAGCACATGTTATATACAGTACATATAGTTAGATATCAGCATTTGCATACAATTAAGATTGTTTTAACGTAATTTGAATGTGCACATGTATGTATGTTGAACTTCTTTTGCATCGTATGTAGCCAACCGTGCTTATCGGAGGTGTTGGGGAAAGAAAACAAACTATTGTACACATAAGAAAGCAGTTCTAAAGAAATTCGTTTTCATATAGGTTTAAAAGTGCATAGCTCTAGTTGCTCCAGTTGTATGATCTACTGTTGTGGGGTAGGTGGGGGCAGTAGGGCAGTGGATATCACATGGCACTGTGAATGGATATCACATTGGATATCACACCGCACTATGAATAGATATGACTATGCATAATTCTAGATTTGAAGCTTTCGTGACTGCAAGGATTCATACTCTTAGTTCTTTCGGTAAAGTCACGTAGGTAAAAAATGAAATTAAAATTAATAAAAATAAAACAATAAAATCACGACGTTTCGGAGGCAACACAAGTCTCATCATCAGCCAGATTTGCTGCATCAAGTGAGGGAGGGATTCAAGATGCAAGCTCTTAAGTACCAGTTAAGGGGGGAGGAGAGGGGGGAAGGGGCTTATCAGAATGTGGTAGCCAATGAATGGAACGTATCGGGAGGGGGGGGGATAAAAGAGGGACGGGGTACTCGTGGTCGTGGACGTGTTTGTGCGCAAGTCACTGTGGATGTACATAATAGAAAAGGAACGAAAATGCCTATGTTTATACCAGTGTTGGCTGACAATAAAGAGAGTACTGTTAAACGCTAGGGATGTCAACACTAGGTAAAGTAAAATAGTGCCTGTCAGATAAGATGGTCCAAAAATGTGTAATTAAATCTTTTTTGCATGGTTGATAACATCTTTCCAATGATTACTAAGTTTGTACCCATCATCACGGTTGAAATTATGTCTGTGTTTGTATATCTGAATGGCTTCGTGTACAAACCTTTGATGGTAGCCAGAGGGTTTGCAGAGCACCTTAGTCTCGGAGAAAACAATCTCATGAGAGCCCACCGAGTTGTAGAAATGATCGGCAACGGCGGAAGACTCAATTTTGCCGTGTTTCAAATCTGACTTGTGCTCGCGGACACGATCAGAGACATGACGTTTCGTTTTTTAATTTCATTTTTTACCTACGTGACTTTACTGAAAGAACTAAGAGTATGACTATGCATATCACACCGCACTATGAATGGATATCACAATGGATATCACACCGCACTGTGAATGGATATCACAATTGATATAACACCGTACTATGAATGGATATCACAATGGATATCTCACGGACACTATGAATTTGGTGGCATAACTTCGTTTTCTAAGTTAGCTTTCTGGCCATGGGTAACATCAGATCCAGACTTGTGCCCCACTTTTATTAACCCGCTGACTATCTTTATGCATAATTTGATATGATACTTTATTGTGAATACATGTGCTCAAGTAACCCACCATATAAGGATGTTTAAATGTTTGTTTTTATGTAATACCAATGAAAGGTACTTCATACTGTCTGGTATTGAATCCGAATCAGAATCTTTATTCAGAATCTTTATTTATCCTGGAGAAATCATATGAGCTATGAAGCTCTTTTTCACAGATGTCCAGTAAGGGTGGGTCAAAAGTTATTACAACAAACAATACAAAACGATTGGAGTGCAAAGTATAGGAAAGGCAATCAAATCACTAAACTAAATACTAAAATAGATAAGAATATAAATGCAAATGGACTACTCTTTTCACACTTGGAGAGATGTACTATGTATAGTTAAACCCACATTAGGAAAATTATCAGACTGTCATTGTCAGGGTTTCAATCTGTGATAATATTGGTGCACCATTAACAGTATATTATCCAATAAAAATAACGAACATGCTGTCTCGTAAATATACTCTTATATAAGCGCACGATGACGGATGGCGGTTGGTGGCGGTGCAGCTCGAGCTCCTGCGGGTGGTGGTCACGCAACTTGATACAGAAAGAGCGCTGGCAACCAACATTCCGGCAGAGATGTCCATGTGTGCGGCGATCGCCATTATGCGCGGCGTGGAGGACATGTGGCTGGTGGCTGCCATTACACACAACGTGGGAGAAACGCGGCCAGGGGCCACCATTTTACGACTCGAGCGGGAATCAGCAGATGTGACGTCAGCTCCAGCAACACGTGGGAAAGGGGCCGACCGGCCCCAGCTGTCTGGCAATTTGTTTCAGCGAGGGGCGACTGGAGCAATTTCACCTGGCACTTCAAAGCGGAGTTTCGGTCGGTGGACTGGACCGAGGAGGAGACCTTGGGAGCACTGCCGACAGCACTAGACAACGACGCCCTGACGGTATTCCCGTCGATGAAAGCTCCAACGTCGTCCACTCTGGCGATGGCCGCATCCCAGCCCAAACAGGTGAGTTGCGACATACCAGACACCCGGCCCATATCACCATCTCAGACATCTGGGTTTCCATGGGTCATTTCCATTCCGCATCTCGCCGATAGTGCTGCCAGATGGCAAGGCCTAGTCGAAAAGGGGTGGCCTAGCTCAGGCACACAGTGGAAGAAGTTGGCACGCCGGGTAATCGCGGCCACAGCAGGTTCCTTGGCGGTGGCGGGTTCCATCCAGGGTATTGAAGTACGTGTCCTAGTGGTCACAGGTGCTTCCGCAACCATTATCTCGGATGTGATTTTTTTAATTGTTGCCGTTGATGGACCAGTGTGTTAAGCCGGTGGTGAATGCGTGCGTCATGGCGAACGGTGGGAGCATTGGTGTTGTAGGTCAGATAGAGGCCCGCGTCGAGATTGGCAAGATCGCAGTGGCTGGCCCTATTTTCATCTCGAGGACGCTGGTGGCACCCTGCCTCTTAGGACATGGATTTTTTTAGTAGGATGCCCCTCAAGATCTTGATTGATCAGGACTGCGTGGAGATGCCGTCGGGCCGTCGACTGTTTTTTTTTTGCAGTCTCCACACAAACGTACGATAGCGAGTGTCATGGTCCAAGCCCTGGCAAGGGATTCCGTGGAAATCCCACTGGGCTCGCAAATGTTGGTGCCATTACGCTATCGCAAACAATTGCAAATTGCGGACCTGGAGGCAAATGTCATCTTGACTCTGTCTGGCCTGGCGCTGGTCAGCGTGCAAATAGTCCTTCGCCTGAACCAAGAGCCATTTTTTGCAAGTGCTTAATGCTGCACCTGGAACAGCTGTGGTTCAAGCGGGGACAGTGCTGGCTCACGCGACGGTTGCGTGTTGCGAGGGTATCGGGATTGCGCCCGCCGAGATTGAGGGCGTGGGTGGATCAAGGTGTTGAATCGGACGGGACGTGGGCAGAATCGTTGTGTCAGGAAAACCCACTGTTGTCCCCAGTGCAGTAGAGAGAGTTACGGTCACTGCTGCGGGAGTTTTCAGATGTGTTCAGCAAGAGCAAGTTTGAAATTGGCTTAACTTCCTTGTTATAACACCACATTGATACAGGGTGGGGCTGCCCAGATTTGTCAAATCTCGTATCGTTTGAGCCCACGGGAAAACGAGCATGTGCAGCAGGCGGTAGAGGAAATGTTGTCCGCCGATATCATTCTCCTTCTACCAGCCCGTGGGGAGCACCTGTGGTGCTGGTTAAGAAGCACGATGGCAGTTTGAGGTTCTCTGTGGATTTTCGCAATTTGAATAAAGTCTCGGTAGTCGATTGGTATCCACTCCTGTGAATGGATGACTCCCTGGATACGTTGTCCATTGTGCATTTTTTTCCAACGCTGGACTTGTTGTCAGGGTTTTGGCAACTCCCCCTCGAGGAGTCGTCTAAACCTAAAACGGCGTTCCGTATGCCCCAGGGACTGTTCCAGTTGAATTGCCTCCCGATGGGTTTGCACTCGGTACTGGCCACTTTCTAACAGCTCATGGAATTAGTCCTAGCTGGCCTGCAGTGGGACTCCTGCCTCATCTATTTAGATGATATTATTGGGTTCAGTCGCACCTTCGAGGAGCATGTCCAGCGATTGTGATCCGTGTTCTCCAGGATGCGCTCAGCAAATCTTAAGCTGAAGCCCGCTAAATGTAATTTTCTGCAAACCTCTATGTGTTACTTGGGTCACATCATTAGTTCAAACGGAATAGCCATGGACCCCGACAAAGCGGCGTGCATGCGAGAGTGGCCGACCCCGAAGACTATGGGTGAGGTGCGCAGTTTTGTTGGGTTCGCGTCGTATTTCCGACGATTTGTGCCACAGTTCGCCATGGTGGCTAAGCCTCTCCACGCCCTGACTGCCAAGAACCAGAAATTCAATGTGGGGGGTAGAGGAGGAGGCTGCATTCATAGCCCTTCGTGATCGCCTTCCCAACGCGCCTCCCCTTGACTATCCGAATTTCTCCCTGCTGTTTATTCTGGACACAGACGCTAGCGACACAGGCATAGGAGCTGTCCTGTCCCAGGTTAAAAACAGGAGTTGAGAGGGTAGTTGCATATGGCAACTGCATCCTGTCTATGCGGAACAGCGGTATTCTGTCACCCACAGGGACTCTTGGCCATGGTGTACTTTGTACAATACTACAGGCCTTATCTCTACAGTAGGGATTTTATTGTTCGCACAAATCACGCAGTGCATCAGTACTCCTTGCAAGTTGACCAACCTTCTGGCCAGCTCCCACGCTGGCTGTAAATACTTTAGGAGTACCTGTTCTGAGTGGTATACCAAATAGGGGTGTGACATTGCAATGCGGATGCGTTGTCCCGCCTGTCCCCGGTGGAGCATTGTGCGTCTTTGTCGGACGTGGGCCGCTGTAAACCACCGGTGATGGGGTCACCAAACGTCATAGCGGTGCTCGATAAGGGGGAGCCCACCAAGGCAGTGGCATGGGAAGACAGCACTTTGAATCTCATGAGTGCCGAGTATTGGTGGCTGCAAATGGAGGATGTGTCCCTCATGGCTTTGCGGCGTCACGCTGAATTGCAACACAAAGGATCTGTTTCCATGGGTGGTCCGCAAGTGGTTCTTCATGAGAGCCTCTTGATGAGGTTGGATGAGGGGCTGCACCATTACTGTATTGTGGTCCTCACTACCCTGCGGGGCAGTTTGACGCAGGTGGTGCACGAGGATAAGTGCAGAAGATCTTGTTGACATTGCAGCGTGACTTTTATTAGCCAGGGATGTCAAGCGATGCGTACCATTTGGTTAAGGGTTGTATGGACTGCGCACGCAGTAAATCGCCGCTGAGGAAGTCCCAGCCTCCATTGCAGTCCATCTCAGTGTCCCGGATTAACGAGTTGGTTCGCGCTCGACATTCTGGGATCCTTCCCGGCCATGCAAACACTGGCGGAGCCAGTGGGGGAGGTGGCACATAATCCGATCGAAATTCCTAATTTCGATCCTAATTTCGATCGGATGAATTAGTAATAAATCGGCATTTTGTGACCCCCATTGCCACTGTGTAGTATATTATTACGTGCCAGGGACTCTATGAGATGATAGGACAATCGTCTGAGTCCATAATTGGCATTAAGTAACGGCAAAGCAGTTATAAGTGACTTACAGAATTGTGCGATGTTGCGTATACAGTACACGACTTCCCTGAAGGCATACCTTCAGCGAGCGCGATGCCGATCACACATGGTTCGAATTCGATCCTCGATGGATGGCTGCACCATTACCGCACATGTGTCGAATAAAAAGCAAGGGACAAGTCCTTACTAACAAATATAATTTTTCATTGCTGGAGGGGTTGCCTCCCCTACCTGAAAACCTGGCTCCGCCATTGCATGTAGAGAAGGAATATATTTCTCCTGGTAGGGGTGGAATATTTCTCTCGGTGGCTGATGGCCTTGCCATTGCTGATGCGTTTTTGCATGGCTACGTAATGGAAAAGGGGGCCCCCGAGCAGCTTCTCATGGATAAGGGCCGGAATTTCTCATCATAGCTGCTCCGCAAAGTGTGCAACGTCACTGTACCATCCCCAAACGGACGGTATGGTGGAACGCCTGCACAGAACCCTAACATCTATGCTCTGTCAGAAGGTTAGTCCTGGTCAAATCGATTGGTATTTGTATGTTCCAGGGATCTTGGCAGTGTACTGGATGGCCCCCCACGCTTCCACAGGATTTTCCCCGTTTTTCCTCATGTACAGGAGGGAAATGAACCCCCCATGGAGGTTCAATTGGACATGTCGGGGGGTAGGGGAAAAATTACCTTACCCATGCCCCTGCAAGTTACGCTAAATCGCATGTCGGCAGCATGCGACGTGGTCAAAGTAATTACCGCCAGAGCACAGGCAGCTAATGAAAAGAACGTGGGGCAGCATGACCATGTGCTTCCATGGGTTATAGGGAAGCAGGCATTGTTGCACTGCCTGCAGGTACCGCTGGGAACCTCCCCTAAATTGCATTGGCCATTGCATGGTCCCGTGGAGGTAGTGGAGGCAATCGGCCACAGTGTGTGAGTATACAGGTGGGCCGTCGCCGTTGGTTTGTCCATCCATCACGGTTGAAACCATACGTTCCTCCCCGAACTGACAACTCATCTCCAAGCACTGGACGGCCGATGTCTGATGTGTCCAACGAGCCGGGGGAATTGGCCATGGAGAGTGTGCGTCAGAAGGATTGTGTTGTGCCACCCACAGTTTCCAAGCCCCTGAATGCCGGGGAGTCACAAGATCCCGCCGCATGCGAGGGACCGCCGGCTACAACCTGGCCCACGTCATCTAAGGAGTCAGGGGAGGAGCTGACCTCTTTTGGGCTTTTATGCAAGTCCACATCGCCCGGAAAGAAGATTAAGTTCGCCCCCAAGGATGGACCGGTGTCAAGACCCAGTCGAAAAGTGCTATATTCTGCTAATAGGAATCTCCCTGTATGTGTGTGAGGGGTGTGTTGGGATTGGGTTGCGCGTGACACGCGTTGGAGAAATTGTTTTTCTCTCCCTATCTCTCCCTCTACCTTACCGGTTTGTGGATGTTGGGATTCATAAAAAAAAAAAACTTTGGCTGCCTTTTTCATTTGCGGAATTGTTCCACCCTAAAAGAGTGTTATTATCATTAAGGATTTTATAGTGTTCTCGGTTGTGGAATTATTGTGCCTGAATTGTATACATTTCGTTGGTATTAGCCAGGACGGCTATCTTTTAAACATGGGGGGGGGGGTGATGTAGTGACAGGGTGCAATCTGTTGACCATGGAGGCTAACTACGTGTAGGGGTGCGCTATACAACGGCCAACCATAAGGGGGGGGGGGGCGTAACTGGGCCAAGGGTCAAGGCGGGGATCAATCCGAAAGCTCCTAGAACCAGCAGGAGACGTTCCAGAAGTGGGGCATGGCCAGAGACGGGGCTTGGCCATGCTGGAGGATATATAAGGGAGAGGCAACCGGGGATTCGAGGCTGTCGTGGGGGTTTGGGTCCTGGCTGCCGTCGCTGTCTTTGCTGCCATCTCTTCATCATCGTCGCCGCTGCATAGCCGATCTACTGTATTCTCATCGTTGTCATCGCTATATAGTCAGACAGCTATATAGTTGTACGTCGCCGATGTGGCTGTATGGGTGGCACAGCTATACGTAGCCCAGTGTGTATGTTCCTCAGTGACCCTGTCCATAAAATGTCGAGAAATAAACAAGGAACCCTCTACAAGTCGTGCCTATACATAACCATTATAAATTATTTAACACAGTGTAACTTTTGTGTCAACATAATTCCAAATAGGTTTATGTGATGCACATATAGTACTAGATTAAAGGTCGAAAATATCGAACGAAATACTTTTCATCCATTTGGGAAGTATATAATTTCTTAATCACTCATTCCCGGAATTTACTTGGGAGAGAGGCCAAGGGAGCAAGATTCCTTTTTATACATGCCCCTATGTCATATTTTGCTTAAGCCTAAACTAGCTGGGTTTTATTTGCTCGATATAGTCCTGCGAATCATACGGTATACACTTAAACTCTCCATTGATATAAGCTCCTGTAAGAAATGATGGGCTATGCAAATCATTTTTTTGTGTTGATTACAAAATGAGCATGCTTTGAAATGTATTAAGTGCATACTTAAATGGAAATAGTAATTTATTATGGCAGTTGCTGCTCTCACAATGTGATGCCAAGTCAATCATTAAGTTTTGCCCACTGCTTTGGTTGTTTTTTTCTTCCAATGTCTGATGCACTCAAGCATAGGGGCTTAGTTTCCATCACGGCAAATTTAAGAGATAAGATGTGACGTTGCAGCTGCTTTCAAGCTATGCTTCTGAGGGGTTAAGAAAAGCTCTCAGAAAAATTGGATTCCAAATAAAGAAGCAGCACAGCCCGCATCGGCGCATAAGTGGCCCCACTGTGTGCGACTGGAAAGCAAGCCATGTTCCTGTCACGGATCACGCAGTGTGCGTCTAATACATGGCTGTTTGGAAATGTCAGCATAGAAACCGAGGTGTGCTGTTAAGCGATGCCTTTCTTTAAATATTTGAACACACATAGCACTCGGTAGCATCATCCTGATGAATGCACGTGTATTTAAACAGTGTAAAATAGTTTGGGTGGGTAAAGTAGAGCCAGATTATCACGCTGTTGTCACTGCAAAGCACAGAAAGTGAGACCGCATTTGCTTAAGTTAAAATACATGCATGGGTATAGATGTGTGTCTATATGTGTATGTATGTGCTCACTAAAAGCACTTGCCCCAACAGTCTTTTAAAGGCTTTACGGGGAATTTTTGTCTTTGCATGTATATATGTCCGCATGTTTGTATCTGGGGACGGTAGTGCAGTGGTTAGTTCGCTGCTAACCCGATTACCCGAGTTCGATTCCCGCTCATGGCCACCACCAGAGATGATCATCTTAATGGAGCAATGAGATCAGCTTATGTGCAATAGTTAGATGGATTGTTACATCCAAACACCATTGATGGTGATAACGTGGAGAGGCATTCATCCAGCAGGGAAATGATCAAGGCTGTTGGTGAGGAAGTTCATGATGTATGTTTCAATCAACACAAATATTTGTAAAACCACACAATACATATAGTTAAAAAAAACGCAAGTGTATTAATCTATTTAATAACACATTTTTCCATCCATGACATAAAACGTATTTTTTTTACCACGTACATCTAATATAAGAATACATTTACAAATAAACTGGTTATTATCAATGCACAAAGTAAGCACACAATCCCAAGTAAGCCAGGGCAGTGGCTGCATATCTGTTTGTGCGTGGTTACGTGGATGGCTGACGTGTGGTGGCAATTTTTCCGATACCGGAGCCTCTGTTCCCCCGCTGGCTATCGGGTAGGATGACATGCGGCAGACTATTAATACGCTTGCATTTGTTGCTCCCTAATGCTGCAAATTTGGCAAAACATATCAGCCCGATAAACACACTCAAAAATCGTAAGCAGAAAGCAGACGTAACATTTTTTTATTCCATGAAAGAAATCAGTAATCGAGTTTTTTTTTGTAGTTTTATAACCAGATAAGACAAAGCAGCAGTGTAGTTTAATAACACCAGACATCAATCACTATCTTTCAGTTGTTTGTGTCAAGGTTTCACACACTATAAAATATGCCACGGACAAAACTGCGCTCTAAAAAGCAAATCTTTGGATCAACAATTTGTGTTTAGTTGTGACTGCATAACTAAATATGACCAATAATGTAGTTGTATATATACAATATATTTATTAAGTTATTTTACTAGCATTTTATTGTTCAAAACCTGTTACATTTATTATATGGATAGAATTAATTACTTCGTCGAGTTTTATGTTGTTATACAAATTCAAACGCTGCACTGTGCTCATTGATGTCTTTATCTTTAGTGTTAAAATTCATAAGGCCTGCACCATTTACAAAGTATGTCGCTGTAAATATGAGATGGGGCTTATATTAAACAAATATGTCCGCTGCCACCTCTCAGTATGTTGCAGTCTGTGCACATTTCTTCTCTATAATTTCAGGGATCACAAGCATGCCAGCCCATGATATTGGCCCACGATCATAAAAGCACTGAGGTAAAACTGGGGAGATAGTCTATTACCCCCATTACTTTTACTGCAATTCCCAGCAGAGTGGAAAGAAATTATGCACGTGACAGAGTTACAGGAAAACAAATATCCACTGGCGTTCCACCCCACACATGAAAGGCAGCATCTTACTCTCTTGAGGTTTATTACCTTCACTGGTCCATTTCCTCAGCTCTTGAGGTGACTTTTGTGAGTAAGCAGATCAATACTGGCAGACATCATGGCCCTATTAGAGACTATAAATAATCCACTTTTGCCACGAGGGGCCAGTGTGCTGTCTGCATTGAATAATAATGATAACAAACAACAAAACGTTTAAGTTAGCATTTTGTATGTGGTGCTGATGGCACTTTACCCACAATTTTTTTTACCAACGGTTGATCAAGCAGTGTGTGTGTATATGTGCGCACCAGTTCAAATATGTGTGTTCTGAGGTGCTGACCTGTTGACCTGGGCATGTGTAAGCACTCTCAGTACTACAAACAATGTTATAGATTTGTATTCAGCAGTCGATAATTTATTCATTTATTGTAAAAAAGGTACTCGAAGCTTAATTGTAAACAAGCATTATCTCATATGCACCATTAACAGAATTCAGTGAATGTCAGCAATCTTGAAATCTACCAATTACAGAACATGTTTAAATTCGTTCATAAGTGAATATGATTTGCAACTGGGCATAACGCCTTGACAATTTTCTAAACGTTTCCTGTAAATCTTAGATGGTGATTTTTTTTCCAGCATTAACACGTGTAATCACCTCTCCATTTGAAGTGTTTAAATAAAACTGCAGTGCAGTTTTATTTGATGACCCTGAGCCAGTCGTGGAAAGTAGTGTACCCTATTAGAATATTAGATGCTATATCATTATCATCATGAACAGCAACAGTTCTGATCAATGCATTGCTGGATGAAGTTTTCCCTAAGTCGTGGCTATTTCCCGCAATCCCGCAATGTAACAATCCACCAACACCTTTACACAAGCTAATTTCATCCCTCCATCTCCATGGCAGACATCAACCCGGAGAGATTCTAATCTTTTTATTTCACTTTGTGACTATTCTTGACCATCAGCCATCCTCCCTTTTAGCTAACTGTCCTGCCCAATTCCACTTTCTGTAACAGTTTGAATTATATCTTGAACCTGCATATGTTATTTTTACATACTGTTTATACAGCAATGCTTTCCCAATGTAAGATATATGTTGGGCAGTGTGGTAGGAGGCAGTTCAAGTAGGTTATTGATATATCTGTGCAGAGTTTCAGTGTATATGTGGTGTTGTTGTTATTTTCCATCGCCTTTGGCTTCTGTCCCACACCCATTTTTATGAATAGGTTCTTCAAAGATCCCAGGCTAAATTCTGATTGACATTCTTGAGAACCTTTGAGCCTTTCTTTGGTAAACAAATTATTATTATTATTATATGATGTTTATTTCAGTCTGTGTTGAAAGACATGATGATAAAATGCCATAGTTCTTTGTAATCCCTATTTGAACATGTAACGAATGTGTGTAACATAAGAGTGGCTGTTGCTCAGTGCATTCACCATAACTCGAGTCCTTGTGGAATTTTAACAGTTTGTTTCAACTTGAGCTGTTGGATATACATTGATGTTAACACTATTGCTTCATATTAACACTTAAAAAGCTTAGGCATACATGTTGGATGCTTGGTTACAATGTGATGTGAAGAAAATGATGTGATAATATGTTTTGTTCTTCTTTGTAATGCTATGCCTCCATTTCTATGTTATTACTTATGATTTGCATATGCCATATAAAAAGTACATCGAGGGCCAACTATCCACGTAAACTTTATTTTGTGTGATCATTCCAAACCCGTGAAAGTGACAGTCAATCCTGTACACTCCTGATGATGAGATGTCATGAAAACGCCTCTGTTTCATTTCATGTTTTTTCTTCATATGGACCAACATATCCTCATTCGCTGTATAAATCCAAATGAGATCATTGTGGCCAAAATGTGCTGAACTTTGATATCATTCAAGGCGAGCTAACAATAGAAAACAAAAGGTATTTGGAAGGCACTGCTAGCAGGTGTTCTTGCAGCCTCATAAGAAACTCATGGAATAGTATTACACTTGAGACATTCACAATAAATGATAATGCATTGCATTCGCTTTTGATTGATATAACAATGTACAGATGATCTATTTGTGAATCATTCCATGACTTAAATAAAAATTCACAAAGAGCAATGTTCTGCATTCAGTGAACATTAAAAAGCAACTGTTTGGTTGTCAGCAGTCCTTCCCTGTGTGACAGCTAAAATAAATGTAACGGAAAACACTCTACGTGTGCTACTGCCCACTGTGGCCTCGTGAATCAGTATGACTTTCATTTGCCCTACCTCACAAGAACACAGTGCTGAGTTTACAGTGGCTGTTGGACATTTAGTGATTTGTATTGTACACAGAGCTATCTGATGGTCTGAACACTTTTGCTGCGCTATGAAAAATACATTTTGACGAAATCAGTTGTTTTGGTTCTGTTACTAACAAAACACCTAATTGGTTGAAATAAATCTGTTTCCGATTAATTGGATTCTGTTCGCATTATTTCGTTCTTCATGAGATGTTTCATTATGTCCTAGAACACAAAAAAACCATCCTCATCTTTTTCATCCCTCCTCATGTCGTCAAAACCACATTGTATGTATGTTGAACTTTTCGCGCCGTATGTAGCTAACCATGCTAATCGGAGGTGCATCAGAGCAGGGTGGAGGGCCTTTTGAAACTGACATTGATAATGAAAAGCAATAGCATTGGGCCGAAAGTGCATATTATGGATTATAAATATGGACAGTGACAACAAACAGGAACAAAAGCTGAAAAGTGCACAAACAAGCACACGGAGATCTATATTTGTAATTACACGGAAAAAATAACACATGGATCAGATAATACAAATTAGAGACATCATATTGCTCGTGCAGAATGAAAAATAAGTGGGCTAGGGCAGAACCCATCGCTAAATGGGATGATAGTTGGACAAGAAATGCCAGCCAAAGAAGTGAACATACCCAAGAAGATAACCAGTTCTGAGATGAGCTCATGTGCAGGAGCAAAATGGAAGGTGACATGACATAGCCGTAAGGGATTACGGTGACATTGGGAGGCCTTCATCCAGCAGTGGATAGACCAATGCCGATGGTGATCTGTTATAGCTGAGAAATGTATTAACATCAGCATTTTTAACTGATCCATGAAACCGCTGATAAATATAATATTGCATTAATGATTGAGTTTTAACATTTTTAAACGTATTTTATTACAAACAGGAAATTTCACACTGAAAATGTTAACAATGAGTTTAATAACATTTGACGTTACATTTGAAACAAATCTCAAATCTAAACTTAGTCTGAGGTAACATACAGCATAGGCAGAGGTTTAGTTGAGAGGACAAAACATCAATATATATGTAATAGCAAAACATAATAATGACTTGGGGTGTCCTGTTTTTTCAAGAAATTCTACAGGGTGCTGCTCGGTTAATGGAGTGCATTTGTTGTATTCACCACGTTTTGTGGGCATAAGCATGAAACAGAGTGACACATGTGTAGTGACACAGCGCCAACTGCTGTACAGCAGCAGCAACTGCAGGTGGACACTTAGCACACACGCCATTGAGCATATACAAGGGTGTGCTAGCAGGGCGGAGGAACTGGGGCAAGGGTGATGGTAGACCTCATAGGGAGGCCCCTGGAACCCTCTGGTGGGTTCGAAAAGGGAGGCGCGGCTAGGGCGGAGCCAAGCTGCGCTGAGGGGAATATAAGCAGCGGAGAGCTCCGGGCTGCCGGTTCTGGGAGTGGACTCGTTTCGTCATCGCTGTCATCATCGCCGCCTTTGTCGCTGCCGCTGTCGCCCGATCATTGCAGCGGCTGAACAGTAGTTGACTGTCTCGGTCGATGCCGTCGGTGCAACCTGGACATGGTCGTGTCTGGGCTAGGTCGTACGGCAGTGTGGTTGTGAGAGAGGAGGCCGGAGTTGGTGGCATGAAATTAATAAAAGAGAGACAGTGTCTTCTGCGACTACCTCGTCTCGAACTGAGTGTGTGCGCCGCATGCCACACACACACATACGCCTCGAGGGAGAAGAAGAGAGCTACTACACTACACATATTAGGGATTCTTCCTGTACCAAGAGATCAGTTGCACTAAATCTGTAAAATTCAAACTAAACAATGCAACGAAACTATTTAAATTTTACCAGGTTATGCCCACTGATTAGCACGGTTGGCTATGTATGGTGCGAAAGTAGTTCAACATACAGATGTTGTGACATTGGAGATGTCACTGTATGGTGCCGGCCCTAGAGGGCCATGGCATGCAATGTACTTACATCCTGGACGGCTTCGTGTGTGTTGCAGTGTGATGCCGGCTCTAGCAGAGCACGGCGTGCGATGCACTGTCATCGCGTACACCCCATTGGTGGGTGTAGTACCAGCCCTAGCAGGGGCTTGGTGAGCATAGTGTGCAGTACAGGCTCCCACTAGGTGACTAGAGGGAACGAGAGAGTGTCAGCCCAGGGACAGGGTTGCCCCGGGCCATGTCACTCTGGTTGACCCTGTAGGCACGTGATCCGGAGTGTCCATTGGGAGGCCCCCAGGTGGGGGAGCTAAGGGGTGATCATGTGTCCGGGGGAGCTCTCGAGAGGGATCGAGAGAGAGCTGGAAAGCTCTCGAAGGTGGGCGGGGCCAAGGGCGGAGCCAGCCCCGCCCATCTTCAAGGATATAAGGTGGATCCCTGGGAGGGATCGGGGTTGCTACGTTCTGTATGTTGGAAGATCCACGTTCTACATCTGAAGAGGCACCAACACGTGGACCGGACCCGAGTTCGGATCCGGTCCATCGTAGCCTAACTCCTGTATGGTAGTGTAGTTAGCTGGGTGGTCACCACCCTAGGCTGTATCTAGTAAAGGGGCAGCTACCCCTTTTGTATATTCATGTAGTGGGTTCAAGGAGAGTGGAGATGGCTTGTCGAGGCAACACATTTATTTACGATAACGGTAACAGCAATAGTAACGGTCCCTAACACAAATGGGTAACGGCCCCTTTACCTGCTTCCTGGGGAGGTACGCCCTCCGGGCGAGCGTGCCCTATCACTGGGACCATGGGCTCTCTCTCCTCCGGTTAAGGGTGACCTAGGGGAGGCTACACTGACCCGACCCAGCCAAGGCACAGGTCTTGACCACTGGCCCTCTTGGTCCCGGCCCTTACAAGGACGTTGGGCCCCGGGGGTTCCCAGGTTCTCACCACTGGCCCACTCAGTCCCGGCCCTTAGAAGGGCAGTGGGTCTGGGGGTTCCCAGGGTCCTTGGCTAGCTGGTCTTCAGGCTTCAGTCTTTGGACTGGCCCCGGACTCGTCCAGAGGTCCGGCTTTTATACACCTCCCCAGGGGGCTACGCCTCCCTTCCAGAAAGTTCCGGGGGGGGGGGGGGGGTCTCGGGGGATCCTAGCGCTGGAGGGTGTGTGCGCTGCAGGATGTGAGGCACAGCAGGGTGTGTTCGCTGCCGGATGTGTGCACTGGAGGGTGTGCGATAGATGGTGTGCACTGGAGGGTGTGTGCTATAGGGTGTGTGCGCTGCATGGTGTGTTCTGGAGAGTGTGTGCACTACAGGGTGTGCGTATTCGAGAGTGTATACGATGCAGGGTGTGTGCACTGCAGAGTGTGTGTGCTGGAAGGTGTGTCCACTGCAGGGTTTGTGCATTGTAGGGTGTGTGCGCTGCAGGGTGTGTGTGCTGCTGGATGTGTCCGCTGGAGGGTGTGAGCTACATGGTGTGTGTCCTGCACGGTGTGTTTCTGGACCATTATCTCTTTTGCTGCAGCTTTTTTGGGGGTAATACAGACATCATATAAAATAGTAGGTAAGTCTGCCAGTATTCTCGTCAATTGTACATTACGTCTTCGTAAAATCAAATATCAAAGCAGAAATATAATTTCATGATTTAATTAACCGATAAATTAATGCAAAAGTACTGTAAAATATAATCAAATTTGAATGCAGATTTATTTAACAAAGCATATATCCTATCATAATATTGTGTAAAATAAATGATTGATGTGGAATAGTTTCTGCAATATGTGATATTTTGAATATTTACGATGAAAACCCATATTTAATTAAATTCATAATTTTGTCATTTAACAAATCCCCCAAGGGAGCTCTCTGATGTGTTTATGGGTTGTACCACGTGTTGTTTGGCGTGATGTCCAAGGTTTTGCTTCATGTCCTGGGAGCTGCTTCAGGAAATACATTTATCAGGGATAGTTTCCTGCAATGATCCTTCACCAAAAATATGTATCTTCGCTCGCCCCAGCGAGATATGTGGTCATCCGTGTAATTTTATATTGTTAAACCTCATTTCTATTTTCTCGAGACCCCATTTTTTTGACAATGCTTATAATTATATCTTCCATATAGATGTTAAATCATACTTTTTATGCCAAAGAATGTGATTGTGTGGAATACTAGAATTAATGGTAGGTAAACAATGAAAAAAAATGGGTTCTCTAATCAAGCAGGCTAGGAAGGTAAGTCGGCTCGCTAGCTCCCTTCAATAAAGGAGCAACACCCTTTCACCTGGGCCAATCTCAAAACCAACTGTGATGACATGGGTGATCGCAAAAAAAATATTAAACTATCCCTGGCATTGATCAACTTCAGAGTATGTGTTTCTTTTATTGAAAAAAAATCACAGAGGAAAATTACAAAAATATGAGATTCGTACACTGAAATAACTAACCTACTCCATGCCTGCATATATTTTTGTTTATTTCTTTTTCAAGATCACTTCCCTTCAGCTAGAGATGCAGAGGGGACCGGGGAAAGGAGCGGTATAGCCTGAGCCCACCGACGCCTCGTGGCTTATCAAGTGTGGGGAAACTGATTGACGTTTTGCTGTAGATCCAAAAACACTAAATGAGCCGTTGCTGTACCATCACGCCTGCATGCTAATAGCCTTGGAAAGGTAACATCGGTGTCAAGTCCGCCCCATAGGTTTGCCCTGGGAAGCCAGTCCGAGCCTGCGAACCCGATTCATGAAGCAAACTGCCTCTCTACTCAGTGGTAATGGGAACGCGACATGGCCTGCAGATGGTGTCTCATGAATTTCAGTCAGGGTTGTAAGTGTCCACATTTGTTCAGATGCCTCCAGTACTCGGGCCTTGAAATCAAGTTCTGAAGTGATTGAATTCAGTTTATTGGGAAATGTATAGACATGAAGACAGATAAAGACAGGTGTATTCGCAGATATACGAGCATACAGTCATATAGACAAATATATAGACATACTGGAATGTATGTAGGTACAGTCATATGTACTGGATTGCAGCTCCGATTAGCACGGTTGGCTACGTACAGTACGAAAGAAGTTCAACATATGTACATACATTGCAGCTATTTCGTCTTAGAAGTGGATAACAAAACGGTTTACGTAACATAAACCTGGTCAAGGAGCTCATTTGTATCTTAATTAAATTGGTTGTAGCTAAACGCATATGTACAACACAGCGTAACACTCCTGCAATGACTCATTAATTAGTAGTCTTAAAAATCCAGTGACATTCTGCAGGTGGTGTTATCAAAAGTCAGGTTTAAAAGATTATAAACTAGCCTTTTGCCCGTCCAAGAACGGGTGTATTGCAGTACATCTGAAACTTGCAAGCGAAAAGCAGACCACGACGTGATATTCATTGCATTAATGCGTGTGCAATTTGTAACAACAACCGCCATTCGCGACTAAGTGGTGGTGACGTCACCACGACGCTTGTGCCAGGCTATGTGCACCTTGAGGCCACGTGAAGTGTCGAATGCCCGCTGGCAGGAGGTCACGGGGCAGACCCAGATGCCACAGGTCGACTGAGACGACTGGCTGATGCACCACCTGTGCCCCCTACTGTGCCAACTTGCTGTGCTTTAGCCACCCGGCGCTCCGCTCGTTGTTGTGAGTGTCGCTCCTCCGCCCTCCGTTGTTGTTGGAGGGCGACTGCCTCCAACTGCCCAGTAGCGTCCTTCACGAGCCTCCTCCACAGAGGCTGATCTTGACACCGCTGGTACCAGTTATCGGCAAGTCCACTCAGCTCTACATCCTCCTGTACCACATCACTCCATCTCTTCTCTAGCCCGTGTTGCGCCCGTTTAGCCCCTTTGATCCGGCCGAACAAAAGCTGTTTAGGCATGTGGTGGCTGGGCATGCGGGCTACAGGGGCCAGCCAACGCAGCCTTGCCTGCCATAAGAGCTCACCGATGAGACTTTGTCCAGATCTTTCAAGGATTTGTGAGCTCCTCATACAATCCAGCCTGGTTACACACAGGATGGATCATAGGCAGGCCAGCCTAAATGTTTATAACCGGCGAAGATGTTCAATTAGGGGGCTCCACGTTTCGCAAGTGTTGCACACTCGAAATAAAGGATGTGGGCAGGTGTTCCAAATCGAGGGAAAGCACATTTATTTATTGTAGTTTATATTAATCTTGTGAAGAACCGCACCGTCACTCTGTAAAATGCAACAGCGCGAGTTACACGCAGCACTTCTTCCGAGACGCCATTAACCATGTGGCTGGTTTACACGTGCGGTTATTCATTAACCCTGCCAGCCACCTACAGGCCCGACTCAGTCATCACATGCTGCTGTACACACATGCATTGATGCATTGCACAGCACATCAGGACCTTCACAGAACCACACTTTACTCCCTTGCTGCACAAGGACATACTTAAAAGAGTGATCCATTCCTAATATGCCACACAAGCATAAAGAAGGGAGGGAATGACTGTGGCCGAGAAGACCTGAAGCTTCGTGCGGAGCGAGAGACCAGGTAGCTTCCACACAGCGTTACGCAACCGATGAAAAGATAATGCCGCTTGACTGATTCGGAGTGAGACCTCTGCTGTTAAACCGGAGCCGGTCATGAGCACACCGCCCAGGTATGGGAAACTCTTCACTCTCTCTACAACTGCCCCATCACCAATTGGGAGTTGTGGGGGTGGAGTGTCCGATAGTACAAAATATCCAGGCAGGTGCTTAGTTTTGGTGGGGCTGATGGTAAGGCCCCACCTCTTAGTGGCAAGCTCCAGGTTCAGCAGCAGCGCATCCAGCTCCTCCTGTGAGTGAGTAGCAATAACCAGATCATCGGCATACATAACATGGTTGAGCAATAGGGTGCCATCCCTTGACCGCACGCGGGCATCGATCAGCCTCCCATTGTATCTGTACCAGATGGAAATTCCTCCGGTACAGCTATTGAAGGCTTCACGAACTACGTGGTCAAAATAGATGTTAAATAATGTGAGAGCAAGAGGACATCCCTGTCGCAACCGAAAGCACGAAGAACAACCCAGAGCCCACTCCTACTGATGGTACCATAGGCCTTGATTAGGTCAATAAAGCAGAGATGTAGATCTTGTTGGAATTCCCTACACCTCTGCTGTAGCAGACGGACAGAAAATATGGCATCTGTGCAGGACCGCCCTTTCCTAAAACCGCATTGGGGCTCCGCAAGCCTCTCCTCAGCGTTTCGGGCGCAACACAAGCGTCCGTCATCAGGTGGGACAACCACAGCAAAGGTTTGTTCATGAAGCCATCCAGATATATAAACATAGACATAACTTCAACCGAGAAGATGGATACAAATTGAGCAATCATTGGAAGGATGTTATTAACCAGGTCAAACCTTAAATGCTTTATGGTGTTACCTTCATATCCGCATCTCCAGTTTCTCTTCAACCTCCCACTCCCAGCCCCACCCACTTCCCCCCCCCCCACCGACATTTTGTCGTTGCTCGCCCTTTAATCCCTTCTAGCTGCTCTTCACTCGGCAGCGCTCCACTCCCCCTACCCCCCTCTCTCTGTCTCTCCTCCCTGGCTCCTCCCCTCCCTCTCTTACCTATATAGCCTCTTGTTACAGCAGCCCTTTTGCCCACTTCAGCAATTGTTTCTTGCTGTGGTTGTCCCACCTGATGACGGACGCTTGTGTTGCGCCCGAAATATCATGATTTTTTTTATACCTACGTGACTTTACCGAAAGAACCAAAGAGTATGGATCCCTGCAGTCACGAAAACTTCAAATCTAGATCTCCTCAGCATACCCAACAAGGCGATGTTGAATAATCCTTGCCAGGACCTTTCCCCCGCAATTTTTAAGGGTGCGGTGACACAGTCCTATTCAATTTTAAGGTTATAATCCCTTGTTCATCATGACGTTCTTTTTACTTTGATGTCTCAACAGCGTTATGGAGATTGTGTGACGTGAGGGTTCTGCCTTTGTAGTGAGGGTTGTGAGTTGACGCCGAGGAGAGGGGAGGAGGCGCCTCGGAGTGACGTCAGCTGTTAATTATTATGAATGGGGGGGGGGGGGTGTCCATTTGGAGGACGTCACCTTATAATGATTATTAATGAGGGGTGCTGTTCGATGTGGAGTGACGTCACCCGCTCATGATTATTAATGAAGGGGGGAGGGGTCCATGTGGAAGACATCACCTGCTCATGATTATTAATGAGGAGGGCTGGTCGATGTGGAGTGACGTCACGAGCGTTAGGGACAGATTATAGGAGGTATGAGAGAATAATTGCTTTTTTTTGTACACCAGAAAGGTGAGGCCATGGAACAATACATCACTGCTTTTGACAGTTTATTATAGTACTATTTCTCGTGCGCACAGATTCCAGTTATTACGCAAGGAGAGCGTATTTGATGGATTGTACCACCATGGTTGTTGCAGATAAAACACACACACCAATCAATCTCTCGAGTGTAGGTGGGCCGTCTTTGAACGTGTATCGTAGTCCCTTCGTGTACTGTTGCACACGTTTTCAGTGAAGTAAATTAAGGTGGAGCGACTAACAAAATTAACAGCTGGCTGCATTCTAACAAACACGTCCCCCACAGAATGCAAAACAAGAGAGGAACAGCAGCGGGTGGTTCAAATGAAACTTAAGAGGACGCATAGGCAGTGGTGTTCGGGGCACAGACTCAAAATACTTCATCATCGTTGTCAATAAACACTACACTTATAAGGGGGGGGGGGGAATAATCCCTTTTTTGCGACGCGTCCTACCCAAGCCCACTTTATTTTTCTTCAGCAGTTTTCTTCAGCAGGCTTTCATTTCTCACGAAACATTTCCCAGGTCGCTGGTAGACTGGAGTAGGTGACGCGTGACTAGCAGACACAGCCACGGAACATGTTTGGTGACCCGGACAGACGGAGCTGACATTAAGCCCCTTCTTAATATAATGCCTTCAACTTAATGTGTATGCTCTCCGATCCATGGGATGGATGCTGGTGCTCAACACGTATTCATGGACGTGGTGGCCAAGGGAGGGAACGTGTCTGAGAGTTATGTCCACCCATGGGGATAAAGCGATGAAATCAGCTCGTGTGCAGGCAGGGGACTTGACGTATCTATTTTTGCATTGCGAAACCATGAGAGATAGCTCGGGGAGGTCTTTATCCAGAAGCGGATTGAGCACGGCTGATATCGATTGCCCAACATGTGCATCGTACTAAAAATATATAAATGTATATACTTCTGTTACAAGGCGGCGTCACTGCGAACAGTGATGAGGTTTGGTTGAGATGACACTGGCTGGCGTTGGGTGAGTTGCCAGCTGTCTTGCCAGTCAGCGGTTCCTTTTCGTCCACGGGTGGCTGGCACATAAAGCAGCGCTCCACATGCCGTGTTAAAACGCCATTTAATCCGCACCTGCTTTAATCCAGGAGAGAGGGCTTTGCGACTCTTGCTATAACACATAAATTTCGAACTCAAAATAGTTTATAGCGAGGACACTTCATCTAGGCATCGTGTGCAGAAACTATTAAAAGCAGAATTAATTCTACTTTACAGTATCTGTAAATCGGCCACTGGTGCAGTGCGGTGATTCTAGTGTACAAAGAGCAGATCTGAGTTCAATTAATGTCGCTGCAGTTGATTCCTGGTGCCAGGTCCAGCAAAAACCCCGACATCAGTGGTGTATTACAAACATTCTCACTAAGGAGTTTGTTACATAGCTAGCATATGCGACTGTCATCTTAATCGAATTGAGCAAATACGGTCGTTGTTAAATCCCTTTGGTAACTATAACCCATTTAAAGAGTGTACAGTATGCAAAACGTAGTTGCGTGTTGAGAAAAATACAAAATAGTGCGAAATATATCTCAATGTTATCAACAAATCTAATGATCCAGTGGTGAAGTATGGTCAAATATCCCTAACGGCCCGCAAAGGAGGCTCTCATCCAGCAGTAGATTGACGAAATAGACTGTACATGAAGATGCACAAGTATTTGCAAGGAATCAACACACAAGCGTCATTGTTTACTTGTTAAGATACATTACCATGAATTAATACTCCAAAGGTCTTACAGACTAATCGTGTAGCTGCTATTACAGTGATTGTTTTCTTTACTTGCTGGTATTTTAATTAGCATAAATGTTTCCTCTTTGCCTGTATACAGTACACTCATGATTGAGATCTGTACGTGCACGAATGCTAAACATACGGGGATTTACAAGCAGAATTCTCTCATCTTCTCTCAATAGCTTAAGGATGACCAAAATACGACGTATATATTATAAATGCTTTTTGCATTACTATGAACATTGCAAAACACGGAAAGAAAGCCCTACAGGAAGCGTATTCTTATGGGCGGTACAGGCTTTAATATTATCATAACTTAGGTGAACTGCAGTCTCGACAGCATTAAGAGAACGTCTGCCTACCCTAGCAGAGCTAAAAATCGTTACCCATTAGTGGGGGGGGGGGGGGGGGAGAAGCAAACGCATACCCGCAAAGAGAGTGGGATAAGTCACGCGTGCCTTTATTTTTGAGTGCACTCGTTTATATAAGCCGCTTTAATATTCAAACATGAAAATGAGCAATACAAAGCAAACGGAGAGTGGTTGTTTGCTTGGTAATTTTTTTTATCTCTAGGTCGATCTACTACAGGTAATAAAAGGACATAAATGTGCAGACTTGTACTTGAGGGTGGTGGGAAGGTTTGAAAGGATTTGGCTCTGGATGGGAAGAGCAGCTACCGTTAATTTGCACATCGTGTTTGACGTGAACATGTGAAGAGCACTAATGGGCTTCATTACGATGGGCTTGTCAAGGCACTGCAGTATGTTGAGATCATATTGCATCGTGGCTGGACCAATTTGCTCCTTTCTCTCAAAATCCGGTAATTTGTATTTCAGGTGGCCCCCAAATGCCAAATTCCCCCCATTATGAGCGCGGGTCATTTTGTCATATCTTTGATAGAGCTGTAATGACCGAAATTTACGCGGCACTCACCCTAAGCCAGTGTGCAACCCAAGGCCGTAATTATAATATATTGTGGGGGACACATCCTGCCCAATATTCAAATTTTCTCATAATTTCCTCCCTTAATACATTGCTATATATTAAAAAAAGTAATAATAATTGCTATGCTATGTAAATAAAAAGAACAATTTTCTAAACCTTGGCCACAATATCTGGACTTGTCTTCATATAAATCAATGCATAGATTGCTGTTTATATGATTGTGGTTATGGTTGTACTTTATTAATCCCTAATCTCAAACATTACATACAATGAAATAAGAAATGGTAAAAAAATAAAAACAGAGCAATGTAATACAATACACTATTAGACATTATTGTAAAAAAAAAAAGTCCATCCCATTTGTTAGTGATTTTTTTTTAATTTTAGGCAGGAAATTAGTTTTCAAATTTAGATATTTTTCTGGGTTTGGTTGCACCAAGGCTACGGCCTTGGTGCAACCAAACTGTAATAAAAAAAATGAAGCCAAAGCCTACTATTGGCGGCAAGAAGCATCCACGATGATTGATCGGGGAGGCATGCTTTGAAGAGATTGGAGGATAAAGGTTTAAACTGGGAAAAAGGCGGAAACATAAGTGGAACCCGGAGGCGACATTTTAGAACCGTTGGAGAAGGACAGAGATTGACTGTGGTATAAACAGTGAGGGAATGTTCGAGAAAGGGAGCTTGAGAAGGATAAAAGGGGAGAGGACAAGGAGAGGGGACGTTCGAGGGAAGGGACGAGCTTCAGGAAGAAGAACAAAGCCCGGGCCTAGTGTTGTGTCAAAATAAAGAGGTTCCCAGTACATAGTCGTCATGTCATTTCACAGGGATACAGTCATGTTGACACGCTAAACTAAATAAACAAGTTGACAATACAGCGGAACACATATCTACAGTAAGTGTATTGTATCCTCATTAATTGTGTTAATTGTATTTTCCACAATACAATATAAGCAGCCTGCCTCAACAGATTCCCCCCTCTTTTTCACCTGAAGACAATTGCTTGTGTGACGATCTAAACGTCGTGAGTTTTCATTTTTATAATTTTTCTATCTAATTGACTTCACCAAAAGACCCATAGAGTATGCTAGTCACCAGTTTGTGTTGTGTATTATAGAGTTTTGCATCGAACTAGGACCAATGAGCACCTGACATATTCTTTGGGTCTTTCGGTAAAGTCACGTAGATAGGTAGAAAGAAAATAACAAAAAACTACGACGTTTCGATCACAACACAAGCGATCGTCATCCTATCTATATGACTTTACCGAAAGACCTAAAGAATATGAATTACTGCAGTCACGAAAGCTTTAAGTCAAAATTTAAGCACCTGACAGTTCAACTAGCATGGGTTCAAGCAAGCATGACTGCTGATGTGACATTGAATGTCGAAACCGGTCCAGAGTTGCTTGAATTTAATAAATGTTGCTGAATTTATCACGCAGGTGGGCTAATCTCATGATCTATTTGCACCCACATGTACGTGTAACATATACATCCATAATAATATAGCTTTTTTTTGGGTACGATTGTGTAAATATATAAATGTGTTGCTAAACTCGGCACCACCGGACACAGCCAATTAGTAAAGTTTGTCACGTAAACAGAACATTCCAATTCGTTACTAGTACAGCACAACGGTGTGTTGGAGAGCAAAGCCACAACATTTACAATCTTAGTAATTACAACTCACTTCATCAGGCGACAGCCAGATTTGTGGAGAAATCCTGTTTCATTCCCTAAATACAGGGGTAAATGTGGTGACCATACTTGTGTGCTCTTCTTCTTGGTTCTTTCGGTAAAGTCACGTAGAAGAACCAAGAAGATGAATCCCTACAGTCACGAAAGCTTTAAATCGAAATTGTGTGCTCTTCTTGCTCGAAGTGGGGAGTAGAGTTTAATGAATGCATAAAATGACTATGGGTATCCATTACCGTACATTTTGCATGTGCATTATGCAAGCCCATTGTTCTTGTACTTTCTGTCGATTGTGTATACTAAAATAGCCATTCCAATGGTAATCCATATTGAAGTATGTTGTCCTATATAGGCATGCATTTAAACAATGTATTATTTGATGATTAGCTTCCATGCACCACTAAGTCTGTAGCTATCTGAATGGTTAAAATACATTTTATTTATCTCCATTTAGATATATTATAATCGAATTAGTCTTGGCCAGTACTAACTTGTTTTACACAGAACTTCAACATTATCAAAATCAATTGAGTGTCCTTATTGGCATGCGTGTTCTACCACTGCTGACAGTTGTATTTCAGAGTATTTAATATTTATTTGGTGTTCTTTTAGTCTCGTGCTGATCATTCGTCCTGTTTTACCCAACATAGCATTTGCCACAACTGCAATTAATCCGGTAAACACCTTCTGGTGATAGCTTCGGTGATACATCTTTGTTCCAGATATTACTTTCTGTATTTTATGTACCGTGCCAATGTGACTCGATGTTTTGTTTTTCCCAACATCTGGCTAGTTTATCAGTTACTCTCGCAATGTACGGTATTTTAATAGTTGTAATTACTTGGTCAGTTTCAATGCTCGTGTTATTTTATTTGGTTTTGGCATGCAATGCCCTGTTGATTTGTGCATCATTGTAACCGTTCAATTGCAGCACTTCTTTAACATGTTTAATGTCACTTATCAGACTATCACCATCTGACACTTTCTTATCCCAATGTATGACCGTCTTGATGAGAGCGGATTTATGTGCGGGGTGATGGTGTGACTCTGCATTCAGATAGGCGACAGTGTCCGTTTTCTTTTGGTAAACGCTATGTGTTATTTTACCATTTCGACCGCGTCCAAGCAGAATACCCAGAAATGGTAGAGTTCTATCAGCTTCCACTTCCATGGTGAACTGGATGGATGGGTTTTGCGAGTTGAGATTATTTAGAAATTCGTTAAGCGTATCTTTGCCATGTGGCCAGACCACCAATGTGTCATCCACATATCTAAACCAAGCAAAGGGTTTTAGTATGTTTGAAGCTATTGCTTTTGTTTCAAAATCTTCCATGCACAAATTCGCTATCACAGCAGAAAAAGGAGAGCCCATTACTGCGCCTTCCTTTTATTTATAGAAGTCATCTTTCCACAAGAAATAGGTGTTCTTTATCTTTGGCTAAACCTGTGTCCGTTACCAGAGTGTCGAGTAATTTATTTGACTCGTTGACAAGAAACCTTGTGAACAGAGAAGTCACACCAAAACTGACGAGAATATCATTAGGGTCAAGCTTAATATCTTTATATACAGTGAGGGAAAAAAGTATTTGATCCCCTGCTGATTTTGTACGTTTTCCCACTGACAAAGAAATGATCAGTCTATAATTTTAATGGTAGGTTTATTTGAACAGTGAGAGACAGAATAACAATAAAAAAATCCAGAAAAATGCATGTCAAAAATGTTATAAATTGATTTGCATTTTAATGAGGTAAATAAGTATTTGACCGCCTCTCAATCAGAAAGATTTCTGGCTCCCATGTGTCTTTTATACAGATAACGAGCTGAGATTTGGAGCACACTCTTAAAGGGAGCGCTCCTAATCTCAGCTTGTTACCTATATCAAAGACACCTCTTCACAGAAGCAATCAATCAATCAGATTCCAAACTCTCCACCATGACCAAGACCAAAGAGCTCTCCAAGGATGTCAAGGACAAGATTGTAGACCTACACAAGGCTGGAATGGGCTACAAGACCATCGCCGAGCAGCTTGGTGAGAAGGTGACAACAGTTGGTGCGATTAATCGCAAATGGAAGAAACAGAAAAGAACTGTCAATCTCCCTCGGCCTGGGGCTCCATGCAAGATCTCACCTCGTGGAGTTGCAATGATCATGAGAACGGTGAGGAATCAGCCCAGAACTACACGGGAGGATATTGTCAATGATCTCAAGGCAGCTGGGACCATAGTCACCAAGAAAACAGTTGGTAACACACTACGCCGTGAAGGACTGAAATCCTGCAGCGCCCGCAAGGTCCCCCTGCCTCAAGAAAGCACATATAAATGCCCGTCTGAAGTTTGCCAATGAACATCTGAATGATTCAGAGGACAACTGGGTGAAAGTGTTGTGGTCAGATGAGACCAAAATGGAGCTCTTTGGCATCAATTCAACTCGCCGTGTTTGGAGGAGGAGGAATGCTGCCTATGACCCCAAGAACAACATCCCCACCGTCAAACATAGAGGTGGAAGCATTATGCTTTGGGGGTGTTTTTCTGCTAAGAGGACAGGACAACTTCACCGTATCAAAGGGACGATGGACGGGGCCATGTACCGTCAAATTTTGGGTGAGAACCTCCTTCCCTCAGCCACGGCATTGAAAATGGATCGTGGATGGGTATTCCAGCATGACAATAACCCAAAACACACGGCCAAAGCAACAAAGGAGTGGCTCAAGAAGAAGCACATTAAGGTCCTGGAGTGGCCTAGCCAGTCTCCAGACCTTAATCCCATAGAAAATATGTGGAGGGAGCTGAAGGTTCGAGTTGCCAGACGTCAGCCTCGAAACCTTAATGACTTGGAGAAGATCTGCAAAGAGGAGTGGGACAAAATCCCTCCTGAGATGTGTGCAGACCTGGTGGCCAACTACAAGAAACGTCTGACCTCTGTGATTGCCAACAAGGGTTTTGCCATCAAGTACTAAGTCATGTTTGCAGAGGGGTCAAATACTTATTTCCCTCATTAAAATGCAAATCAATTTATAACATTTTTGACATGCGTTTTTCTGGATTTTGTTGTTGTTATTCTGTCTCTCATTGTTCAGATAAACCTACCATCAAAATTATAGACTGCTCATTTCTTTGTCAGTGGGCAAACGTACAAAATCATCAGGGGATCAAATACTTTTTCCCTCACTGTATATACGGGATGTTCAGAGTTTTTAATGAACGAAGAGGTCCTACCGATATAGGGTTGTGTTTATTTTGTTACGTATTGTGCTCATTTGTATGTGGCAGAGCCATAATTCATCAAGCTGGTCAGTTCGGGTTTCGGAATTCAGAGAGCAAAGACGAAGGGTGATTTAAAGCTGGTTGTGTGTACATGTGTATGGGTTTGCATGTGTATGTACACCTACATCGTTTTCTCGCTATCCAGTATGCCATTACAGATTCAATGGTCTCTCCCAACCCTGGGAGACCAGGGCCCACCCAACGACGTGCAACTACTTTCTACTACACATCATTATGAATGTAACTATTTAAACAAATATGTTCAGCCCACTTCTGGATGAACATCTCTCCACACCGTGTCAGCTGATGTGGTTGTTTGACTATTCTTCACCACGCTGGTCAATGCTGGTTGGTGAAGGGTGGGGTAAGACCGGTTCACATTTTACTCGGCCACTGATGTGAGCCGTGGCTGGAAATGGAACTCAAGTGGCCAGCTTTATAGGGAAGTGTATGCGAACCACTGTGCCACTGATCCCGTGATGTAACATTTACTTTAAAGAGAAAAGCATGCAATACACACCTGTATAAACTTCTCTTATACAAGCATATATATTGTGTAGGCATTTTACAATTGTATGCACATCGGTATATGTATTCCATTGTAAACTATTTTTTGTAAAATGTGACATAGTTTTACAGCGTTTGGTAGACGAATAACGTCATCACCACAGTCCACATGCTGGTCTGTCAAATAAGAAAGTGCCTTGTAAACTGTTTTCTTGTACATTGAAGTAGGTTCTGCGAAATGTACAATCAAGAGTTTATATTAGCATCTGTTTAAGACAAAGATGATCATGTTTTTAGCGTTAACCTCTCCGATCATTTAAAGTAATTGAATGGGCCACTCATTATACGTTACATGACTTGACGAATCGTATTTCACTTAAATAGGTGGAAAAATGTATTGTCACTGTTGCCACGTGTTTTGCTGGACGGGAGGTGATGGGCGGGGCTTGGTGACGTGATCCGTATCCTCATCCACATCATACCGCTGAATGGCTTGCAGGGGGGTTTCCCGCCTTCGGGAAGCAGAATGCCGGAGCAGCGCACGTTTTTATCGAGGCCAGAGTAATTTATCACAAAAAAGTAGTTGATTAGACTAAATAGTCGATTAATCAACTAATCGTCCGGCTGTAATTTGTTTTCATTCGCGTCTGTAACTGCAATATCTCTTTGGATGCTTAAACACGCCAGGAACAAAAAAGTCTCTCCTTGTGCTTTTGCAGTGAAATTTATTTTCTCGATGTGATTGAGAGGCTCAGGTGCAGGGTGAGACCAATTGAATTTGACATTGCCAAGTGTCTGAGATCCTTGGTTCAAGTGCCATTGAAGTCGTGCCAAAATAATGTTGGCTCCCAGAGGCCGAAAAGGCTTTCAGGCTCAGCAGTGTATTAGATTGTCTTAGCTGTAGCCACAGAAAACATAGCCATTTTGAAATGTATTCCTCTATTTATCTCTCTATTTAAGGAATGAAACGGGAAGATTTCTCAACAAATTTGGCTGTCCGTCTGATGATGCTAGTTATAATTACTGACGAAACTTCGTACTCAGATTGTAAATCTTGTGGATTTTCTCGCCAACACATCGGTGTGCTGTACTCGTAACGAATTAGCATGTTCAGTTTACGTGACAAACCTTACTGATTGGCGGTGTCGGGTGGTGGCGGGTTTAACGACACATTTATATTTACGCGATCTAACCCAAAAAAACACCCTATATTTAAAAAAATATGTTGGAAACAATTGGAGAGGCCTCCATTCAACAGTGGATTGACCTTGGCTAATGACCTTAAATCCTGGTGAGATGAAATTAGATGCTGAATAAGGAAACACAACTGTAGAGGTGATGGCAGCAGTGAAAGCCTATAGGAGTCAAAAAAAGCACCAGCAAATCAAAAAATTACTACACAGGGAGGAAATTGTTGAAATTAGGAAAATATCATATCACAGTTAACACACGTATGTGACATGATTTGGGCACAAGGGAAAGTTCCAAACTAAAATATTTTGTCTTTTGTTAGACTCGCAAAACTGGAGATCTCACCGAACGTTTCAACTGGACAGGTATTACATTGCGATCTGTACCAGGAAGAGTGCTGTTAATACTTTTAATTAAGTGGTTTCAAAGTTTTGTAGACAGCTGTCATGGAATAGAACACTCAATAGAAACTGCCAAGACACTTGCTTGGCAGTTTCCATTGCTTACTTCTTCTTACATTTCCAATAGGCCTTTGACAATGTTCACACATAATCATTGAGAAAAATCCTCAATGTATATGGCATACCAGTAAATGCGAGCAACATCATAAAGAGTTACTGTAATGGATCGAAATATTCTGTGACAACTGAGGAAGGATTTAGTGATTCATTCTGCACCGTAATGGGATTATATCAGGGGTGTATCCTACTGTTCGCTATTGTAATAGACTACATCGTGAAACTGGCAACATCTTTATCGATTATGTAAAGTATTGAATGGCTCAGACGAGACGTTAGTTATACTTTGATTATTACATAGCTGTGTTAGACAACACCTGGAATGGAGTGAGCAATATCACTGAGTGTTGGAACAGAGACGAGTAAGATAAGGTTGATGATGAATGTGGATCAAACTAAGGTTATGCAAGTCAGTCCACATTAGGCACAGCCTTAACATGGGTGCAAAGGAAACAATGAAGTAGAAGAGTTCTGATATTTGATTATGATTTATTCTGGGAATAAAAATCGTAAACAACAGTCACTGGTCAAGACAAATGTGCCAGGATGGGGTATATGGAAAGACGATCTTTGGGAAATTAAGTCCTGTTTGGAAATACTTTGCCTTTCTATTACAGTAAATGTAAGGCTACGTCAATTGTCTTTTTTAACACTTTGGTACTATATGGATTAGAAATCTACAGTACAAAAGTCAGTAACCAGGGTAGCCTGGAAACAGCACACCACAGCAGGCAGAAAAGAATACTTAGAATTACATGGAGGGATAAAGTAACACATGGAAATGTGACGATGACCAGAATAGTAACAGCATAAGGCATTATTATAATTAGACATCTGAAGTTGGACAAGATCTATTAAGCAACATGATGGAATTGAGACATTGGGTGTGTGAAGGGTTTGGAACTAGGAAATCCTGGCTGTGAAAACACAAGCTCTGTAGATACTTGTTTATGTAACCACACGGAGCTCAAATTCTGTTGTGTATGTATCAGGGTTACCAGGAGGGACTCTGGTCATATAAATAGGGTATTGTTCATTGGAAGTGTTCTCTGTTTGGGGTTGCATTTAATTGTGCCGTGAATAGGGGTCCCAATGGGACATGGTGTGTTAGCTGAGAGGGGTGTATTCACATTATTGGAAATTATATATTAAAAAAAACAATTAAAGAGATTCCTCGTTGTAATGTACAGCCCTGTGTTATTCAATGAGTCTTGATTCACCATATAATTTTTTTTATAGGTTCTACCCTTTCTGGCAATAAAACAGGTGTTAAGATGTTCAAAAACCAAATAGAAACCTTTTGCAAGGAATCAAGTGTGCATTAACCACATGTGGTGAACATGCAGGAAAACATCCTCCGATAATTATATATGCATTGTCTTTGAAACTGATTGTCCTACACCAGAGACAGCCTTCTTTAGGGCCTAGTATCACCAGTGTCATACCAGAGAACGCCAAAAGGCGAACAGTACAAAGACAATGCACTATCAGAGTATTTATAACTCGGGGGGAGTATCTACAAAATGGGACCTTTTTGCCAGTATCAAAGTGTGAAAAAATAAGAATAAATTGTACCCTTTCTGGCAATAAAACAGGTGCTAAGATGTTCAAACACCAAATAGAAACTATCTTTGCCAGGAAGAGTGCTGTTAATACTTTTACTGAAGTGGTTTAAAAGTTCTATAGGCAGCTGTCATGGAGTAGAACACGGTGCGTTCGACAGATCGCTGCCTTGCTGTGGCAAAGAGGCCTCGGTGCCTTTAACTGGATAGGGCAGGGTTTCCCAACTACAGCCCACGCGACCCACACTTACGCTCCGTCTTCACCGCGTTGGCCAATTTACTCCTCCCGTTCGAATACAAATTAACTCGTTCCACGCTGCACTCGCATTCGCCCGAGTGCAGCATGGAACGAGTTGAATATCTTAACACCTGTTTTATTTCCAGAAAGGGTAAAACCTATTATTTTCTCATACTTTGATACTGGTAAAAGTGTCCCGTTTTGCAATGGCCGAAATGATGTAGGTTACATTACAGCATGGAATATAGTTCATATTAAAGTCTCACATGAATGTGTTGCCAAAAAATCTTGAGCCAATACGATGGCAAATTATCGAATGCAATTAGGATTATACGTGAGATACTTTCGTAAAAAAAAAACAGAAGAGCACAACTGCGAGAAACCTTGCATACTCCCTGCGCGCCGGCTGCTCGGGTATCATGTGCAAAGGCATCCCGGTGCTAATGGAACGGAGGCTGAAGGCCGTCTCTGCAGAGGGCAGGGGGCAATAGCGGCGGGGAGGGTCTTGTGTGTGACTGACACCCGAGTCGCGCCGTGTGCTCTCCGGGCGTGCTATATGTATGGCACCATCAAAAATCGCATGCGTTCAACCCTGCCGCTGTCGCTGCCACCCCGTGCTTTAATAAGGTGTGGTTGCTTTGGGGCGACACGGGAGAGAGACGGTTCTGTCAGCCTGCTCTCCACCCATCTCCGGCGTGAGAAGAGAGACAGCAGCAGCAGTAGAAGGAGGAGGAAGAGGAGAAAGAAGGAGGAGCAGGAGGGGGAGACGTGCACGCGAAGAGGCAAGTTTGAAACCGGGGTGTGCGAGCACGCGTGACTTGATGGAGAGCTGCAGCGAAGCGAAACGGCTCCTTGAAGGTAACGGCGGCAGAGCCGCTCACTTTCCTGGGTTACCCGCACGCACAAACACGCACACACACGCCCGCACTCACAATTGTGCGCGCCCGTGTGCGCGTGCGTACATCGGCAGACACGGTTTGGATGTCTGCTCACACACTCAAGGTGTGATAGATTAGCAATTAAGAACACCGCTCTAATTAACGCGAGGCTGAAAGGCACAATTGTCTGTTCACGAATTTTTGCATTTTAACATGACCGACAGATTTTATTTTAACAGGTTAGGGTCCATTGGGATCAATTCACTTTTTCACGAGGGAAATCTGAGAGAGTGGTTGAAAATGTATATTTCATGTAAATCTTCATGCACTTGAGTGCTTTTCACATTTGGAATGTGGCTATGATACTGATACACATATTCCAACAATCCTTAAGAATGCACACATTAGTTTAGCTTTTTAATAATGCATTTGGATATTCGTGAATTATATTGAACTTGGCCCAGCAGACTATGCTATTGCCGAGCCTTTTACGGATTCACTAAAGTAAATCAACAGTTCTGTATTCTCTATGAAAACAAACAAATTTCATCCTCCTAAAGGAAAAATTTGTTGCGCGTTGGTACGTGGTAGCTTGCATTTCGATAATAGGCAAGTGTGTTTTTTAGGGCTTCAAAGCAGTGAAGCCTGATACTGGGTTGGGAAATGACAGGTGATGAAAGTTTGTGACTCGTGCAATGGATATTCCATTAAGCGTGTTTAGTGATGTGCGGGTGTGCATACACATTCACTAAAAAACTTTAAAACGTGTTCAATGCATACACATATTCACTAAAAAACTTTAAAACGTGTTCAATGCTTCAAAGCACAATATCAAATGAGCAGCAATCCAGTGTTAATGCCACCATGTACGTAGGATATTCCTTATATTACAAAATACACCATACACTTCCAAGTTACATAAGCCTTTGCCAGAAAACTAAGCTTTTTTCTGTACATATTTTTGATAAGGCAGCGGCGGTAAATGATGGCATTGGGAAAGCGTTTTCACTACACTCCATACCATGCACGTGTTTATATGAAAGTTGCGTCATTCAATTCAAGTGAAGTGCAACTCTTGCCAAAGTTGGTAAGTGCCCGTTTTAAATTAAGTTAATGGCTTTAGCATAGCTCGTGGGAGTAAAAATAGTTCTCTCGAACACAACGTGAATGGGGAGCGCGTTTTATACCCCGAAGGCGTGTAGCACACATGAAGTCAGTACTTGGCAACGAGATGATAATTGAGTGCGGGAATGTTTTGTCGAGAATGAGCACTCAGTATCGATGTGTTAAAAGGCAGCAGCACTTTCCCTCTGACATCCCTGATGCGTTTTGTGTATCCGAACATATGTCGGCCACGAAGTTTGATATGAAGAGAGTGAGACAATAGAGTAACTGTACTCTCTATCGAATACGTGGTGCAGTATTTAACTTAACGATCCTGAATCTGTGGCAGGGCGATGCAGCACAACCAAAAAGCTGTAAATTCAAATCCTCGTCGTGGTTTAACTAGCCTCATAATCATCACTCCAGAATATATAAAATAAGTATAATTCTGTGCATGATGCCAATAGTGCTTGTCATATGGGGAGACTGGCCTCCATGACAATGTGGCATTTTCTAATGCTGTCTCTGGGCTAGGAGTGGAAATAAGCATTACCCCAACACTTGCTTGAGCAGAAGATTCTCGGAAGGCTTATTGGCTATAAACCAATGGTGATAATGAGTTATGATTCTAGAATTTGAAATTATCAACTCAAAATAATGAGATGTGTTTTGTTTGACCTTCGTGCATATTTAATACAAATAATAGCATTACCATAGGTTGTGCTAGTTTAGACTCGAATGAGTTTAAACATTACAAACTAGCCTTTTGCCCGTCCTAGGATGGAAACTGTAATATTTACGAAAGAATTGAGCAGAGTATAACTGTATCTTTGCTCAATTATGTTGATTTACATGTAGTGTAAATAACATCATTTCTGTTACACAATTTTAGGATTTAAATGAAAATTGATCACGCATTATTCTAATATTAGGAATGAAGCTTATGCAGTACCTACATACATACAGTTAGACTTTCTTTTTAATTACCACGTATATTTTATGCATTGGTTTACATGTGAAGTTGCATGAATAATCATGATAAACAGGATAGGATGAAATTCATAACTATAAAACTAAACTACATGGTTTGCCAACATTTTTGCTTGCAGGTCCTTATTTGTAACTCCTATAGCATTCCTATTGTACTTTAATTTTCGCCAAGAGAATACACGAATATTAATTGGACAGCTCATATATTGTCCCAATGAGTTATATAATCGCTCTTTTCAGAAGTGACCTGGCTACAAATGATAGCTCAACGAAGTGGCTCATCGTGTGGAAATTTATAGCAGCCAAATACTCTAAACGCATGTTGTTGGTTCTAAATGTGGAGAGAAAAACCAGAGAGACCTGGAGAAAAATCCATGTTACCAAGGGGAGAACATGCAAACTCTAAACATACAGGCGTCAGGGTCGGGGTCGAATTCACGACCTCCTGCATACCAGGCGAGGTAGTTAACATCTCACCACCATGGCACCCACATATATATTTTGTATATGTATTCATCTTCTAAGTGCAGATGAATCCCCCAAGTCAATTTTACAAATGAGTATATCCTGGTCTCGTGAATTCCCACGTGATGAAGCAAAATAAACTTAAATTTTGATGAATAACACGAGCATTTTGGTTTGTGGCATAGTGAAAAATGAACTCATTGTGAGTCACAAACGTGACCCAATACTGAGCGTCCTGGGACCAGGATTCAAGCCCATGGTCTTGTTTTCCTAGGCTCTGTACATGATTGATGATTGTGGTTGAGTGTTTTTCACAAGCAGCTATGCCAAGAAGGCGTGTTTATTGTTTGTAACTGTTTATTATTTGTAACTGTTTTACAAGTCGAAGCTTCTGAGCCACATCTTCTATATATTAGATGCTGATGCTCATTTGTAAACTCTAATATTGTATCTCTAAACATATATTTTTTATATTTACACACGTTTCTCGAAACATGGAATGGGTTGGGTGTGTTTGGTTGTACTGTATTATAAACGGGATATGTAAAATGTGCTTTTGTAGGAAGTTTACATGCCTTTAGATAGTGCTTTATTTACATGAGCTAGAAAAAAATACAATGGAAACATGACCTGTCACCCTGCTAAGCAGAAACAGCAATAACGTTTAATAATGGCTGGGTCTCTACATGTAAACAAATGGCTGTGTGTGTTCACACCTCCAATGAACTGTATGAAAGCAGTCATTTCATGTTCTTGAGAAAACTGGTACTAAATGCAGTCTTATGCAGTGGCTGGTATTGAGCGAAACTGTAGCCGCTTACTTACTTCAAGCACAGTTGCTTTAATGAGTTGGGTGAGACTTAAGTTACCCTTTCCATTGGCAAGGATTCACTGGGAGCGACTTCACAGGCCTGTTATTATACACACATGTCATGTGAAAGCTCCTTTGTAAATGTTAACATGTGTGCATTGTGCATCGACGCTCTTAAGAAAGGTTTTACCAAACATTACGTGTTACAGTGTAAATACAACGAGGGCATAATTTCTCACTGAATCATTTCTGGGTTACTGATAGACTGGAGTAGGAAAGTGAATAGTAGCCAGAACCACAGCGAGAGATATACTTGATGTGGTTTGACAGGCATTTTAATTTTCTATGGTTCACCGACCCAGACACACCCTGCTGAAATAAAGTCCTCGATGTACTCCTCTAATTCCCATTGGAGATCACAAATTCAACATTTGCGTTACGCCCACTGAAACTAAATTCCATTCATGGGTGACGACATTTTATCATTAATTTCTGCACCCGCCTTTAATATATACAATACAAACACAAATTAGAGGCATCGTATTTATTGTTAGGGAACATTACAAAATAGACAAGCAGACAATGCCTGATGCGTCTGTCACTCCACAGGACCCTCTCTTTAAGATATGGGTCCTATTTCGATGAAAAATGTATATAATACACAACACAAAATAATAATTGTGTTGTTGTGGAGAGTATATAAAAACAAAATAGCTAAGCAGACAATCTGTCCTTCAATGTCTGCTATTTATATTCTGTATTAGAATCGGAGACAATGTCCCGTAATTATGTTCTCCAAAATTATGCAAATTAGTTTGTAAGTAGGCCTATGCAAGATGCATCTCTTGTAGACGGGACCCAGAATCATAATCAGAATATTGATTTACACCGGAGGAATCCGATGAGCTATAAAGCTCTTTTCCACAGATTATCCAGTAAGGGCAGGTCAGAACGTTACAACAACGAAGAATACAAAAACTCGATAGGATGCAACAATACAATCCACTCATTACGGAATGCCAGCCAATTGCGAAAATGCATTCGAGCAGATGGCCACCCTGAAGATGGAACCATGAGATCAGCTGACGTGCAGGAGCGAGGTGAGTTGTGGCATCGATGTACCGTGAGGGATGGCGACGGTGTGAGGGGCCTTCATTCAACAGGGGATAGATCATGGCTGATGGTGATATTAATGTTTTCCGTTGTGTGTATTCTTATTCTGACATGTGTTAAATATGAACACGTGATTAAATTGAATGCTACATTTTTTCCGGTTTGTCCTCGAAGTGGACATGCCAAAATCACACCTAAATATTCCAATTATTTCAGGATAAATGGGCAAAAATGTACCTCATTATTAACATTACAATTTTTGTTTTAGTATTTAAAAAAATGGATCAAGTGTAAATACAAACATTATTGAAACATATTTCGATTTAAAGCTTTCGTGACTGCAGGGATTCATCATCTTGGTTCTTTCGGTAAAGTCACGTAGAAGGGAAATAATAAAATAATAAAATTAAACATAATAAAATAATTCTCACGACGATTCGGCCACAACGCAAGCAGCCATCCTCAGGTGAAGAACAAGTCTGTCGGGAAGACAGCGTCAGACTGCTTGCGTTGTGGCCGAAACGTCGTGAGAATTATTTTATTATTTCCCTTCTACGTGACTTTACCGAAAGAACCAAGATGATTATTGAAACATTTTAAATACTTGATTTTAAGCTTTTGTGACTGCAGGAATCCATACACTTTGGTTATTTCGGTAAAGCCACGTAGGTAAAAAAAATAATAGATCACGACGCTTCGATCGCAACACAAGCAACCGTCATCAGGTGTGAAACAAACACAGCAGGACTGCTGACGTGTTTGTTTCACACCTGATGACAGTTGCTTGTGTTGCGATCGAAATGTCGTGATCTATTATTTTTTCTACCTACGTGACTTTACCGAAATAACAGAAGAGTATTTTAAATACTACATATGTCCAACGAACATTTATGTGGAAAATAATATAATAATAGCACGCTGATATGGCTAACAAAATAAAATTACTTCTTCTCTGTGATTTGTATCAGGTCATTAATTGTAATCTTTGTAGACTTTTTTTTAAAAATCTACATACAGTAGTTGCAGACACAGCCACGCTCCACTGCTTTTCCATTTCATGGCCATTATCCAGACCACCACCATCACCACCATCAAGATGCATTTGGAGGAGTGGACTATAGAAAGCAGGATGATGTGCAAACAAGGCAGCCCTTTTTCAACAGAATATACAAACCGTGGACGCAGTCTTCTAATTCTGAAAACTTGAATGCGCATCAAAGAAAAAATGTGCAAAGTCGTACATTTTCCGGTACAGAAGCGCATGTGTGTGAGTTGACAGACGCTGCTCTGTGCTTGTAGACAGTGTTGTAGTGGCAGGGCTGAGGGGCAGACAACATCCATGGAACTGCAGGCGTGGCGGATGAGAGATTTGGGAAGGGCTTTTCGCCCATGAGCCAAAGGGGGTTGGGTTGGTATCCTCTGGGGTGGCAAATGCTACTCGTATGCACCATTTGCAGAAAAATGTGCAAATATATATTATCGTGTCATATAAACACACAAACATACAATGGATGTTTGAGTATATATTGTGGTACATACTATATCACCATTATTTAATTTTTAAAAAATCATCAAAAACTACCCTCGTGGCCTTGCTGTCATACATCTTTGTAATTTTGAAGAAAACAATAATTTATAAGCATACCACCGTTTATGGTACCAATAAGACATTGTTGGGCCAAGGGCTACTTGGAAATGCCTTTGTTTGCTGCCACATGTGTGTGCTTTGGCCTGCTTATATGAAATTATTTACCCTGTTTTGTGAATTGCACTGAAGGTTATTGCTCCCACCAAAGCACATATTTAAGCTCTTTCACAAAAAATCACCAAACAACTTATATATTGTTGTCAAAATGTGCGTGAGAATGGGGGTAGTGGCGTCGTGGCGGTGTAGTGGTAGTGTCGTGGTTAAGGTGCTGTGCTACGAATCCGGCCACCCGAGTTCGTTTCTCGCTCATGGCCAACAACAGTGACGATTATCTGAACCGGCACTGGGCCTCCCCTAGGTAAACTCAGCCTAAAATCAGTGCCTGGTGCGGTGTGTTCACATTGCCACCAGGGAGACAAAGGCGACCCGGCGTGATGCTGGCCACCCTTCATAGCTGCTCGCTAACAGCACTTGCCCCAACAGTCAGTTAAGGCTACACAGGGGATTTTTTTGTCTTTTTTGGTTTTTATGAGTACTGAGGAGACAAAGAGCCACCAGTTGTCATGCTGGAATTGCGCACCATGATAGCTTTAATATGTGATCACGAACAGCACTTGCACAAAACATATTTAAAGTAAGTACGGGAGATCATTGTACTTTTCGTGTGTAAGATAATGCATCTGTTAAATACAGCATAATTTACGCAAATTGCATCTCAAAATGGATTGCATTTCATCTCATTAACTCTTGTGTTTATTTATGTTTATGAAGACTGCTAAAGTGATCAGAGGTGTGAGAGTTGATTATGCAAAGAGTCCGTCGGTGTTCGTCCCAAGAGCATGGAGATACTTCCTAGCCGTGGTCCTTCTCCCGTGTTCATTTTA
The DNA here is from genome assembly GCF_015708825.2 of Lethenteron reissneri. Lineage (NCBI taxonomy): Eukaryota > Metazoa > Chordata > Hyperoartia > Petromyzontiformes > Petromyzontidae > Lethenteron > Lethenteron reissneri. The sequence goes on from NC_083799.1 coordinate 4,164,972, forward strand.
AACGGATTACATTAATTCAAGGTAGTAACTGCAAACTTGGACTCAAATGGGAACATATTTTACACAGTGCGTTGTAACAAAATAAAAAATCGTGCACTTCAGCTGTGATTTGTTTTCATCCTGTTACCGTAAAAAACATTACATGTCTTAGCAAGCAATTATGTTAATAGTGCCACATTGATAAGTTCTAGATTTGAAGCTATCGTGACTGCAAGGATTCATACTCTTAGTTCTTTCGGTAAAGTCACTTAGGTAAAAAAGTGAAATAAAAAACAATTAAATAAAACAATGAAAATCACGACGTTTCGGAGAGAACACAAGTCTCCGTCATCAGGTGGGACCGTCACAGCCAGATTAGCTGCATCAAGTGAGGGAGGGATTCAAGATGTAGGCTCTTAATTACCAGTTAAGGGAGGAGGGGGGGGAGGGGCTTATCAGAATGTGGTAGCCAATGAATGGAAAGGATCGGGAGGGGGGGGGCTAACAGAGGGACGGGGTACTCGTGGTCGAGGTCAACATCGTGTTTATGCGCAAGTCACTGTGGATGTACATAATAGGAAAGGAAAGAAAATGCCCATGTTTATACCAATGTTGGCTGACAATAAAGAGAGTACTGTTGAACGTTAGGGATGTTAACACTCGGTAAAGTAAAAAGTAGTGCCTGTCAGATAAGATGGTCCAACAATGTGTAATTAAATCTTTTTTGCATGGTTGATAACATCTTTCCAATGATTACTAAGTTTGTACCCATCATCACGGTTGAAATTATGTCTGTGTTTGTATATCTGAATGGCTTCGTGTACAAACCTTTGATGGTAGCCAGTGGGTTTGCAGAGCACTTTAGCCTCGGAGAAAACAATCTCATGAGAGCCCACCGCATTGTAGCAATGATCGGCAACGGCAGAAGACTCAATTTTGCCGTGTTTCAAATCTGACTTGTGCTCGCGGACACGATCAGAGACATGACGTTTCGTTTCTCCAATGTAAGTCACCACAGCTGCAACTCAGTTTATAGACTCCAGGATATTGCAAGTCAGGGATGACATCCTTCACAGATGGAATTAGATCACGGATTTTATGTACTGTTCTGAATCGGACTTGGATCTTATGTTTGTTTAGAATTTTGGAGATCTTTTTGGTCACGCCTGCTATGTATGGTAACGTGACAGTTTTGATCGGAGTTTCAAGTGGCTGTTTCTGTATGGCGGGAGAAACAACTTGGCAGATGGTGCGTTCAGAGTATCCGTTCATCCTGAGGGCCCGATGTACATGTCTCAATTCACTGGCCAGGTGGTATTGGTCAGAAATGCCATGAGCTCTGTGGTATAGCGTTTTGATGAGAGAATTCTTTTGAGATGGGTGGTGGTGGGAATCCGGTTTCAAGTAGGAATCTGTGTGGGTGGCTTTCCTGTAGACAGAATGTCCCAAGGATCCGTCAGGTCTCCTCTCAAACAGAATATCTAAGAATGGTAGTTTGCCATCTTTCTCCACTTCCATGGTGAATCTGATGGATGGATGTCTGGAATTGATGTGGTCCAAGAAGTGGTTCAATGCTGGGAGGCCATGTGGCTAAATGACGAAAGTGTCATCCACATACCTCTTCCACAGGGAAGGACGCAGGGTGGATGTCTGGATGGCGTCTGATTCAAACTTTTCCATGAACATGTTGGCTATCACTGGTGACAAGGGGGAGCCCATAGGGGTACCCTCATTCTGTTTGTAGAAGGTGCCATTCCAGGTAAAATAAGTGTTGGTGAGGCAATGCCTAACCAGCGCAGGCACATCCGAATTCAATCCATGTTGGACCAAGTCCTCAATTATTGTTAGGGTGTCAGGCACTGGAACTTTGGTAAACAGAGATACTACATCAAAACTGACGAGGATATCATCAGGAGATAGTACCATGTCCTTGACCAAAGAGACTAGTTGGGTTGAGTTGCGTACTGCCGACGAGGTCTTGCCTGTGAAGGGAAGTAGAGTATCTGATAGAAAACGGGCTAGTTTGTAGGAAGGGAGTTAATCGTTGACACGATGGGTCATAGCGGAGTGCCTTCTTTATGGATCTTGGGAAGACCATAGAGTCTGGGAGGTCTAGAAGCCGAGGGTTTTAGAGAGGGACGTTTAGTTGGTTCGATTAGGGAAGTCGAACTAGTGATGATCCTGTTGGTTTTTGTCGTTAGGCTGTTAGTAGGATCGCTTTTAATTTTGGAGTAACTATCATCATTAAGTAGGTCCAGGATTTTGTTGTTGTATGATTCTTTATCCATGATGACCGTGGCATTGCCCTTGTCTGCCGAGAGTTTCTCCCACCATACAGAAACAGCCACTTGAAACTCCGATCAAAACTGTCACGTTACCATACATAGCAGGCGTGACCAAAAAGATCTCCAAAATTCTAAACAAACATAAGATCCAAGTCCGATTCAGAACAGTACATAAAATCCGTGATCTAATTCCATCTGTGAAGGATGTCATCCCTGACTTGCAATACCCTGGAGTCTATAAACTGAGTTGCAGCTGTGGTGACTTACATTGGGGAAACGAAACGTCATGTCTCTGATCGTGTCCGCGAGCACAAGTCAGATTTGAAACACGGCAAAATTGAGTCTTCTGCCGTTGCCGATCATTGCTACAATGCGGTGGGCTCTCATGAGATTGTTTTCTCCGAGACTAAAGTGCTCTGCAAACCCACTGGCTACCATCAAAGGTTTGTACACGAAGCCATTCAGATATACAAACACAGACATAATTTCAACCGTGATGATGGGTACAAACTTAGTAATCATTGGAAAGATGTTATCAACCATGCAAAAAAGATTTAATTACACATTGTTGGACCATCTTATCTGACAGGTACTACTTTTTACTTTAGCGAGTGTTAACATCCCTAACGTTTAACAGTACTCTCTTTATTGTCAGCCAACATTGGTATAAACATAGGCATTTTCTTTCCTTTCCTATTATGTACATCCACAGTGACTTGCGCATAAACACGTCGTTGACCTCGACCACGAGTACCCCGTTCCTCATGGGCATTTTCTTTCCTTTCCTATTATGTACATCCACAGTGACTTGCGCATAAACACGTCGTTGACCTCGACCACGACCACGAGTACTCCGTCTCTCTGTTAGCCCTGCCTCCCCCCCTCCCGATACTTTCCATTCATTGGCTACCACATTCTGATAAGCCCCTTCCCCCCTCCTCCCTTAACTGGTACTTAAGAGCCTACATCTTGAATCCCTCCCTCACTTGATGCAGCTAATCTGGCTGTGACGGTCCCACCTGATGACGGAGACTTGTGTTGCCTCCGAAACGTCGTGATTTTCATTGTTTTATTTTATTATTTTTTATTTCATTTTTTACCTACGTGACTTTACCGAAAGAACTAAGACCACATTGATAAGTTCCACCCTAACACTGCAGGGTATATACTGTACAGTACTATACTTTGGTTTTAATTGTAACTTAAAGTGTTTTATTGAATTTTTTATCCACATTTGGTTATAGCCTTTAAAATGACATGAAAGTCAATTTGGAGAACATGTTTCTTTGGCAAGGATGGCTTAAAAATGAAAGTAAAGAAACAACTTCAGCGCATTGGGTAGAGGTGTTGAGAATTGTCTGCGATAAACCGTTAAAGATACTTTAAAAAATAAAAAGTGACAGAGTAAGCGTAACATGTGACATTTCCCATTGCCTTTGATCGAGTCACTTGCGATGCATCCAATCTCCTGAGATCTCAGAAGTTAAGTTTGAGCCTGGATAGTCTTTAGACTTGCAATTAACAAGCATAAAACAGGGGGTTTCAGGCACTGCGAGGCTGCAAGATGGGCAGCAGAGGGCAGTGCAGCATGATCCATTGTTGTACTGTACTATGTACCAAGTCTATTTTCCCGACCTTCACCAACTAACACTGGTCATATATCCCTCGTGACATATGCAACATGGGGAGAGCCGCATCTAGCAGAAGAGTCACACAAAAGGTTGTCCATGTATGAATTCAATGCCACATGAATTACAATTTTAAGTAGATAGCATGAATGCTAAATACAAAGCAGATGACATGTATTATATGAAAACCCATGTTTGGTCAAAATCTTATTGAAGTGTTAGAATAACTAAATTCGTAACCAATGGGCATGAAAGTGTTGGACTACCTTGGCTGATTATATTTCAGAGGGAAATCACATCCTGCAAAAACTATCACGTGATGCTCAGCCATGGCGTGAATCATGTGTGCCTATCTTTCATCACGGAAAAAGATGTCTTTTAAAAACGTCTGCGAAGCTTTGCATGGAGGTATCATCAAAAGTTGCAATCATTATCCGTGCCATGGAAAGTCACAAGGAAGGAGCCGAATGAAATGTGGGTAACCGGTCTCTTGCTGCCATTTGACGCCGCTGCCCACAATGATTACGATTTATTATTTCAATAATCACCATCACCAGTTGAAGTGGATGCAAGGGATGAGCAGGGAATTTCTGGAACCCATTGGGGTAATTGCATGGATTTCACAGAGGAAGCCACAGTGAAGAAAACACGGCTGTTATGTCGGTCCAGCTCTTACTACTCCATTTCACCCCCTGTACTTGCTTTATGTCATCACGCTGTCCAAAAGCATGATAGTCTTAGGAATGCCCTTTGACAATAAAATCATGCTTTTGTTAATGAATGTGTTGACAGTCTTACAATACAAAATAGTCTGAATTATAAAACCTTGTGAGAGTCTTGCGACGACATGACCATCATATCATAAATGTCCTCTTACTTGATTGTACCAGTTATATTTAAAGGACTATCTTGTAAATTAACTTTTTCAGAAAGTACTTACGATACTAACCATCACTGCTCCATTGCTATTTTTTTCTCTGTGGCGCTGCAAACGTGAATTACCAGTGGCATTGTGCAAGCAGCTCTATCACTTGCAGCACGAGTTGGAGGTCAGCGAGTGTTTCCCGGGAGCCCTGCTGGTACTGTCAGCAGCTGGCTGAGCTCCTGCTGATTTGTGGTTTTCCCCAAGCGTGGTGCTGAGTGGCATCTGCACTTTGTAAGTGTCCGTGATGGATGCCGGCCAGTCCAGCTCCATGGGTGTTAAAGGGCTGGAGCGCAATTGCAGTGTGACCAGCAGAAAGTGGCTGGCGTTTCAGGCACCATTGGTGGTGAGTGGGCACGAAAGGAAAGGCTAATAATGTGTCACCTTTTGGTACATTGTGTGCAGTTATTCACAATGGCGGAGCCAGGATTTTCAGGTAGGGGGGCAACCCCTTTAGCAATGAAAAATGATAGCAGTTGTTAGTAAGTAAGGGCTTGTCCCTTGCTTTTGATTCGACGCGTGTGCGGCGATGGCACAGCCATCGGCATCGCGCTCGCTGAAGGTATTTGCCTTCAGGGAAGTCGTGTACTGTATACGCAACTGCGCACAATTGTGAGTCACTTATAACTGCTTTGCCGTTACTTATTGCCAATTATGGACTCTGACTATTGTCCTATCATATCAGAGTCCCTGGCACATAATAATATGCTACACAGTGGCAGTGGGGGTCGGAAAATGCCGATCTATTACTAATAATCCCCAATGATCCGATCGAAATTAGGGATTTCGATCGGATCATTGGGGGTGGGGCACGTGCCACCCCACCCCACTGGCTCCGCCAGTGGTTATTCAGTAAGTAATTCATCATCATGTGCAATTAGAAAGGAACACGCAGGTCACTGAGAAGTGGCGTTTTAATCCAATGTAGTGTCTGAGGCTTGAGGGATTTTCATATCACATCTTCCTTCTGGCAGAGTGATATGTATGCATCCATTAGCATTCAAACAGTGAACTCTAACAGTGACTATTAAAATCAGGAGATTAAGTCATTCAGATGTGTTTGTCGGCACCATCGTTCAGAGCGACATAAACCAGAGGAGATGTAGCCCGAGTGTCGAGGCATCGTCTCTGCTTATGGGTTACAAAGTAATAACATCTATCTGTGAGGACAGAGCTGGTGACAAAAACACAGGAATCTGAGGTTGCTTGGCTAAACAAATGTATTATCGTAATTAATAGTGAGATTGGAAGCTACTTCATTATTTCGACTTTTAATTGGACTATTAATTAATAACAATATATGTATCTTTAACCAGGCGGTTTAAAACCTTCTTTGTTTTTACATCGATATTATTGCTGCACTGCTAGTACGCATTCTCTGTTGGAATTCGCAGTTTGCATGGTTGATAATTATTACAAAAACCTAGATGCATAAATTGGATTCAAGCATGAAATATGCTCTTTACCCACCTAAGCAAACTAAAAAATGTTTGTAGCAATTTAGTTCACATTAATATTTGTGAGAAAACATTTCACAATTGTTATTGAAAGATGGCGGGAATGTCAGTGTGCACAAAGCAACTGTAAACACTGAAAATAGAACACGCTCAATTGGCTTTATTTGTTTATGCAGTGAATGGATGGGCGATTGCTTAAAACAATCGGAAGTCCACGTGTACCACACGTGATCAGTGCAGACGTCCAAAAGAAATCATTTGACATATATGCAATTCATTTATTTTTGTTGTGGCTGCTGTATTCGTATATTTTACCTCTCATAGTTCGTGTTTACCGTTGATGTGGATATATTACCACTACACAATTAAATGGATAGCATTGCAATGGAAGTGCACTGAAAGTGGTGGGCAAGTAAAAATAGCTAGTCGAGATCAATATATATGATATTACCAAAAACTGCTGAAGAAATTGAGAAAAAGATGAAAATGCCACATCATATATAAAATACACAGAACTCTTGAAACCATTCTGAAAATAGTGAAAACAGAATTTAGATGGAAGATGTTATTAGAAGCAACAGAGTATAAAACCAGAAAATAAATTACAATGATATAGCCCTTACAGCTACCGAGCAAGGGATAAACATATATTCTAGACAGAACAATGAAACTAGTTTAGTAATTCTAGGAAATCGTATACTGTACCCAGGATGAAAATCTTTGTTCAGTTAAGAAGGAGGGTGTTCCAGATATCACACTTTAAAAGTAACCCACTGCCCTTCACACAATTAAAACAGCATGTGCTCTCGGACCACATATAATAACTGTGGACATCATCAAAAAAGCGGGACCAGCTGTTGGATCAAAATTATTGGACCTATTTACTTAATATTTACACAGATATGAAATACCACAATTGTGAATGATATCTCAATAGTTTTATATTCAGAATTGGAGAAAAAAAACACTGATTTGAATAACTGCAGGCCCTTTGCATCTTATCACTAATACAAACGCTTTACGAAGATCATGGAGAACGCATAACGACCTTGCAGGTCAGCAAGCTGGATGAAGACAAGGTTTTTACAACATTAATGTACATACTGTCAATAAAATATATATTTTTAATAAAACATGAATAAATAAATAAAAATGATGCCTGTCATTTGTCAAACCAGTTGAAAGGGTAAAAACCTATTACTATATTTTGCAATTGGTAAAGGAGGTCTCATAGTGTAAATTTGGTTAACACTATTTTATGATGTAAATTTGGTAAATTTTTGTGCAGCGTTTTGCAATGCAATTGTATGAATGATGCTATATAAAACTGAATTATTATTATTACTAATGTGTTGGATATGCCATCGTAAGACTGTGAGAGATGTTAACAACCTGGGTTACCTTCATCCAGCAGTGTATATATCGTGAATCTTGTATGATAATGACAAAGACAATATTTCGCACAAATGGGCTGACGGTGGTACTTTGCATGCAACATTAAGCATTGCTCTCGCAAGGTGCGAACAAGCCTGGGTCACGTCCACCAGGAGGTTTTGTGTGTCATTGAGGAACATGCGGTTAAAAGTGGCAGATTTCCTTATAAAGACTCGAGCTGGGCAAGGAATATGCGTACCATCGACATGTTGCCGGCCTCGTGGTGCCGCTACGCCGAACTCCGTGGACAGCTGCGGAAGACCCAGGGGACTTTCCTGGCTCTGGCTTTTGTTTGAGCGTAGTTAATCGGCAGTCAGAGATATTCCAAGGGATAGAGTGTCATGCGCCAATTTTTATTTTAAAGTCGGCGATATTGACCAACGTTTGGCATCTGAATTGCTTGTGCTCTCTCTCTGTGGTGATGATTTATGGCTGGAACAGGGCATTCAAATCTCTCTCCCCCACCCTAACGTTCACACGAACTACTACCATTCCAGATTAAAACAGTAAGCAGTTAAAATCGGTGTCTGTTAAGGCTACTTTATCAATCCATTGTTTAATCTTGCCCCCCCCCCCCCACACCACGTACTTAACCACGCTGATTCGTGTTGGTTGATGAAGAGTGGGGTTATGGGGGGGCGGCAGGCTGGTTTAGATGTCATTTGCCACCGATGCTAGCCATTGGTTTGAATTGATCTGAGGTTCTCGGGTTCATTGCACAGTGGGTGAACCACTATGCCAACTGCTCCCACCGATGACTTACATTTGAAATCATTACATATTTTCAGCTTGCACTTATGCGTCGTATTATCTAGGTGAGGCCAGAAGCTCTGCACAGGACTAGGCCTCACCACGCCACTCTGTCAGGTGAGTACTTTGTGCTATAGAGTCGATAAATACTACTATAGAGTCAGCATGTACTACTGCAGTGATAGCAGGGACCACCACAGTCGGTATGCAATTCTGCAGCGAAAGCAGGTACCACCACAGTATGCACTGCTGCAGAAAGCGTACCACCACAGTATGCACTGCTGTAATCATAGAAGGTACCACCACAGTCAGTATGCAATGCTGTTATCATAGCAGGTACCACCACAGTCAGTATGCACTGCTGTAATCATCACAGGTACGACCACAGTCGGTATGCACTGCTGCAATCACGGCAGGTCCTGCTGTAGTTAAAGCAAGTACCACCACAGCCGGTATGCACTGCTGTAGTGAAAGCAGGTACCACCACAGTCAGTATAAAGTGCTGTCGTGAAAGCAGGTACCACCACAGTCAGTATGCACTGCTGTCGTGAAAGCAGGTACCACCATAGTCGGTATGCACTGCTGTCGTGATAGCAGATACCACCACAGCCGGTATGCACTGCTGCAGTGATAGCAGGTTCCACCACAGTCGGTATGCACAGCTGCAGTGATAGCAGGTGCCACCACAGTAAGTATGCACTGCTGTAATCATAGCAGGTGCCACCACAGTCAGTATGCATTGCTGTGATAATAGCAGATACCACCACAGTCAGGATGCACTGCTGTAATCATAGCAGGTACCACCACAGTCGGTATGCACTGCTGTATTGATGGCAGATACCACCACAGTCAGGATGCACTGCTGTAATCATAGCAGGCACCACCACAGTCGGTATGCACTGCTGTCGTGCTGGCAGGTCCCACCACAGTCGGTATGCCACCACAGTCGCCATGCACTGCTGTAGTGAAAGCAGGTTCCACCAGTCGGTATGCCCTGCTGTAGTGAAAGTAGCTACCACCACAGTTGGTATGCACTGCTGTAGTGAAAATAGGTACTACCACAGTCAGTAAGCATAGCTGCAGTGATGGCAGGTACCACCACAGTCAGTATGCACTGCTGTAGTGATAGCAAATACCACCACAGTTGGTATGCACTGCTGTAATCATCACAGGTACGACCACAGTCGGTATGCACTGCTGTAGTGATAGTAGATACTGCTATCGAGTTGGTAGATACTGCTATATAGAGTTAGTAGATACTAAAACTGTCAATATATACCATTACGGCCAGTAAATATTGCTACAGTCAGTATATACTACTATACCAGCGGTCGGGAACCTATGGCTCGCGAGCCATATATGGCTCTTCCAGTGACGGCATATGGCTCCCAGACAATTTTGAGTTGAAAAAAAAAATCAGTTTGGAACTGATTTTAAAATACTTGTGATATTGCTTAATAATACTGTGTCATTTTAAAGTAAACATAAATTAGTTTTGAAGATAAATTTCACGGGTCACGCCTGCATGAAGCTCAACCTCACCACGTATGAACCAGACTACAAGGCCATCAGCAAAACCATGCAGCACCAGAAGTCGCATTAAAAGTAAGACATATTTAGTTTATTATACGTTAAAATACTATATGGCTCTCAATGAAATATATTTAGAAATATTTGGCTTTTATGGCTCTCCCAGTCAAAAAGGTTCCCGACCCCTGTACTATACAGTCAGTAGCGACTACTGGCTCAGTAGATGCTACTGTACAGTCAGTAGATACAACTACAGTCAATAGATACTACGGTATTTTCCCGCATATAACCCACGGGGTATACCACTTTTTACAAACAAAACAAGACCCTGCGGGGTATATGGAGGTGCGGGCTTTCCCAAAAATATTTTACACGTGTGACATGTCATAACTCGTTAAATTTTTTCATGGTAGTACTATCCACTATGCAACACTTACCTTTGACTAAAGCACTGCTGAATAAACCACTCACACTAAAATTGCACATGTTAACACGTTTTAAATTAATTGTTTGTACAATTAAACGACTCATCTTCTTGGTTCTTTCGATAAAGTCACGTAGAAGGGAAGTAATAAAATAATAAAAAATAAAATTTAATAAAATAAAATATTATGTTTTATTTTTATTATTGTTTTATTTTTTTATTATTTTATTACTTCCCTTCTACGTGACTTTACCGAAAGAACCAAGAAGATGAATCCCTGCAGTCACGAAAGCTTTAAATCGAAATTAAACGACTGTTTGAAGTGGGCGAACTTGGTTTACCGGCGATGGGAGAGCTGGGGGGAGAGGCAAAGGCGATTGTTACCGTAGTGCCGCTATTGTCTGCACAGTGCGCAATCTACCAGTGCTAAAACTATACATACTTATCTAGTTATTTATTGGATATTTACTTGTATTACTTATTTACTGTTTTAAGTTCACACGTTTCCAGTTAGTTTATTTTCTTTGTGCACGTTATGATTTCAATGTTAACAATTGATAGTGGAATGTACTACAAATGTAAACTTCGTATTATATGAGGGAATTAAGCTACCGTAACGACGTTAAAGATATGAATGCATGCAGGGTATATGGAGGTGCGGGCTATCTGAAATGTGTTTTACACAAAACGCTATTTTTGTGGGGTATATGCGTATATATACCTATGCGGGGATAAATACATTTTTTGAGGGGGCGGGGGGGGGTCGACAATTTTCGGTAACCTTTTATATCAACCATTAACCTCCACTTTCTATAACGTTTTGGACTTCTGCCAGCCTCTTATAATTTTGTTATTGTAGAAATGGACAAACGGTCCACTGGGGTTTCACAATAGCTTACTATCTGTGTATGTATATGTAAGGCTTTTAAGAAAAATAAATAAATGTATTTTTCGTCCGGGCAATGCCGGGTACTTCACGCTAGTATTACATGAATCATTTTTGCATGTACTCCAGATATATATAAAAAAAACCATTGATTTATTCTGCCTTAACCAACCATGAGTACCAAGGAGACTTAGATGGTGTTGCCCATGGCAACGGCGTATTTATGCTGTTGCCATGGCCAACACCCGAAAACATTGCAACAACTTCACAGTATACATTAGCATTTTCAAAACTCTTACCATTGAGAACAAAGAGTAGATGCATGATCTGTACAGAATTGACTTCACCACTTGTATTTTTGCTCATTAAGTCGATAATTTGAATTGTTGTCCAGATGTGTTTATATATAAAAATTCATATATAAATATCCAACGTACTTCAGGCAGCAACCGTACTTCCTGAATTCAATTAGATAATTTATTAAATGGTTTATTTTACTTAAGCGTATAAAATTATCGTAATACACTACATTCGCCAGATAAAGAAACACAAACTCTTAGTTTTACAAAGCCTTTACACTAATCACCAACACATCTTTTATGTACAAAGGAACGTTGAAAACATCAAGACTTGCATCGGCCGTTACCTGTTGTCTTGACGCTTTCTGTGATGGTGACATGTCTGTGCATAATGGAGAGTTAACGTTAGGAAAAATCTGATCTCACGTCTATATAACCTTTATACTTGGACCATGCTGCTATATGTGCTAGGCATTTTGCACCAGTGGGTGGTTGCTCCCTGTGCAGACAACTGATTGCATGTCAACACCGACAAATTTAGGTCTACTAAGCATTTCCATGAACCCCGACGAGGCTGCTTCAGATTCACTCCGGGACACGAGTGGTGAATAATCATAGGGAGGATAAACCTTGCAGCAGACTTTCAATTACAATCATATTTTTGCACTAATCTCCTTCGGAACGTTTCTCTCTTGCACTCCTAAACCAATGCACTTGTGTCGTTGTGATGCACCGACTGAGTGTTGTGATCTCCTGACTGCACTGCACGTTCTGTGTGACTAACAAGACTAAAACAACTGCAGTAACCCTCGGGTAAGCTATAAAGTTTTACAGAGCGAAAACCGTTTTACGAACGCTACTTTCATGAGCGTCACAAACCGTTGCGCTGCATTTATTGCCTGATGCACGATGCTTGTGTTGCCGGTTTAACTCATCAGTGTCACATCGTCACATGTTGACAAAACGTGGTTAATGTGATCCAGCACAAGGAGAAATCGGAAAGCTGTAATGTGAGAAGAATGAGCTGAGCGTTGCTGTTGGTGACGCTGCTGCATGCTTTGACATTGACAGATGGGCGCGTGAAATTCAGAGCAACTACGACGTGCCAAGGCTATACCAAATGAGGTTTGCTGAATTCGAACAGGTGTTTACTGTTGCTATCGGACTTTTCAGAATCCATTGGTTGCATGTTCCAACCAATGGATGTTGAGGAAGAAGTTGCAGTTGGACATCTTAATCCCCGATGATGTGCCACGGTAGGATGTCGCTCGACCGCCCTCAATATAGACGCTCATCTTTAGCACAAAATGCTATCAGAAAGGTCAGTGTCCTAACTTCAGGTGGCCGATAACCTAACATATATGAGTGTTTAATTGTTAGCTCACCAAATATATGTTATTTCATACAGAGTATGTCACTGATATTATTAATAGCAGATTCTACGTTTCCCCCACCACAATTTCAGGACTGCACAGGGTGATCCAGATGTCATGTCACCCCCATTTAAGTCTCTAAAACTTCATATTTTAAAGTAAGGTTTATTTAAAACAAACAAAAAATAATGTGCAAAGGAACAAACTGTTAGGGGTCAATAAAATCGGGGGTCACAATACATCTGGACCACCGGTACAATCGCAACAGGCATGTTAAAAGGTGCTCTGAGATTCTATGGATTTATGTGATGGATAGATGCAAATCCTCAAATCAATAAAAAGTCTGTCTCCTCAATAGATTGTTTTATAGTACTCATCTGCATCACCAGTCTGGCTCCAGCGATAGAAATCCTTCCCTCTAGAGCAAAGACCATTCCTGCTACAGGACAACTGCGGTTAATGTTGTATTAGTAAATTGTATTATTTTTTTAACACCTACATGGATGATGGGCTGAATTAACCTACAACCAGTATTTCAAATAGCAAAGATACACTATGTTAGTTTAGTGTCAGGAGTGACTGTATTATTATCTGCAAAGTTGCATTGCCCGTTTTCAGAATTTAAGTCCACGAAAGTGAGTTTAATAGTTTTCACTCATTTCCATGTTTATTTACCTTTCAGCCTGCACTGGACTGCTCGGTAAATGTTTTTGTTTATGAAGGAAGAGCAACTACTAGCTTATCATTGGCTCCCGATATTCATCGTGCCATTAACTTATGAAGTGGACTTAAAAAAAAACAATATTAAATGCTCAGATAGCCAAATGAAGCTCTTCTAACGGCCTTAGGAGTAACCTTGGAACCATGGGGCTTCCTCTGTCTGTGTTATGAGCAACAGGCATTGTATGCATGGCTTTCTACTCAGTTCCCCAAATTTCATTGGTGTTTTTTTGGCAAGGCCTCCTCATGCACTAGAGTGGTGAGCTCGAGTGTATGCATGTGCAGTAAAATATTTCCACCTAATAAAATGCAAATTCTTGTTTATAAAAGCGCTTCATACGTTAAGTTCGGTTAAACCCTCCAAAATATTTAGTTTAATTAAAACCTGATAAATATTTATTTTGAAAAAAAACAACTAATTATTATGATAATAGAACACAACTTCCACCGCAAATCTAAAGCAAAGTAAGAAACGATGCTGACCAGGCACGCACCTCTGATAAGCACTGTTGGCTACGTCTGGTGCAAAAGAAGTTAAACATATATACATACGCATATAGCAATAGTTGAATTGAGAAAAATCCAAATGGGCCCCGTTTGGAAAAGCTGTGCATTTCTGAGTATAAACACCTCTAACCTCTGCAATGCACCATGCCAATGCCTCTTAAATCAGCCTCACAAAGTATCATTCAGCCGGCTCTACTGCCAAATATGATTGACATTGGGAAAGAATGTGATTGCAAGTACAAGTAATCCGACATTAGAATCCCAAAGCCACGTTTACATCCGCAATCCAGGCGAGCTTGGCAGCTCATAATCATCTTACATCAAAACTGCACGCTTTTGGCCATACCTACTCAGTCTGCCCTCTCGACCAGCGATCGGCTATTTATTGCGTGTACACTTCCACCCAGCACATAAAGAAAAATTGCCAGCCTGGTTTTCTGAATCTTGGTGAGATAGCTCAGTGCCATTTCCATGCGATTTGTACTTGGCAATCAGACATGGGGGTGTCATTTGTGCATTGACATCACCTTGTATATCCATAGCTCAAGCGAGCTTCTATTAAGCAGTGCTGGTGCAGAAACATGATTTCGCCAACTAAAACTTAGTAATTATTGGATCATCATGTCTGGTGATAATTTTTTTTACAAACATTAATGATCAAACTAATAAAAAACAGTTGGCATGATGCTCTAAAAATGTGTATTGAGCTTCAGTTACACTTTACTGGAATATTCAAGAAATATAAATGTATAGCGTGCAACTTATTGTATTTATAATGAATTATTGTACCATTTATAACACAATGCATTTATACATAATGAAACCGTTGTCATTGAAAAAGAATAAAACGGATATGTATTGTCATAACAATATAATACAAAGCAAGTTAGATCGACATCACATCTAAATGCAACCACATCTCAAGATGCTGTACAAAACGTTGTGAAATGTGAATGCTCGGGATAGGAGTGTTATATGTTATAAAGTGAAAAAAGATAGTCAGAGGCAGAGAAGGAAGGTCTTGAGCCTAAACTTAAACATGGTTCGGGAGGAGATGGCACCAGCAGCTGGAGGAAGGGGGTTCCAGACTCCAGGGTCAGACCAGAATAAATGACCTCCCACTGAGCAAAGGTTGACTGGGGGCATCAACAGAGGGCTTTGGTTGCTGGAGCAGAGAGCGCATGGACGGAATTCGAGTGAGATGAGAGGGGAGAGGTAGGCAGGTGTTAGTCCATGAAGGATACTGAAGATGGTGGCAGCAATTTTTTAATTGATCTGGATTTGGATTGGGTGGAATGATGGGAATATTCGAGTGTTTTGTACTCATGAGTGTAGGTGGGTAGTCTGGTAGTGACATTTTAGATCTTCTGGAGTTTGAAGGTGAGGGATTTGAGTAGGCTGTAGAGCAAAGGGTTACAGTAGCCAAGTTAAGGTGTGGTGAATGCATGGGTGAGGGATTTAGTGGGATTTGGAGAAAGTATGGAGGCGGTTTTGTGTATATGGAGTTATCAGGCCTTGCATAGTGGAGATATGTGTAAAGAAAACAAGAGTTTGGGATTAATGACAACTCCAAGTTTGCTCACACTTTTTGCCGGTATGATGTCAAAGTTTCGGAGGTATGTGCTGGTACTGTGGTCTTTAATATGTATGGATTTTTTTTTATCAATGAGGAGAGTTTCAGTTTTGGCAACATTTAGTTGGAAGAAGTTATAACCAATGCAAAATGAGACCACATCAAGGAAGGATGTGAGTGTGGACATTAAGGTTGGGATTATGGAGTCAGTGGCCATGTAGAGATGTGTGATGGTCTTTGTAAAATAGCAAACCCTAATTACCTGGTGTTTTAAACTAAACTATTTAACCCACTACACCCTCCTCAATATCAACCATATTGACAAATATGGTAAAACATGCACTAACAAGATGAAACAAATTAAACAGTCTAAAAATATATTAGAGAAATATACCTTCTGATAATAAGGTATTTTGTTGTTTAAAGCATCGTGATACCTGACTAATGTAGCAGCATATGTAGCATTTGATTGGAAACATACTTGAAATGTTTGGTCTCAAGTTTTAAGGAATATTTTTTAATTAATTGTGTTTGAAAGATTCCTATAGTTAAATAATAATGATATACTCTAATACAGTACTGTAATTGGAATAATGGTTGAGGGCAAGGTCATACCATTAAATTGGCTGCCGATTTAAATTCTTAAAGATTGACTTTATGGCATTCACATGGATTTCTTGTTACTTTTATTTATTTCAAACAAATAAAAATTGCAAAAAAGTTGCCTGCACTCCATAGAATTTTTGGAATGCAGATGATGGAATAAGGAGTGACCAAGAGCTGTGGTGAGCTGGAAGTTCACATTGATGGTTACTCAACCTGAAGGCATTTCATACCAGAATTACAGGTTAAAAAACATAAAAACGTACATCCTTGACCGGGCATGACTCTCAACCCGCACATCCTTCCGCTTGCCCCCTCATTGGTTACTGAGGATAATCCTCTACACCCCCCCCCCCCCCCCCCATAAAAAATAAAATCAGCCGTCCCGGCTGCTAACATTAATTAAGAAAATCACGGCGGGGCGACGGCAATCAGCAGAAGAATAACAACAACAATTATAACAACAACATGGGAAGTGAAGAGGCAAGGCCGTCTGCAAAGGAATAACAAGGTAATAAGGCAGAACGGCAAGTGCAATAGAAGGCCTCCATTCCTCGGTCCATTGTGCCGACCACACCGTCGGCGATGACGGATGTCTGCTGATAATACGGGCCCAGAAGGAGGCGCTCAGCGGAAAAGAGCGCCTCTGGACCATGTACCTGACGCCGGTCCACTCCCACGAGCAGTATCCTGCTTGTGCGAGAGCGGTGCGTCCTCATGTGTCAGTTCTCCTCCCGACGACGATGAAGGTGGCTGCTCGGCAGCTAAGTGGTGGGGTCCTGTGGGCAGAAAAACAGAATCTTCTTTGTGCCCAGGAGGTCACAGAGCTCATTGAGCAGTTTTGAAGAAAATGTTTTACCCTGGTCCATAAGGAGTTGCTCAGGGGCCCCCTTGTCTAACACATACCCGTGCAAAATGGCATCGGCTATGGACGTGGCCAACTGATCAGGCAAGGGCCACGCCATGGGCCAGCGGGTGAGGTACTCCACCCCGACCAAGAGATACTTGTGGCCCCTTTGAGAAATTTGAAATGGGCCGAAAATGTTAAGGGCCACAAGTTCGTTAACGCGTGATACCTTGGTCGATTGCAGGGGGCGCTGATCGTGAAAAACCGGAGGCTTTTGGCGGATGCAATCCTGACAGCCCTTGATGAACAGTGCTACATTGTCCTCCATGCCCGGCCAATAATAGTCACGTTTGATGGTCAACAAAGTTTTCCGAACAGCCACAACACAGTACCTCTGTAACTCCGTGTCCCATCACATAAGGAGGCCATCATGAAGGGCAATGGCTGGGGACCCCTGCCAGAGCAGACTTATGGTCGGACGGTTTATTGCGGCGTTGTAATTTCAGCAGAGAGGTATCCTCCATCTACAGGCAGGACCATTCACTGTGAGTGAGGCCCAGTCCCCGATCTGCGGGTATTGGCACTCCCTGAAGAGGAGCTGCGCCGGTAGTCGCAACCAACTGAGGTGCGCTCCCAGCTGCAGGCCTGCAGCTACTAGTGCCCATCGCACATTCACATCCACTGTCCTGGTGCCAACAGAGACAAGGCGTCCGCGTTACCATGCTGTGCCCCCTTTCTGTGAATGACATCAATGGAATACTCCTGCAACACTTCGAGCCAGCAAGACAGCTGACCAGAAATTTGATCTATGTGCAGGGAGTAATGCAAGGCAACATGAGCCATACAGACGACAAACCGCCTACCATACAAGTAGGGCCTGTACAACGTCATGAAGTAAACAATGGCTAGCAGCTCTCTACACGTTACACAATAATGCTGCTCCGCGGAGAACAACACGTGGCTGCCATAGGCTACAACCCGTTCGGTGCCGTCGACTACCTGGGAAAGCACAGCCCCTATGCCCTTGTCGCTGGCGTCAGTATCCAGGACAAAGGGCAGCGAGAAGTCAGGGTAACCCAGGGGAGGCGCATCAGCAAGAAAATCCCGAAGCTCGACAAATGCGTCCTCCTTGTCCTTGCCCGAACTAAATTTGTGGCCCTTAGCAGATAGCGCATGGAGTGGTTTGGTAATGGTTGCGAAATCCCGGACAAAACTGCAGTTATACGAGGCAAACCCCACAAAACTGCGAACCTCAGCAACAGATATAGGGGTTGGTTCAAGCACGAACAGACGCAGTTTTATCAGGGTCAGTGGCAACCCCCGATGCGCTCACCACATGACCCAAATACTTCACAGATGACTGCAACAAGTGGAACTTCTGGGGTTTAAATTTGAGGTTAGCAGTGCGCACCTTGACGAAAACCGATCTCAGGCGTTGCAAATGCTCTTAAAATGTGCGGCTGAAAACGATAATGTCATCCAGGTATATGAGACACTAGTCCCACTGTAGGCCGGCCAAGAACAACTCCATGAGGCGCTGAAAAGTGGCTGGGGCAGAATGGAAACCCATAGGGAGCCGATTAAAATGGCACAAACCCTGGGATGTGCAGAACGCGGTTTTAGGCTTTGATTAATCGTCCAGTGGTAACTGCCAGAATCCTGACAAGTCCAGGGTCGAAAAGAACTGTGCACCCGAGAGAGCGTCCAGCGAGTCATCCATGCGGGGAAGCGGGTAGGCATCTGCCACAGAAATTTAGTTAAGTTTGCGAAAATCAATGCAAAACCAGAGACCTCCATCCCATTTTTTTACCAAAACTATGGGGGCCCCCCATGGGCTATTAGAGGGAGAGATGATGTCCGCCGCCAACATTTCATGACAGCAATTCGGACATGATCTGTTTCTCTAGGGCTTAGCCAGTAAGAGTTCAGATGAATGGGGGGCGAATTTCCCGTGTCTATATGATGAGACTAGAGAGAAGTTCGGCCTATATAAAATTTTCCTTGAATAAAAACGTCGCCAAATTTATTTAAAAGCGCCCGAAGGTGATTCCGCTCATCAGGGAAACAGGTCCCTGTGGGGTGGGCTGGTAGGACCGAACAATTGAATGGCTATAATAAAATGAAATGGCAAAAAATGG
Source organism: Lethenteron reissneri (assembly GCF_015708825.2). Lineage (NCBI taxonomy): Eukaryota > Metazoa > Chordata > Hyperoartia > Petromyzontiformes > Petromyzontidae > Lethenteron > Lethenteron reissneri. The sequence goes on from NC_083799.1 coordinate 4,184,327, forward strand.
GCGCCAATAAGTGGATGGAAACGTAGACGTAGTGGAACATAAGAAACAATAAAGTAGTAGTAACCGTTGTGCAAAAAATAATAGTATTGCACAAGTATGTACCTACGTGAGTGCAGCTTGGAGCAGACACAGTGAGTAGTAACAATCTGCACGATATGCAGCGCCGTCGGCCACGCCCCTATCACTATTAGCCCCGCCTTCTCGCCCCCGGTACTGTATTCTCGACTGTAGACTCCGCCCCTTTTCGCCAATGGCCCCTCCCTCCATCGCGCTAAGCTCCGCCTCACTCCGCTTGACCCCGCCCCAGTCCCCTGTGGCCCCGCTCCGCCCCTGTGGCCCCGCCCTCCACCCGCGTAACCCTGCCCCGGCCACCCGTGGCCCCGCTCCATCTCGGTGTCCCCGCCCAACCCCGCATAGCCCCGCCCCCTGCCGCTGTAGCCCCGCCCAATACACCCCGAGCGGGGGAGAGATTCCCAGGCCTGGCTCGGCTGGAGAGCCGCCGACGAGGGGGGGGGGGTAGGGAGTTGTTTTTAATGTAAAAACTTTAAATGTAAATGTTTCTATTAAAAAACATCAGGGAATGTAACATTGTTAAACATTTACTCCCTTTCACACACGCGGGGGAACTATACGAAGCGAGAGCTTGAGGCCTAGGTCTAGGCTTTAGGCCTAGCTGTAGGCCTTAGGCCGCCGTGAGTTAATTGTTAATATAAATGTTTTAATTATTTATGTAAAAGCTTTAAATGTAAATGTTGCTATTTTAAAACATCAGGGAGTGTAATATTGTTAAATATTTACTCCCTTTCACACACGCGGGGGAACTATACGAAGGGAGAGCTTGAGGCCTAGGTCTAGGCTTTAGGCCTAGCTGTAGGCCTTAGGCCGCCGTGAGTTAATTGTTAATATAAATGTTTTAATTATTTATGTAAAAGCTTTAAATGTAAATGTTTCTATTAAAAAACATCAGGGAATGCAACATTGTTAAACATTTACTCCCTTTCACACACACGGGGGAACTATACGAAGGGAGAGCTTGAGGCCTAGGTCTAGGCTTTAGGCCTAGCTGTAGGCCTTAGGCCGCCGTGAGTTAATTGTTAATATAAATGTTTTAATTATTTATGTAAGAGCTTTAAATGTAAATGTTGCTATTTAAAAACATCAGGGAATGTAACATTTCAATTAAAAGCTATCTGAGGGAATTATGAGGGAATGTTACACTTGTTTAGCCAGGATAGCGTCACTGAGTCTAAAGGTTTTTATAGGGTCATGCCAAGTGTTTGCAGTAGGGGGCAATGTTGATACACGGACGGACGGACGGACAAACGGACAAACGGACAAACGGACGATATAATCTATTGGTGTCTGGTCCACTTCGTTCCTACCAGTATAAGTGCGGATTCTCCAAGCAAAGCCTGTCAATTGTTAGACCCAACTATGCCACCCACAAGACCAGTAACAGGCACGGCATCTCACGCAGAATGAGCAGAGGTCGCGTGTGCCAGAACGGTGCCCGCCTGGATAACCACCTGCGACAGACCTGCATTTAAAACTTGTAAAAAGGGCTCCTGGTTTTCCACCGCGACCATCAGGGCCCCCACCAAGGAAGAGCTTCGTGACAAGGAATTAGAGGGGGTCAAGAGGACTTTCACCTCAGGGACTAGCAATTTCAGGTGCTTCCGCAACCTCAAGGGCACAAGCATTTGAGTACCCGGCGAAATTTTCACCGATTCCCTAGCCAGAGCCTGGACACTGGTGGCAACAGAAGTCAACCGAGTAGGGGAATCAAAAAAATTAAATCGGTGGCCCGACGACATCTCCATACACCCATGATCGACTAAGATCTTAAGGGGCATTCTGGCCAAAGAATCTGTGCCCAAAAGACATGGCACGGCCAATATCTTTGAGGCCAAGAAGGGGCCCACCAATTCGATGTCCCCAGTTCTTACAGAGGTGATAATCTGTCCCAAAATGCCCAAACTTCCACCGTTTGTGGCTTCGCAAGCTCTGGTGACCGGGCTCAACTGACCAACATAGTGCGACAAAATACTGAAAATCATGTCTGATATTATGGTGGCGGACGCGCCCGTATCCACCAAAATACATACTTCAACACCCTGAACATAACCAATAACCACAGGGGAACCTGCCACGGCTGCCACCACATGATGTGAGAGTGCATCCCATTGCTACACGCCCTTTGGCCACCCGGTGACCGACCGCAAACTCTGTTCGTGAGATTTAATAAGGTTGGGGTGACAAGGCGATCTGGTACCCGATCCCCGCTAGATGGGTGAGGTGCGGGGAGTGACCAAGTGGGTGATGCGTCGCGACTTGCCTGTGGGCCAGCGGAAGAGGTCGATGTGGAGGTGGAGGAAGACAGAGTCCTAATGAAGGCCCCGAAGTCATTGCGGCAGCCCCTGGCAATGTGGCCCGGCTGGCCACACCTGAAGCAAGTGGTGGGCATAGATCCTCGCAAAGAAGGAGCCCTCGCCCACCACTGCTCTCCTGGCCGATGTCCTCTAGCACCTCTCCCGTGCTGGTCGCATGCGATGAAGGCGCAAGCCTGGTCACCATCGTGTGGCGTGACAACCTCCTTTGTCTTCAGTTCCACCGTATACGCCGCTACACCAGGCCACTGGCGCAGGCCGATGGGGGCCTGAATGCCCTGGGCCACTTTAAGAAAGAACAGGTCGGCCTTCTCCGCAATGGACAGGACGACGCCCAGCTCCCGCGCCAGCAAAAGGAGTCGCTTCAGCGCCAGGGAGTCGAGCGCCGCTGTGTCCATGTTAGGGTAGGCCGCCTGCCCGAGCGCCAGCAGTGCACTGCAGAAGGCAAGAGGCGTCTCGGCCTCCTCCCGCCTCCGCAGCAAAAATCTTCGGCGTGTGTTAGATGGCGGATCAAAGATCGTGGCCATCTGAGCACATGCTTGAGGAAGTGTCGCCCGATCCATAGCTGGGATAGCATTGAACACGGCCAAAGAGTCATCGTCAAATGCCGTCAGCAGGGATCTCAGCGCCTTCTCACTCGACCACCCTACCGAGATGTATGCTGCTTCGAAATGGTGCCAGAAAGCCGTCCAATCACCGCCAAATGCGGTAAATGGGCGAACCGGAGGGAGGCGGCGAATTTAAAAATCATTCGTACTGTAGACCGGCACGAGCGCTCCAAACCTTGCGATCGGCGGCGGCTGGGCGGCAGAAAAAATGTCAGTCAATTGCTGCATTGCGTCTGACGAGAAGATGGCGCCCGTTTTCTGCGTCGCGTTTGACGAAAAAATGGCGCTCGACTTCTGCATCGCACCCGAAGAAATGGCGGGAAGCGGACGCTCCAACTCGGCGATGGCCTTGTGCGGCTGGATCCCCGCCGTGGACATCCACACGACTAGGCACGCAGCGGACTCCAGCAGCTGACCGAGTTGGCCGGTGATGGTTCGCCAGTTTTCTGGCGATGGCGGCCGGTCGGGACCAGCAGCCCCCTCCTCCTGCATTGGCTGCAACAGCTCCACAGGGCGCATCTCCGGGGCCCCGGACTCCGGGGGCGTCGTGGGGACCACTTCTAAACTGTCCTCGTCATCCGACTCCACTACGGGTAAGTTCTTGTGTTTCACAGCCGACTTGGACATGACGGCGAAGGTTGTAGACCACTTTCAACACCAAATGTTGTGCAGTACAACCATGTGGAGACGAGGAATACTATAAGGGCTGTTGCCGTTTTTTAAAAAACTCTCACACTCGGAATCCTACACTGGCACCAGTGAAGGTGCACTTTATCTTGGTCCTTCACCCGGACACTGAATAACTATGGACCCTTCCCTCGGCTATCCCTTTGGCTCTCTCACTTATCTGCACAAAGCGGGGGATCAGCCAACACCACTCCGCGATGAGGAGAGAGACCCTTACTCCAGCCGGTCCTTACCCTGGCCCCCAACAACGACCATGCCTCCGTCACAGGGTCCCCCTTAAAAACCCATTGGGCGGCTCCTCCCCCCAGCTCGGCCCTGCCCACTTTCCCGAAAGTGTTTTCCGAAAGCCCCTTACGTAACCCGTGACGTTGCGTCATCCTTGGCTCTCAACCCGCTCGCACCTCCTTCCGCTCGCCCCCTCATTGGTTATTCACAATACTCCTCTACACATTAACTATCTTTTATTAGAACAAACAGGATAACTCCCAGTATTTACTTCCCAGAGGAGATGTTACTCACATGCTTTATGGAACCAGTAAAGCATTATAATGTGGACTTGGTAGGTAAGAATATCTTCCACCCAGCCTGAGAGTGTTCAATGCAGCATTGGGTGGCAGGGAAGGAATACAGTAATGTTTAAACATACACAAATTGTGTCTACATCAAATGGTTTAACTTCAAAGGACAATCGCAGTTTGCAAACAATTTAAGTTAAATTGGTAGTTTCCCGAGTGGAGTGCACTTTATGGTCGAATACAGAGACCATATTTCTCTGTGGTCTCTGAATTTCACATGGAAAACGCTCAACTGCTAATGAATTTGAAAACATTTGCTCAACATTGACGGACAAAGGCATATTGCTGAGCCTCCTACAACAGAGGGCAGCAGTGTAAAGGGATACGACTAACGTCTCAAACCCGTCAAGGCAGCTGCTGAGGCAAAGAAGAGCTGACTTTAATAAAGGTAGCATAGGGCATTGAGACATTAATTAATGGCCATAAAAAACAGGGATTTGAAAAAAATATGATTAGCCTGCAACAAAACCTATTGATATTTGCAGTGTAATTAATATTATGGCTGACTGGATTATTTAACATTTTACTATAAATACGGTAAGCCTGTCTTCAGCTCTCTTTTTACACGAACTGTAATCTCAAAGTATAAACATGTTTTGTGTAACTTACCTGTTTGCTTTGAAAGGGCCCATATTAATTTAATTTGTCAATGAAAAGTAGCAGTTGTAGGTGTTTGTGAATCTCATTATTCAGCTAAATATTGTCAAGAGTTCGTATTTTCCTCATACCTAATCAATCTTCTGCTGGGTTCAACGGATCAGATGGCCTGATCAATTTTGGTAAATGTCCAGGTGGAGTATATTTCTTCCGAATTAAGAGAGGCATGCTGTGCAAATGAATGCCCTTCAAGCTTCATCAAACCAGCACCGTTACAGTACAGCCCTGTTTTCCCCTTGCAACAGTGGTAGACTGGCAGTTTTTTTTCTTCATAAAATAGGAATTCGACCGCACAAATATCACATTACACTGGTACTGCAGGAACAAAGTAAATGGACTATGGAGAGGCCTCTCATCACTTTCCCTCGTGCAGATATGGTCGTGTAGATATGGTCCTTGCTTATGAAAAAGATGCGACACGCTGTAATATTTTCCCCAGCTTGATGTGACATGTGTGTCAGATATTTAGAGTTATTTTTATTTTGCAATAGTTGCTCTAAGAAATACGAAAGGAATGTTTTTGCCTTACACAGAGTGAGAGCTCTTTTCAGCCACTACAACGCTAGTTTATTGCTATTATACTATTCTTATTGCTGCAGTGATAATTGCTGTTGCAATATAACATATCAACTGCCAAGATACAAACAAATACAACCACAGTATCAAAACAATAAACGCAACTTATACTAGAATAAAAATTATAGCTGCTGTATCAACTAACTCCAGCTAGCAGCCACCCTGATCAATATGGCGGTTGTATTAAAGATACAAAATACTTTCTGTCTGCTTCATGGTGGACTTGATTTGATCCCGTGATGTCATTAGCGAGAGCAGGCCATTATGGGTCAGCGTCGTATTTCAAATTTGTCAAAATTGGCAAATTTGAAACGTGACATTGCAAACATCACTCCCGGTGCAAAAATTTGGCAGGCCCCTCCTGAAAAAGGGCATTGAGAGGCTTTCCTGGGTAAACAAGCATAATAATAAAATCACGATAACAAACCAAACAATGCATTAATTCAAAAAAATATATATACATTATCAAAACCAATGTTTTAATATGGAACAGTTACACTGAGATTGTATGAAGAAAGTAAAACAAAAATACAAATGAGAACGGGTATTCAAATTATTAAATATACTCTCACCAAGACTATTCACTGCGACATTAGAAGAGTTGTGGAAATTGTACTTGGGCATGAGATGTCACTGGAAGCGTTGATTGATTGCCAGTGGACGACTAGACTCGTGACAGAATAGCAGCTGAAGGAGGGGATGCGCCTGAGAGGATGACCATTTGTAGAGATGGAGCAATGAAATCTAGTCATCTGCAGGAGCAAATAAATTATTTCATCACAAGACCATGAAGGATAGGAATGTGTGAGGCACTTCATCCAGCAGCTGATAGATCATGGCTGATCATTATGATGACATGGAAGCTTATGCATAAGCAAATATTGTATTTTTATTTTTTACATGCAACTGGAAAAGCATTTACTTGAAATAGTAAAGAAGCTCACTTGCTTGACTTTATTTTCAGTCCACTTGCTGTAAAGGAATTTCCTACCATAAATTTTCTGTTTATATCTGAAATACAATTATTGTCCTCTTGAAAGTCCCATAAACGACATGAACGTTGTTCAAACAGGCAGCTGTGACCAACCGATGGAGACCGACGAAGGCTTCACGACAGCAGCCTCGGACTCGTTGCTGCCGCTTGAAGTGCACGGGCTCACCGAGGAGGTGGCACTCGCTGCCCAGTTAATCGAAGACACTCCCGGGAACGGTGCTGGCGACCAGGACGGTGAACAGGAGGTGTGCACGTGGCGTCCCTCGGGCTGCTACGCTTTGTGCACGGTGTGCAACTTGCAGCTCAACTCCGAGGCTCAGGTGCAGATGCACTTCAATGGCAACGCGCACCGTCGCCGACTGCGACAGATCACGGCCCAGAACGGCGGCACAGGTAATCGACGACACCACAGTGGGTGAAACGGCAGACCTGTCGAGGTTTTCACGGTTGCCCTGTGTCGCTTTCCAATGCCAAGTTTAGGCTGCACGCATGACGCAACCCAAAAACACGTCGGAGAGCTGGAAGATCTCTAAACGCAAAGAAGTGAAGTAAAACTCTGTGACGTTTATGGATAAACTAAGATGTTAATGCAGGGACCAGGTTCATGTGATTTGTGTGGATAAATAAAGGCAATGCTTTCCAATTTATAATTTTATCGAACACCTGAAATGGCTGACACAACGTATGAGGGAATGATATGGAAAGCAATACGCTCGATTGCTTTTGTATCTCCATGTGCTATGTTCAGCCACTTCCTGAACAACAGCAGGAAGTAGTACAGCAAATAGGTGTCTGATAAGTTTCCTCTGCACTGGTTTACTCGTATGAGTGTGGTTTTCACCTGGCACTCCATTTTCTACTTCACTCAAAACTAAATTGGATTTTTCCAAATAACTCTTGATTTTTTTTTTTACAAATAAATCGTGCAGTATTTATAAATGCCTTCAAGGTCGTATTAAATGGTTATTTCATGTTTCATATTTGCTTGGTTCTAATGAAATAAGTCATGGCGAGGTATAGTGGCATCAGTGGCATCAATGGCATGTGCTGTGATGACCTCTTAAATTGCCTCGTTTCAAATTCATAGCACTCCACACTTTACCTTTTGCCAACACACCTTGCAATGTTAACTTAATATGACCTACTGCAGTTAAATATACCCAAAAGTAGGATATCTATGATTAAGTATAACAATAGATTAAAACTATAACAGCAGACAATCATGATAATATGGTTTTCCCCTTTTTTCTGGCAACAAAACAGGTGTTAAGCTCATTGGAACCTCATTTGTCAGTAAAAAAATGATAATTGTTTTTTTACCCTTCTATCTGGCAACAAAACTGACACCTTTTACAAGGAGTCATTTTTACATAGACCACAATACCTGCAGTCATAATGCAAACAAAAAACATAACTCTGATAATGTGCACTGTCCTTGAAGTTGATTGGTCCACACCGGAGACAGCTTTCCTTAGAGCCTAGTCTCACATGGGTTGGACCAGATGACGCCAAAAGGCGCCTTTGATAATGTGCACTGTCCTTGAAGTTGATTGGTCCACACCCGAGACAGCTTTCCTTAGAGCCTAGTCTCACATGGGTTGGACCAGATGACGCCAAAAGGCGCCTTTTGCACATTATCAGAGTTATGTTTTTTGTTTTCATTATGACTGCAGGTATTGTGGTCTATGTAAACATGACTCCTTGTAAAAAGATGTCAGTTTTGTTGCCAGATAGAAGGGTAAAAAAACAATTATCAGGTGTTAAGATGTTAAAACACCAAACTGAAACCTTTAACAAGGAATCATGTCTGCATTAACCACAATTCTTGTGGTCAGAATGCAAACAAAAAACATACTCTGATAATATATGGTGTGGACCAATCAGTTTCAAGGACAATGCATATATTTTTCCTCTTGCCCCTTTCGGTAAAGTCACGTAGAAGGGAAATAATAAAATAATAAAAATAAAACATAATAAAATAATTCTCACGACGTTTCGGCCACAACGCAAGCAGCCGTCCTCAGGTGAAGAACAGGTCTGTCGGAAAGACAGCGTCTGACGACAAACTGAAACCTTTTACAATGAATCATGTCTGCTTTAATCACAATGCTCGTGGTCAGAATGCAAACAAAAAACATACTCTGATAATATATGCATTAAATTTCGATTTAAAGCTTTCGTGACTGCAGGGATTCATCTTCTTGGTTCTTTCGGTAAAGTCACGTAGAAGGGAAATAATACAATTATAAAAATAGACAGCGTCTTCAGATGCTGTCTTTCCGACAGACCTGTTCTTCACCTGAGGACAGCTGCTTGCGTTGTGGCCGAAACGTCGTGAGAATTATTTTATTATGTTTTATTTTTATTACTTTATTATTTCCCTTCTACGTAACTTTACCGAAAGAACCAAGAAGATGTATCCCTGCAGTCACGAAAGCTTTAAATCGAAATTTAATGCATATATTATCAGAGTATGTTTTTTGTATGCATTCTGACCACAAGCATTGTGATTAAAGCAGACATGATTCCTTGTAAAAGGTTTCAGTTTGGTGTTTTAAAATCATAACACCTGTTTTGTTGCCAGAAAAAAGGGGAAAACCCTATTATCATATTTTGGTACTGGCAAAGGAGGTCCCATGATGTAGATTCTCATCCCCCGAGCTCTCTGATAGTGCATTGTATTTGGGCTGTACGCCTTTTGGCGAATTCCAAAGACGACCAATGTCAACGAAGAAGCAGAAAGAGAAGGGTTCTGAGCTGCAGTATTTTGGTAGAACACGGTATGGATGAGATCAAACAGTCAGTCTCAGAGTTGGCCTTCACCCAATAAAAATGGCACCCTGGGTTACAAAGATGCTACCATTACTGCACGGAGCATGCACTGGAAATTAAGGTTATCAATAAAAAAGATTGTGTAAGGGTCACATAAGAAGTCTAAGTGTATTCAAGCTGTGAGTAGGAGGATGATTCAGTGGAAGAGTGAGATAACAATGCCATTATTGTGCACTCACATAGCTTCCATTGTATCTGTCATCAATGTGAAATGTGAGCAAGTTTATATTATAATGTTCTCCTGTTTATTATTGTGGGGTAATGGTAGCACACTCGCACTTGGAGTCCAAGGGGCCCCCCGGTTATATCTTCTGGCGCAGCAGTTGAAACAATAAACAATCCGCCTCCGTTCACCCATTAGTATAAGTGGATACATCACAGTTAGTCGATCGGCATGTCACACGGAGGAAAGTGTAGGTATACTCGTGTCTTCTAAGAAGTCTGGCCAGCATGAAAGAGTAGACCAAATACCCTCTAGATGTGTTTTCCAGAACTGCCTCTAGTGGTGGCCCTACCACTAGCAGTGACATGAGCAAACAATCTCCAATCTTTAATTTCATTGCCAGTTATATTGCAATTGTGCTGTTTAAGCCATGAAGTGCAAAAATGGGCTTCCAGAACCCCTTTAGTGAGCAGAAACCATGATATTAAAAAAATGTCATTGGAAAATGACATCACAGATCTTCATCAGGGAGAATTTCTTACAAAAAACAGCATTGTACTCCATACTCTTTGGTTCTTTCGGTAAAGTCACGTAGGTATAAAATAAACTAAACTAAATAAAATTAAATCACGACGTTTCGATCGCAACACAAGCGACCGTCATCAGGCGGAACCGATACAGCAGGACAACAGCTGATTTAGGAGGAGCATTGTGCTCCTTCATGCTGTCAAAAGAGTGGTGCACAAATTGTCTTAATCTGGTACGTCTAAAGATCTTATGCCTTGGATGTTGCGTGACTGACTCAATAAATACTGTGCATCATTTGGCTTTTCGTTTAGCCATTGGTTACCAAGTTACTTTAATCACATGTGGCTTGATGGATCTAAACCCAGTGCTCTGGCATGCAAATATGAGCCCCGTGAGCCACCGCGCTAGCTATTTTTCTCTTTGGTTTATAAGTCAAATTCATAGCACTGAAATACCAAACTCATGATGAGATGCTGAGGCAACAATTCCTATTTTGGGTGAGATAATTGGGACATAACTCGGATATATTGGAAATAGTTGAATGTCTAACCAAATTGAAAGTCTTTGTTCGGCCATCAGTGGTTGCACACCAAAATTGGTCTTACGGATAATTTGGCACGAAATTATTCTTAAATGATAAAATATTCACACATGGACATATGTGGAAAGTAGCAGGAGACATTTTAAATGTCTTGGATTTAAAAGATGTCTTTAAAGTCAGTGAAAAAAACTTTCGAATTATTAAGTTATGTTCTGAGGCTAGAAATGCTGAACATAATCTAATGCAAGCTATATCGCAGTGTGGTTTAATTGGTTGGAAGAAAAACCCTTGTATTGATTAATTCTCATATATTAGCAATATATATGTGTATGCTGCATTACAATATTTTAATACCCCAACCAAAAATCCCTACAAATAAGTAATTGCATCTGCTATATTGAGAACAATGCCTCCATGAAATGTATTCTAATCAGTAGTCCTGTTTTATCATATTAAAAAAAACTGATTTGTTGTTGCTTATCATATCTATTCCACTATTAACGCACACTGGAAATAACTCTGGGATGATTATTATCCCCATTTGACGAAATAACTTCCTAATTTAAACCCTAGCCTGGAAACTCTGGTCTGCACTGAGTCGATTCAGAATATTACATGGCTGACGCAGTCATCTCGTACACCTTTGGACAAAAGATGCGGACAACAATCACAAGCTATGGACCACATTTGAAATCATTGCTCACTCCAATCATTTTCCGAAGACATCGCAGACCGACACCACGAAGCCACTTGCGGAGTTATCCGTAGGGTATATGAATGTTACAAAATAATAATAATTCTACAATTATTTAAATATGTTGACTTACTTGTTTGGGGTGTTTGTTGTGGTCCTGTAATGTTGTCAGCACTGTATATGTCAGCGGTGCACTGCCTCCATCGCATTTAAAATGGACAGTGTCATTGGTTCTATCAGTGTTGCCCAATCAATATAGTTTAATTACTAATTGAGTTTAGCATGCTCCACACATTAATATTTGCTCCATTGCTGTATCTATCTCAATTCTCGGTGGCTTGGCGAGACTCAAGTAGGTATCAGCGGCAAAATAAATGTAATGAAAATTGGTGATTTCATGCTTCAAGAGATCAATGAACGAGACATATTTTGAGTGGATGTGAGTGGGCATGTGCTATGTGTGCATTGTGAGACCCTGGTGCTGCAATCTATATGCCTTAATCCTTTTTTTTATGCTAGATTGGTCTCATAATTTTGGTTATGCAGTTTAACGATGCCAACAAGCTATAATGGTGCTGCATTTAAAACGTATCTGTTGACAGATGCTAAATGGACGTTACAGATGACAGTGTGGCCTCCCGAATATCTATTTTCTTTCGTTCCCAGCCAGCAAGCCGTTTGTACTCGATGGCTTGCAACCCAAAACCGTGTCGGTATTGAGTTGGAAGTCTCTCTCTTTCATTTGGTTGATTTTTTTCTGAAGCAACAGTTAAGTTTGAAAATTGTACATGATACGTTTGATATCTTGATTTGAAGATTTCGTGACTGCAGGAATCCATACTCTTTGGTTCTTTCGGTAAAGTCACGTAGGTAGAAATAAAATAAAATAAATCACGACGTTTCGATCGCAACACAAGCAATCTTAAATTTCGATTTAAAGCTTTCGTGGCTGCAGGGATTCATCTTCTTGGTTCTTTCGGTAAAGTCACGTAGAAGGGAAGTAATAAAATAATAAAAATAAAACATAATAAAATAATTCTCACGACGGCTGCTTGCGTTGTGGCCGAAACGTCGTGAGAATTATTTTATTATGTTTTATTTTTATTATTTTATTACTTCCCTTCTACGTGACTTTACCGAAAGAACCAAGAAGACAAGCAATCTTCATCAGGTGGAACAACCACAGCAAGAAAATGCTGGAGTAGGCGAGAGAGCTGCCGTGGCAAGAGAACGTGAGGCTGGGGGGGGAGTGGGCTGGGCTAGAAGTGTGGGATACGGGGGGGGGGGAAATAAAAATGCACTAGTTTGATATGTTTGCAATGCTGAATTGCGGCCATGGATTTCGCAACATTGGAATTCATTAATAATTTTAAGCATTGTCCATGTAATGTTTTTTTTTAAAATAAACTATTGCCAGTTATTAATAGAATCTTGTTTGTAAATTAAGCGTGAGCTGATCACCCTCACATATGAGTAAGAAAATTATATTTATGACAGGTAAATCATTGAAAGGATGCTTTATCTTACTCACAGTGATTGAAATAAATACTCTAATGTTATATACTTTTACCCATCTGATTGGTCTGTTAAGTTGTTTAAACTTTAAACTTAACATCTTCTTGTGTAGAATTTTTAGACGCAGTTGGATTGAAATGCTTTTACAAATGGATATTTAAATATATTTTCTAAAGGATTTTTATTGAGAGCATAAAATTGTTACCTTAATGTGATGGTTTGCTCCCAAGAAACACATTTTACAAGTTGGTTTTGCTTGGAAGAATACTGATTTGATTTCTAATTTTGTCTTTACTCGAAGTCATTTGTATTTATTGTTCCACGATTACGCTGTGTGTTCTTGCGATCTGAACACTTGTTCTGTGAATTATTCAATATCTGTTCTGAAAAACAATAATGTCCAAAGCCCCTGGGTTATATTTTTTTAAACTGGATTGCACACTATTTTATGAGGTTTATAATCCTTTACTTGTAAACTTTTGTTTTTCAATGATTATATTCCACATACTCCAACCTCTGCAAGGATTTGTGTAGTCCTACAATGTGTTAAAATGTGCAAGTGCAAACTGTGACTTTTTGTAAAGCGTTTCATGAATGTTTAATGATCAAGAGCTACTTTACGTGCAATGAGCCTTGTGGTTACAGGGCAATTGCATTAGTGCACATCAAGGTGCAAAATCGTCGACCATAATGTGATGTGGGATGTAATGATCAACACAGATACATCAATGACTGATCGTGGTGATGGGAACAGTTTCATGATAAATATATCATCGCACAGCCATAATAGCAGCATTTTGTCTCAAAGCTGAAAATTGGGAGTGGGTAAGGATGAAATTAAATGGCAAAATGTTCCAGCACATCACTTTGTTGCACTTCCCAAGTGTTGCACTAACATCACATGCTACATACTGAACTGTCTTCAAAATTAGATGACAGTTCTGCGTGGGTATAGTCGAAGATTTTGCATTTGATTTCCATTAAACAACCCTTACCGCTGGCTCATATGCATTTGAATAGCTGTCCATTGTCTAAAAGTACCGTCTGTATTATTGCTGTTTGTTATGTGAACGTTAAAACTAACACCTTTTCAAAAACATAATATCCGTTCTCTTCAGAAATGTGTTATTCACACCGCATTCGTCCCTTTCTATCTGGTGCCCGTACTCGGGCTGTTCTTGTTTGCCTGGCTTCATAACTGCATGGGCTGTGACTAATCCCTGCCAGACGTCTCCTTGTTAGTTCGTTCATTAGATATTACGCGACGAAAATATTGTATTACCTTTGTTCTGGCTGGGTTATTGTGTGCCTGTGATATGACCTGGCCACACTGTTTTCCATCAATGAGATTGTTTTAATTGCACATTTTCAGCTGTATAATGTATCACTCTATTAACTAAGCAAACACTTTAGCAAATTAAGCACAAATATTTAAATTGACACATCAGGGCCATTTATTGCCTTGCGTACTTTCGTTATTTATACAAGCATGACGTGGTACCTTCCAGTCTCATTAAGCCAGTGACAACCAGGTGAACTCAAAGGGATATCATACTCTCCACTGTAAAGGGCAACCACGAGGGCTCAGGTGTCGCATTCACTTTAAAAGCGGGGCAGGGGTAGACACTGAGGTATCACGTTTTGCCTTTTAAAGGCCAGCAGGGTAAGCTCGTGTTCTTTAAAAAGCAGCAGACTGGGCTCAGAAATAGCACGCTCAGATCTGGGGGATATAAGCTTAGAGGAAACCTGTTTTCCTCTTTAAAAAGTGACTCGTTCAAAGGTGGAGAGTCTAGCATTGGCTCCATTTCAAAATCAAATCCCAGCTTTTGGTCTCGTACTGTGGTGTTATCATTGCAATGCCAGACGCCCACGGATAAGTGGCTATACCGACTCCCAATTTTGTTTGCCAAAAATCTGACTCGGTTTGTGTGATACCACTTCAGGCAGACATCTTGTAGACCGAGTTTCCTAAATGCACCTCAAGACCATCCCCTCTGCCTTTTTGTGAGTGCACACCTGACATTCAACTTGCAGATGTTCAGCGACAACAATTACAAAGTGAGTATTAAATGGTGTTTACCCAGAACAGAAATAAAACTATTTCCACTTGAATAATATAATCACCATATAATAGGCATTCAAAACAAACATAACACGATAACACTACAAAGGATTTTAAATAACTGAAATTCAAACATCATATATTATTGTGAGATACATGTGTACTGTCCTTCATGAATGATGGAAACAAAAACCAGACTTAAATACCGTATTTGTATACAAATTACAAGGGTTGTATTTTCTAACCTCACGCAAAAAAACTAATTTACAGGGTGCTATTCCCGAATGTTAAAACACCTTTTAAGACTAGATTACCCATTATTGCAAAGTTTGCGCGATTACTGCACTTTATGAACAGGTATCCGATTGGTATCTGCTAAGGTCAAAGCATGCTGCTTAGGTTGTTATCGTGTCCTTTGGTGTGTGAGATACATTTCTGCACACGATGGGGATTTATGAATAGTCTCTGTTGATATTATCCTCATACGTTAAAACCGTATATACCTTGGCTTCTTTTCCATATTCAATGAAGCTAAGCTAATTCTGTTTTCAGGTTTTCGGATCTGGCAAATGTTTGAGACAAACTATCATCCGATGTTCCTTTGTCCTATGTTCAATTTTCAAGCTTGCATCCATCGTCATTTTCGACAAGGTGGTGTTTGTATTTTGATACAATATCTAATTCTGAAATCAATCATGAGCAGGCATTTTAATATGGCCATCTCTCATGGTTAGTAAATGCTATGCATTACCATAGGAATACGATTGCATGGCAATTCATTATTGTGCAGAATTTCTATACAAACTGAAATATATATGTTGTCTGTTAACTAGTGTTGTTGTACTGTAATATGACTAAGATGAGCTACTTTGTTCATGAAAGAGTATTTTAAATAATTTAAGTTGAGAATAACAGCCACATGCTGATCAGCGTGGTGGGGCGAACAGTCTCTTATGATTATTTCATACAGCCATCATGGACGCCACTTTGAAGCCGTCTATATTATAAATCTCAACTGCCCGACAAGAATCTCCAGCCCATTTTATATTCAACGTTAGGAAACATGATGCTTACTTTTTACATTGTAATCCTCATGAGTGATGTAATCAGCACACCACCACTTTGACTCCAGAGATAATTAATGAGAAAGGAAATGTCTAATGCACTTCTTAAAGGCTGATGCTAAAAAATGTGAATATTTGAGATAATGAGGTTCCTGCAGAGACCATATGTGGAAATTAATGGAATCGGAGTCAATACATTTTCCCGCTGTGTTGCCAGTTTATCCTTTTAATGTCCACACTTGCTAATGTACCCGGTAACCTCAGTGTGCTCACCGACAAAGAAGTGATTGATAGCGTGGGGAAACAGGAGGCAATTGGCCTCCAAGGTGGGGAGCGGGGCCCACAGGAATGGGCTAAAGGCAAGGGGGCCTGTGGAGGGGGGGGGGGGCAAGTAGTGGGGGGGGGGGCAAGGGGAGAGGTGGTAGCTGACGGGCAATGCCTCGTGGCTGGCGACGGCGGAATATCAAGTGTGTTACGCTTCAGTTGTAATTGACTATGGGGGGTGGGGGGGGGGTACCCATCCCATTCTTCATTATATCCACCCTCCGTGGTTTTCTAGAGCAACAGGGCACATCATATTTACTGCAATGTACAGTATATAAAGTATGCTAAATATTAAGTTTGCATGTTATTGTGCTAAATATTAAAATCGTTACATTATCTAATTCATAGTTAAGTTAAGATCATGCATTTTAAAATGTATTTGTCTTAAAATGCCTGACTTACAAAAAAAAAATTGCAGCCATTGGTCAATCCATTGCTGGACGAAGGCCTCCTATGTTTTTCAGACCTTTGTGCACGCATGTATGTTGAACTTCTTTTGCGCCGCACCTCGCCAACCTTGCTAATAGGAGGTCAGTACGGCACTTCACACCGCCTGCTGTTGATCACAACGGTACTGAATAATCATGTTAAGAATGGCACGGGCCTGATGCATCTGCTTTCTTTAACCCCCAACATCAGCGTGGCCAGGGCAAGACTTTCCCTAACCCTTCCATCTCCTTGATCAGGACTGGGCCTCTGCCAGTCCGGACAGGTGCAGGCTTTGCTCCATCTGCTGTCCAAGCACCCAGTTGCGGACCACTTTTTTGAAAATATGTACACAATGCTGGCATGTGGTCTCGGTGTTAGCACTCTAAATTTATAACTGTGAAGTTGGCTTTGGAGAAACTGACCCCCTTCGAGAGTGTGTCCCCGTCGTGGTGTGAAATAAGCCAAGAGCGATTTGAGGCAAAGGTATTCTTGACTCGTGTTCGCACTTCACAGCCAGTGGGGAAAGTGTAATGATGATGATGATGATAAGCACGACTGGCTACGTACGGTGCGAAATAAGTTAAACACACAAACATAACATATATTGTGGTGCTATGCGTACCACACTTCATTATATGGGCGGGTCAATCGCAGTTCCCTAATTAATCTGCTTTCTCATTGGCGTCCTCTGGTCTAACACAGTTTTGAGACTAGGCTCAAAAGCTATCTGTCTCTGGTGTGGACCAATCAGTTTGAAAGACAATGCATATATTATGAGAGTATGTTTTTTGTTTGCATTCTGACCACAAGTATTGTGGTTAATGCAGACATCATTCATTGTAAAAGGTTTCAGTTTGGTGTTGAACACATCTTAACACCTGTTTTTTTGCCAGAAAAAGGGGAAAACCTATTCTACTATTTTGGTACTGGCAAAGGAGGTCCCATGATTTATGTGGCTTCTTTGTTTTCTTCTCATGGGATTGGGTAGATGGCTGGTTCACATTATTTTTTTTACAACAGTTCTTATTTAAACTAGATTCGAAGCTTTCGTGACTGCAGCAATTACTCTTTGGTTATTTCGATAAAGTCACGTAGAAAATGAAATCAAATAATAATATAATACGACGTTTCGATTGCAACACAAGCAACCATCATCAGGTAAGAATGAATGATAAAACACAGACACGGAAACAACATAGGCAGACACACATGCAGAGAGAGACACACAAAGACACACCGAGCGAGACAAACACCAAGACAAACAGAAGGACAACGAATCTGTGCCGAGGCCTTAAATCGAGAGGGGGGGGGGGGTGCCGGGGCAGAGTGGACTGGGGAAACTACCAAACGTTTCTTGTCCAGCGTGGCTCCTGCTCCCAATGTTAAAAAAAATTCAAATCATCAAATAAACAAAATATATAAAGAGATCGAACGTAAAACTCAAACATACCTTCCCCATTTCGACTGTAACGTTTGGGTGAACAGATTTAAGTACTGTATTCCTACATAGCCATACACAAACACACAGCAGCATGTATATCTATATATACAGTACTGTGTATATAAATACATATTGAAGCATTGCACTTCTACAGAAATGGAGACCGAATTTTATTGGTGTCCAAAAAACCCCTCCACTGCCCATATATCTAATCGACTGTGTGCGCTGAAGTGTGCATTCGCTAAAATTGACGATGCCAGCTTTCTCAAAACATGCCCTGGGTGCTGGTAATAGGCAAAAGCCTTTCTGTGTTTTCCATAAATGCAATGTCAAGAGAGACATTACATAGATGCATTTCACTTGACACACATCATTTAAGTTGTTTTTATAGTCTTTAAAAAAAAAAGTAAGTGCCAAAATTAGTTGGGGACCACATTTGCATACTTTTTTTGCAAATGTCAAAATCAATACAGAATCATAATTTTGCACAGGCAGAGAATGATGTCTATCGTTTGTGTATGAATGCAAAACGAACTACCAATTATGAGACTTCCATAAACGTTCTGCGAATAAGTGGCAACACTGAATAATAAATGAAGTGCATACAATTGTATAAAAACACATTCTATTGTACTTTATTATTTTGTTGAGCTATGAGCATGTCCAAAAAATAACGCACTCAAAATTTGAACTATGGCAGTAATAAATATCATAACTTCATCTTATCAAGAACAACATTAGCTTTGCCAAGTAAAAATGTCCCCTGGGGCCCTTATGCATACGATCACTGTTTTTCCCCGTTATCACGTTGAGCATATCACATTCAAAACCATTGCACTGCGAATTTGGGCTGTGCTGCTTCCTCCTCGTAAATATCATTTTCACACCTGCAAGTGATAATTCGTTCATGAAATGGCGAGATTTGTTATATATAGTACATGGGCTCTGATAAATAAAGAAGTAGCTAAAAGTGTGGAACAAAAGCTGCATTGGACACAAAGAATAAAGGAGTTATGAGGAAAGCATGAATCAGCTAACAGATTAACATTATAGATTACCTATTGACGGGTTAAAATAAGTAAGTGGTGGAAGTCATGTCGTCACATTTAGTGATGGAATGGCAGCCAAAGGAAAGACCATGTCTGAGAGGAAGAGCACTTCGAAGATGGAGTCATGAGATCAGATAAAGCACCGGGGTAATATGGATTGTAGCATCACAGTACCAAGAGGGATTGTGACAGAGGCCTCAT
Organism: Lethenteron reissneri; assembly: GCF_015708825.2. Lineage (NCBI taxonomy): Eukaryota > Metazoa > Chordata > Hyperoartia > Petromyzontiformes > Petromyzontidae > Lethenteron > Lethenteron reissneri. The sequence goes on from NC_083799.1 coordinate 4,203,654, forward strand.
CCAGCAGTGAATAAGACATGGCTGATGATTTGTGTCCATGTGTATGCCATTACGCCACAGCTGTCGTTGCGATGTATGGGCACAGCTGTCAATGTTTGGTTAATAGAAAGAGAAAATTATATTTAATCATATTTTGGTGGTGGAGGTCATGTAGGTAGTCATTTAGTCATATTTAGTGAGTCCCTGTTAAATAATATCTTAAATGGCTCTTAGTGGCTACCTTATAATTACATTTGGCAAGCAACCCATGAATAACTAGTCTTGGCTATTGTACCAATTTCCCAAGAGATTTGAACGGTAGATTTACTTAGAATACAGTACTTGCAACCTTGTTTCATATACTTTTATTGGAAATACCGTATAGTTTTTTCGTAAGAAATAATTTGAATTCATTGAGATTTCTTCAGATTTTTATTATGATAGAGACATTGAATTATTGTGCAACTTTAGCTTGACTAGTTTATTAGCACGAGCATACATGTTTTATTGACAGCTTTTCCTTTGGCATCACTTTGAATGACAATGACAAGTATTTTTCAGACAACTGGCGCATTAAAAAGTAAATTTTATTTATAGAAAAAAATCACCAGTGGGGAAAAAAAACATCAACTATAATGCTTGGCAAAGCCAAAGCCTATGCGTTGTAAAGGAGAGTGTGCAAGGTGCTGGATGCAGATAACTGGGCCTCTATTCACAGCCAGTGTTGAAACTCCCAGCGCCGCACGGTCGGCACAAGAAATTTGCGATACAACACACACGTGCCCATTGTCTTTGTGCGCTGTGCGAGGGTGGCTTGTTCTAATCATCATTCGGTGCTGCTTGCTTATGTCTCCAACAATATTTTAGGTTAAAAAAAATATGCTATTTTTGTTTGTTAAAACCCTAAACTGTTTTAGTTCTCTGATGTTTAACACGACCAATATCTATAATATAGGTGTTTTTGGGTAAGATCGCGTAAATATAAATGTGTCGTTAAACCCACCATCACCCGACACAGCCAATTAGTAAGGGTTGTCACGTAAACAGAACATGCCAATTCGTTACTAGTACAGTACATCGGTGTGTTGGAGAGCAAATCCACAACATTTACAATCTGAGTACGACGTTTCAACCTGAAGGCACATCAAAGAGCTGCACAGTACAAGAAACATGTCGAATATTTGACTTAGAACTTTCGTGGCTGCAGGAATTCATATTCTTTGTTTTTTTTCGGTAAAGTCATGTAGATAGAAAAAAGAATAATAAAAATAAAAACCACTACGTTTCGATCGCAACACATCATCATTTTAATGCGGTGGGCTCACACGAAATTTATTTCTCTAAGATGAAGGTACTTTGCAAACCCATTGGTATCAACTAAAATTTGTTCATGAAGCCATCCATATATACAGACACAGACAATTTCAACCGAGAAGATGGGTACAAACTTAGCAATAATTGGAAAGGCATGATCAACCAGTTTAAGGCATAACTGGCTGTGATGTTCCCATCCTGTCACCTTCTGATGTTAGTTGTTATTTTCAGCTCTGCGATCTTCCATTAACATGCTAATCTCTCACATTAACACAGCCACCTCAGCGCGCTCGCCGTGGAGGCCGCTCTCCGATCTTACATTAACATGCTCATTTTTACCTGGCAGTCCTTTAATTAGTTGAAACCCACTACCAGCGCCGTCGTTGACCATCACTTACATTAACATTAGCTACCCCGCCCGTGCTGCAGACACTTGGGCTACGCCCATTTTAAACCTTTATTAACAGTTTGCCTTTAGAGGATAATTTCATTTTCCTGATGACGACCACTTGTGTTGCGATCAAAACGTCGTGGTTTTTCTTTCTTTTTCTTTCTTTCTATCTATGTGACTTTACCGAAATAACCAAATAATATGTTGACTATATTATAACTTCAATAGTGCTGATTGTTTTTCCCGCCACTTGATGTGTTTGGCATTTGAGCTTGTCCTCAGCAACCATTATTTAAAACATGAAAAACATACACAGTGTTTCTGTACAGACAGGACCGTTTATTTGCCAATACTGTAAATGGCATATGGATGTTGAAGGACTAGTGGCATACAGGTTGTGTCTCGCATATGCCGTTTGCTTATTGCTTGCCTAAACGTTGACACACCAGGATAGTCAAGTGCCTTGTGTCACTCGAACCTTGCAAGGGTTAAGTCGATATATATCTGCACGTGACAGGCAGGAGGGGTGTAAATAAAGACGGTAAAAAACTCCCTCTTAATAATGCAGCTTATAAATCATGCACACATCCCCGTAAGGCAAGGAGATGAACAAAGACAGAGCATTTGGTGCTAGCTGCAGGCGACACCGATAAAGTTACAGCGTCCAAGTTTAAGGTGGCAGTTTTTCTGCACGGCACCTCTCGGCTTACCCTCCGTTGTAAACGTACTGAAGCTTGAACCATCAATAAACATTGCATCGTGGGTTTTGGTTAATGTTTGCTTAACGTGTACAGCACCAGATGCTCTCGGTAGTGGGTTTTATTGGTGGAAAAGCAATGCAAAATCTCACATTCCAAACGTCTTCCTGTGAGACTGGTCCAAATTACACTGTTTGTACCAACCCGCATTGTTGTGACAGTTGTTTGCATTGTTGGTGTTTCACGACTATGCAGCGTAATTGAGTATCCTGGATATTTCCTTCGAACTTGGACCAGAGATCGGCGCCGGCTCCCACTGATGGACATCGGGGATTTGCCCCGGGTTTGCGGATTCAGATTACAGCCTCTGCTATTCAGAGCAGCGGAGCTTACGGAGATGATGATGGGCTCCCTGCCTTTGGACGACGAGCAGCCTCATGCTCCAATATATTCCCATATAATCAACCAATGAGAGCCACTTAAGCAAATTAAACGCTTGTGAGGGAGCCAATTGTTCCATATGAAGCCCTTTCCCACACAGTAAAGTTTCTCCCTAAGGCATTCTCAACATTTTACCCTTACCCCCCCCCCCCCCCCACACAGTGATGGAGAGAGGGAGAAATTCTGCGAGCCACCCGATGACTTTCATGTCACTGCAGTGTATCACTTAAGACATCTGCGGAGCACACAATGTGAAAGATTTACCGGACACGTACGCAGGGTATTGTATTATTTTTCATGTTGACTTTGACGCGCAGTGTTCACATTTAAAGGTGACTTCAAACGTCCTGTGTTTGTTGGTCGAAGTAATGGGTGGTGCGAGTTTAAATCTTTTCGCAAACTGTGGGAAATGAGAGATAAAAACGTGCATTCGTAACACCAGAATATGCGTTATCTATTTGCCAAAGGGTCTGCCTGACAGTGATTACACGGGGCTCGTGGTGGGTAAAGTGAGGGCCAATGGTCATGCTCATGAAGTTTTTAGATGAGTGGCCATGAGAGGACAGTCCAATGTCCTAATATCCACTGTGCACACTCGCGGCGGGGGGGGGGGGGGGGACACATGCCTGCAAGACACCATGAAAGCAACCAGGCTCGTAAAATTTAAAAAGAAAAATCTGTCTTCTTCTTTTCAGTTGGACTACCCTTTCGTGTAAATATAGAATCAGTTTTGTTCGCGTTCATACAATCATTCCTAATGTTTTGAATAGTTAATAGCTGTGTACTTGCCAAATAGGCTTCCACAGTTACTGACAGTTATTGGTCGTTATTCCAAGTAAAAAAAAGCTATAATTTCATAAAGTGTTTTTTAAAAATCCGTACAGTTGTATCTAATCAACAGTGATGAATATAAAATCGTATTTCACCCAAAGCTGTTCATCAGTTTTGCACGTGGCAGTGAGGAAATATTTTTCAGGCAAGGTGAACACATTTGTTCGACCTCGTGTAGAGCAAATAGAAAGAGAGGTGTTGTTTTCAGGCTTTGTGGGCCTCAGGTAATGGCGTGCTGTGAACAGACAGCTATTTTGTAGCATCGAGGAGGCACTGACGTGTGTTCGCGAGCAAAATGTCATCAGGTACTTCCCTGGCATGTTCTCCTGGGTGCTCGGATTGTTTTTCACACACACGTCGATTGATAGCGTGTATGAACAGACCACTTTGCCTTGGCTCGAGCTTATCTGGGACCAGGGAGTAATGGCCAGTTCACGCCGTGAGTTTTAAAAGTTGAGAGACATTAGCGGTTCATATGCTCATACGAAAACAACAACAAATCCAAACACGTTTTCTGACCGAATAGATAGTTAAACTTTCGCCAAAATTGTGCTTCAAATATGCACAAGTTAACGGTTTTCTACAGTTTATTTCCCAATTTCAAATGACGAAATGTCATCCTGCGATGCCAGATGAGCAGTCCTGTTGGAAAGCAACACTTGCATTTCATATGAGCCATCTTCCCCATCTGTGCTCATCCTGGATCTGCAGTCACCGATGACTGCACACCATATTGTTGGATATGAGCCCCTTACCCCACATAAGTAGGTTAAGGATTATTGAAGATTTAAAAATATATATTACGCATAACCACACATTTTAGAATGTGAGAGATGTTGGTTGTTTGATACATTCTTCACATTTAACGTATTGACACATACTGTATACTGTACATTAAAGTGGTATTACAAAAAATTATGAAGGAAATAGGGGTTATGTTTCTTATTGTTCAAGACAAAGTTTTACCGTGTTTCAAACCAACTTTGTGCGCGTTTATTCTGTTGATGGCTTTGAGCCAATGGTGGAAATTCCACTACCAATGGTTGGGAAGTGCAATAGCTCCACAGGACAATCACTATTGAGCTCCCGCAAAATGGTACTCATTTAATACATTCCGGAGGGATTATGAGCTGAGACGACCTCTGACCTGCATTTTATTAAATAATAACTTACAGCACCATGTCAATCCACTGCTGAGTCGATGACTTCCCCACATCGCGTAAGTCGTGCTAGATGTTTGACCATACTTTACCATGCAGGCCAGAGAAGGTTAGTGAAGGGTGGCACAGGAACATTCTGATATAACAAAAAGTTAACCCATTACGCATTGCACTGAGTGGTATATGAACGAATGCGATATGCATGTTACAACATGCCCGCAACATCACTTACCACCCACCAGATTAATAATTAACCATTAATCACAAGCAACAGATGGTTGGGCAGGAGTAAGCGATTAAATATCTAAATCCACAATTAGTGCTACAGATGTTCTTTGATAATTGATGTGTGCAGTACAACCATTTAAACACGAGGAAGTGGCATTACAGTACCTCATGTTTAAATGGTTGTACTGCACCGCAAACAGTTAATGTGAAAACCGTAAGCACTGTCGAAATAATTTACTGCTCAAATTACCATTGAGATGGAGCTCACCTCCTGTTTCCAGGCCTGACCAATTTGTAGAAATGCCACGTTTCTATAGCAGGGTTAAGTCTATCCATAGCACAACCACTGTTGGCTTCTCCACATATATATAGTGGCACTTATTTTATAGACCCCGAAGGGATGATAGGCTGAGTCAATCCCCAAAGAGGATTTTAACTCACAACCTTCTGATTGCGAGCAACTCGCTCTTCTGCTGAGCCACTTGGCCAGTTAAGCACTGGGCATGTGACAAAGGGTCAGGAATAGTCTGCAGAAGGACCAGCAAGCTGGACCAACCTGCCGGGCCAAAGCTTGCCCTGGACCCAACTGACCATCCAAAATGTCCCCAACGCTAATGTAATTGATATTTTCGATTGGCATGTGGCTGTAGGGAATTAGTTATCAGTCACTCCCAGGATGCAGTCAGGAAAAAAATCCTTCAAGTTATTGATTTGTAGGCTTCACTTGTCATTTAAACACAGCAAGGGATAAATTCCGAATGGACTGTGTTGCATCAACCACAGGCAACCTAGCATGCGTGTAATCACGGGCAATTCGAAATACATTTTCGGCATATAAATGATTTGAACTAAAATGAGACACACTCTACTGTTTTGGCCAGACTGATCACACTGGTTAGTGCACTTAATACATATTTGAACGGCTGCAAGTTGAAATCTCAGTTGGACGTAAATTTTACCCATCCTTCCTTCTGGGTTGATAAAATCAGTACTGTTTTTTTTGTTGACGGTTGTAATCTTACGGAGAGATTGATCCCTATCATGTGAATGTGTCACTTCCACCAATGTCTTGGATCACCACTCCATGTTTGTTTCATCAGAGAGACATATACTGACTGTATTTGTCAAATGTGTCATGTCAGGCACTGGTACTGTCCAGTTGTAATTTGTTAAAATTTCATCAAATGTAGATAATCAATCCTCAAAACAAATATTTCATTTCCAGGCTTTGGGAAAAGTGAGGATTTGAACCCCATTAAAGCAGTTGCACATGTGGTCTCAGATTTCCATTCCATCTGGTTTTTGCCACATTAAGCTGATTTGCTAAACCAGCTGCAGGGCATTGCGTGCACCCACGTACACAAACACACAAGAGCGCACACAAACAAATTCCCACAAGGCCCAGTGGCCAGCTTAAGCCCGCACCAAAATGCAGAGATCAAATTCTGAGCTGAGATTCGTTCTTTAGTCAATGCTGTGATTTTAAATGAGGAAGCAATTAATATTTAGTTTAAGATAACAATAATGAATGAAATCTACTTAAATTACTATTCGTCGTTTAATGTTTTGCTTTGAAATGTTTAAATCATAGTTAGCATCATAGTGAATTATTAATACCACAAACTATCCACGAATACAACTTAACATAAAAAATTCATGCAATGAGAAATATTTATTTTTTAAAAATGCCCATCATTTCGTAAAGAAACGCTGTTTTAAATTTGCACATATGCACTGTAAAAGCAATTACTCCGCGTGTCAGGAAATAAAAGTAATGAAATCACGTTATGGATTTTCTATAAAAGGAAAGTAAAACCTTAACAGATACAAGCGTTGCCAGAGTAAGGTTACCTGATGCCTTGAGGCCCGAAATAGACGTTTGTTTCCCCTTAGTGACACAAGGTTGTGGGCATGTGTTGGAGCCTAGTGTTGCTTATCACCCTGCACTACAATCCTGGCAACTCCTAACAAAACACAATCCATGTGGCACTCTGTATCTGAACCTGTCTTGTGCCTCCCTAGGTAGGCTCAGCCTTAAATCAATACCTTGTTTTAGCCCTTCGCTTTGTTCAAAGGGGGGAGAGATCAAATATTTTCCTTGGGCACCACGCATTCAATGTGAAACAAACTTTAAATAAACGTTAAACGCTGAATGGAATGAGTAATGATTAGATCAGCTTTTGTCTACCATGCATTCTGCTCTCACCATCACCTTCCACATGAGGAAGGGTTGACGAAAACCTGTCACTGGTGTTGATACGTTTTGTACCATCGTTGTTTGACTTGACTATAAGAATTTAGGGGGGTTAACTGTCAGCAGGGGGCACAGGGCGCCACGGTGGCGAGATGTCAATTCCCTCGCCTGGTATACAGGAGGTCGTGGGATCAATCCCGACCTGATGCGTGTATATTTAGAGTTTGTATGTTCTCCTCGTGGTCGTGTGGATTTATTTCCGGGTCTTCAAGTTTTTACCTCCACATTTAGAAATATGCCATAAATTTCCACGTAATAAGCCACATCATTGAGCTATAATTTGTGGCCAGGTGGCTTCTGAAAAAGAGCTGCTATATATCTCAGTTAACCTTACCTGATGTTGTGGGGCTACCGAGTTTTGTGTGTCAATATCGGCATTGGCGGCGAGACAAAGGTGTTTATCACCACTGGTGATCCCAACATTCCTTGTGTAGTGACATAAGAAGGCAGGGGCTGCTGGGGGCTCTGGGATCCCAGGCGAGTCCAGACGCTTAAGCCTCTGGGCGCCAGGTGCTGGGTTCCCAGGGGGTCCAGACGCTTTTAAGCCTCTGGGCGCCAGGCGTTGGGTTCCCAGGCGCTTAAGCCTTTTTGGCGCCGCCAACGGGGGAGGGGGGGGCTGTGTGTGCTCTGTGGGATGTCTGGTGGCGCACACGGCCCCACCCCTCGTTGGACCAGGCATAAAAGGAGAGCTCCCTGGACGATCAGGGCCCAGTTGTAACTCAAGACCCAAGACCCACGACCAGCCATCTGAAGACCCTGGGACGTTGTGAGAGCGAGTGCTGGGACTCTGGAACTCCCGACTCTACGACCTTGTGAGGGCGAGTTCCGGAGCATAGCCAGAGTAGAGTATCTAGGCTGTGTAGCTTGGCTGTGTACCTATGGCTGTAACAGAGTATCAGGACTGTTGGAGAGTTGGACTGTTGGAGTGTTGTATTGTAATAAAGAAGTTACCTCTACAAGTGTCTCCAGAACCCGTTACATTTGGCGTCAGAAGTGGCAATGGAGACAAGAGGTGAACCATGTACCTTCAGTCCTGACGGCGATGAAGAGGAGCAGGCAGCGATGGGGCAGCCAACGCCGGCCGACAGCGACGCTGCACCGCCAGCCGACAACAACACCGCACCGCCGGCTAAGCAGCTGTCTGCTCCGCCGACCGTCCCCTTTCCAGCGTCGGGAGCAGAGATGGAGGAGGCGCTGCTTCGCCTCGCAGAGCTGCTCTGCGCCACCGCCTCCCTCCTGGGCGAGATGCGGTGCTCGCGGCCGATGGCGGGAGGGAGAGAGGAGGTGCGGCGCTCGCCCGAGCCCGCCGCTGCCATTCCCCCCACGGATGTGAGGGATACTTCCGGGAATGACATCACTTCCACCGGAGGAGCAGTGACCACTGGGAGCGACGTCACTTCCAGGCCCAGCGTGGGCCAACCCGGAGACGCCGCGTTATCAGCGCTGCGTCCCTCACCGCCGGGTGACAGCTGTTTGCAACCTAGCAACGCCGCGTCATCAGCGCTGCGACCGGACAGTGAAGGCGCCATTCTTACTGTAACCAGCGCCGGGGCCGGCACATGAACCGACACGCTGGTCGCCGCCTTTGCTGCTCTGGCCAAAGGTTGGAGGTCGAGAGACCAGGCCCCTGACATTTCGTACATTTACGCGCTCCGGATTAATGATTTTTTGTTGACATTTTCTTCGTTGTCGTCGGGGAGTCGTGACTGTTGTTGGGTAAACTGTGTGGAGCTTCGCTCGTGAGTGTTGCAATGTGTGTGCGAAACTTTGCTTGTGATTGTTAACAATGTATGGGTTGTATTGAGCTTTGTTCGTGATTGTTAATGTATAGCTTGTGCTGTCATTGTTAACGATGTATATACTGTATGGGGCATTTATCTTCAGATGGTGACAATGGCCCAGCGGGTGTTGCGTGTTTAACACGAGAGTTGTGGTCCCGTCATGCTATGGCTGACGGCTTGACCTGACAGCCCGGAGATAGAGACACTCCGTGGCATGTCTAGCCTAGTGGGCTGTGTGCTCACATGGCTTTGAGAGTGTGGTCCCGTCATGCTATGGCTGACGGCTTGACCTGACAGCCCGGAGATTGAAACACTCCGTGGCATGTCTAGCCTAGTGGGCTGTGCGCTCACAGGGCTCGGAGAGTGTGGTCCCGTCATGGAATAGCTGACGGCTTGACCTGACGGCCCGGAGGTTGAGACCCTCCATGGTACGTCTGGAGCAGTAGGCTCGCCCTGACAGCCCGGAGATTGAAACACTCCGAGGCGCGTTGAAACAGTGGGCTGGAGATTCGTGGTGTTCAGGTGTAGTTGTCCCATTATGTTGGGACTGTATCCCTCAGTTGTTAGAGTGCATGTTGTGCAGGGAGTGAACAATGGGTCGTCTCAGATCGGTTGGTACAGCTATATGCTGCGATGCGAGTCTTGGAGAGAGATTGGGTCTCAGCTCGGTCGGTACAGCTATATGCTGCGATGCAAGTCTTGGAGGGAGGTTGGGTCTCAGATCGGTCAGTACAGCTATATGCTGCGATGCGAGTCTTGGAGAGAGATTGGGTCTCAGATCGGTCGGTACAGCTATATGCTGCGATGCGAGTCTTGGAGAGAGATTGGGTCTCAGATCGGTCGGTACAGCTATATGCTGCGATGCGAGTCTTGGAGAGAGACTGGGTTGATGTCCCCCCCGATATGGCCGACGTGCGCGGTTTTAGGATGGAGACGCCACGTTGGAAAGGCGGGGGGTGCAAACGGTTGACATGTAATGTCGGTGGTGGTCCTCATTGAGGGCTGCTGGGACGCAAGCACGGGTAGCCTTGGAGATGCGGTTCGCGCGTGCGGCCACCATTTATGGACAGGAGCAGGCAGATTTATTTTGTTTGTGTCATGTCAATTGTATATATATATTTTAAAATGTAGATACTGGAGCAGCCCTGAAGTGCGACTTCTTTGCCCAGTACATGGGTCGGCCCTGAAGTACGACTTCTCGACCCGGGACGTAGACAGACGTCCGGATAAGTGTGTGTAGAGGGGTGATAGACATGTTGGTCTTCGCCTTCTCTCCACCTGACGGATTGGAGGCTGGCAGAGTGGTGTGGATCCCTGCCATCCATGCGGTGGTTGTGTGATTTCGGTTCGATTACCGGTGTTGGTTGTGCATCCAACGCGTCGGAATCTGTATATTTGTTGTTGTTAATTCCCCGTTTTCTATGCGGATCCCGAGGAGGGCTAGGTGTGCCGCGGGTCGTTTGTTCACGTGTCATTGCTTCACCTTTTTGTTGATTGATGCTTGTATATAGTGTAAAATTGTACAGGTTGGTTATGGTATTTCTGGTTGCTTTCTTGTTCTCTTTTCTTTTCCTGTTGAGGCTCGCGTATTTTTTTTTCTCTCTCTCCCTTTCGTTAATTTAAACTTTCTAATTATTGACAGCCGGGACGGCTGGAGGCTACGTAGAGGGGGGTAATGTAGTGACATAAGAAGGTAGGGGCTGCTGGGGGCTCTGGGATCCCAGGCGAGTCCAGACGCTTAAGCCTCTGGGCGCCAGGGGCTGGGTTCCCAGGGGGTCCAGACGCTTTTAAGCCTCTGGGCGCCAGGCGTTGGGTTCCCAGGCGCTTAAGCCTTTTTGGCGCCGCCAACGGGGGAGGGGGGGGCTGTGTGTGCTCTGTGGGATGTCTGGTGGCGCACACGGCCCCACCCCTCGTTGGACCAGGCATAAAAGGAGAGCTCCCTGGACGATCAGGGCCCAGTTGTAACTCAAGACCCAAGACCCACGACCAGCCATCTGAAGACCCTGGGACGTTGTGAGAGCGAGTGCTGGGACTCTGGAACTCCCGACTCTACGACCTTGTGAGGGCGAGTTCCGGAGCATAGCCAGAGTAGAGTATCTAGGCTGTGTAGCTTGGCTGTGTACCTATGGCTGTAACAGAGTATCAGGACTGTTGGAGAGTTGGACTGTTGGAGTGTTGTATTGTAATAAAGAAGTTACCTCTACAAGTGTCTCCAGAACCCGTTACATTTGGCGTCAGAAGTGGCAATGGAGACAAGAGGTGAACCATGTACCTTCAGTCCTGACGGCGATGAAGAGGAGCAGGCAGCGATGGGGCAGCCAACGCCGGCCGACAGCGACGCTGCACCGCCAGCCGACAACAACACCGCACCGCCGGCTAAGCAGCTGTCTGCTCCGCCGACCGTCCCCTTTCCAGCGTCGGGAGCAGAGATGGAGGAGGCGCTGCTTCGCCTCGCAGAGCTGCTCTGCGCCACCGCCTCCCTCCTGGGCGAGATGCGGTGCTCGCGGCCGATGGCGGGAGGGAGAGAGGAGGTGCGGCGCTCGCCCGAGCCCGCCGCTGCCATTCCCCCCACGGATGTGAGGGATACTTCCGGGAATGACATCACTTCCACCGGAGGAGCAGTGACCACTGGGAGCGACGTCACTTCCAGGCCCAGCGTGGGCCAACCCGGAGACGCCGCGTTATCAGCGCTGCAGTCCCTCACCGCCGGGTGACAGCTGTTTGCAACCTAGCAACGCCGCGTCATCAGCGCTGCGACCGGACAGTGAAGGCGCCATTCTTACTGTAACCAGCGCCGGGGCCGGCACATGAACCGACACGCTGGTCGCCGCCTTTGCTGCTCTGGCCAAAGGTTGGAGGTCGAGAGACCAGGCCCCTGACATTTCGTACATTTACGCGCTCCGGATTAATGATTTTTTGTTGACATTTTCTTCGTTGTCGTCGGGGAGTCGTGACTGTTGTTGGGTAAACTGTGTGGAGCTTCGCTCGTGAGTGTTGCAATGTGTGTGCGAAACTTTGCTTGTGATTGTTAACAATGTATGGGTTGTATTGAGCTTTGTTCGTGATTGTTAATGTATAGCTTGTGCTGTCATTGTTAACGATGTATATACTGTATGGGGCATTTATCTTCAGATGGTGACAATGGCCCAGCGGGTGTTGCGTGTTTAACACGAGAGTTGTGGTCCCGTCATGCTATGGCTGACGGCTTGACCTGACAGCCCGGAGATAGAGACACTCCGTGGCATGTCTAGCCTAGTGGGCTGTGTGCTCACATGGCTTTGAGAGTGTGGTCCCGTCATGCTATGGCTGACGGCTTGACCTGACAGCCCGGAGATTGAAACACTCCGTGGCATGTCTAGCCTAGTGGGCTGTGCGCTCACAGGGCTCGGAGAGTGTGGTCCCGTCATGGAATAGCTGACGGCTTGACCTGACGGCCCGGAGGTTGAGACCCTCCATGGTACGTCTGGAGCAGTAGGCTCGCCCTGACAGCCCGGAGATTGAAACACTCCGAGGCGCGTTGAAACAGTGGGCTGGAGATTCGTGGTGTTCAGGTGTAGTTGTCCCATTATGTTGGGACTGTATCCCTCAGTTGTTAGAGTGCATGTTGTGCAAGGAGTGAACAATGGGTCGTCTCAGATCGGTTGGTACAGCTATATGCTGCGATGCGAGTCTTGGAGAGAGATTGGGTCTCAGCTCGGTCGGTACAGCTATATGCTGCGATGCAAGTCTTGGAGGGAGGTTGGGTCTCAGATCGGTCAGTACAGCTATATGCTGCGATGCGAGTCTTGGAGAGAGATTGGGTCTCAGATCGGTCGGTACAGCTATATGCTGCGATGCAAGTCTTGGAGAGAGATTGGGTCTCAGATCGGTCGGTACAGCTATATGCTGCGATGCGAGTCTTGGAGAGAGACTGGGTTGATGTCCCCCCCGATATGGCCGACGTGCGCGGTTTTAGGATGGAGACGCCACGTTGGAAAGGCGGGGGGTGCAAACGGTTGACATGTAATGTCGGTGGTGGTCCTCATTGAGGGCTGCTGGGACGCAAGCACGGGTAGCCTTGGAGATGCGGTTCGCGCGTGCGGCCACCATTTATGGACAGGAGCAGGCAGATTTATTTTGTTTGTGTCATGTCAATTGTATATATATATTTTAAAATGTAGATACTGGAGCAGCCCTGAAGTGCGACTTCTTTGCCCAGTACATGGGTCGGCCCTGAAGTACGACTTCTCGACCCGGGACGTAGACAGACGTCCGGATAAGTGTGTGTAGAGGGGTGATAGACATGTTGGTCTTCGCCTTCTCTCCACCTGACGGATGGGAGGCTGGCAGAGTGGTGTGGATCCCTGCCATCCATGCGGTGGTTGTGTGATTTTGGTTCGATTACCGGTGTTGGTTGTGCATCCAACGCGTCGGAATCTGTATATTTGTTGTTGTTAATTCCCCGTTTTCTATGCGGATCCCGAGGAGGGCTAGGTGTGCCGCGGGTCGTTTGTTCACGTGTCATTGCTTCACCTTTTTGTTGATTGATGCTTGTATATAGTGTAAAATTGTACAGGTTGGTTATGGTATTTCTGGTTGCTTTCTTGTTCTCTTTTCTTTTCCTGTTGAGGCTCGCGTATTTTTTTTTCTCTCTCTCCCTTTCGTTAATTTAAACTTTCTAATTATTGACAGCCGGGACGGCTGGAGGCTACGTAGAGGGGGGTAATGTAGTGACATAAGAAGGTAGGGGCTGCTGGGGGCTCTGGGATCCCAGGCGAGTCCAGACGCTTAAGCCTCTGGGCGCCAGGGGCTGGGTTCCCAGGGGGTCCAGACGCTTTTAAGCCTCTGGGCGCCAGGCGTTGGGTTCCCAGGCGCTTAAGCCTTTTTGGCGCCGCCAACGGGGGGGGGGGGGGCTGTGTGTGCTCTGTGGGATGTCTGGTGGCGCACACGGCCCCACCCTTCGTTGGACCAGGCATGAAAGGAGAGCTCCCTGGACGATCAGGGCCCAGTTGTAACTCAAGACCCAAGACCCAAGACCCACGACCAGCCACCTGAAGACCCTGGGACGTTGTGAGAGCGAGTGCTGGGACTCTGGAACTCCCGACTCTACGACCTTGTGAGGGCGAGTTCCGGAGCGTAGCCAGAGTAGAGTATCTAGGCTGTGTAGCTAGGATGTGTACCTATGGCTGTAACAGAGTATCAGGACTGTTGGAGAGTTGGACTGTTGGAGTGTTGTATTGTAATAAAGAAGTTACCTCTACAAGTGTCTCCAGAACCCGTTACACTTGTGTACTATGTCAGTCTGAATCGACGCTCGCTTCTGTGAAGCTCAAGTGGAGGTGTATTTTTGGAAGCTTAATGCACAACAGTCATCTCCCCATCTTCATTGGGTTCCAATTAAATTTATAATAGAGCAATTAAATAAAGTGCTCATAATGTTGAAATGTTCACCTGTAGACATGCGAAGATGTATTGCTTCGTATACATGCAATCAAGCAAGATTCGTAGTGCACAATTTAATGTTATTATGTGGAGCATGCACTTGTTCAAAAATGTTACAAAAATCCGGCTGAAAACGTAGTACAGGTGGCAGACATTCAAGCCACATCAAATATTCACAATGTTACATTATATCTTAAAGACTAGCAGCTGTATTGGACTTTTTGCAGTTCATACTCTTTGGTATTTTCGGTAAAGTCAATTAGGTAAAAAATCAAATGAAATAAATGAAAACAAGTAAATTAAATCACGACGTTTCGGGCGCAACACAAGTGTCCTTCTTCAGGTGGGGACAACGTAGCGAAAGCACAACCGCTTAACTTTTTGCAGTTGTCTAATATTGCAAGGCTTTATTAATTCATGCATTTTGCTGTTGTGTCAGGATAGAATAATGAATATTATACACTGCAAAGTTGACGTCAAATGCATTCAGAATAGTTTGAAACTGCAGAAAGCTGATGACAATCTTCCCTGCGAGACTTTTTATGTCTCTGCTGATGCTGAGCCACGAAAATGTACGTAACGCAGCTATCTCTAATCACGCTTATAACTGCGCCAAGTGTCGACCACTTGGGTTCAACACAATCATCTTAATCAAGTACGTGACTATCCCCACACAATCGAACCACAAATAATGCCTTATATTAACGAAGCATTATAACTTGGCTTCGCGATCATTTTGCTGTCCTGATCCGGTCAAACGATTTCGCGCGTTCGACCGAGCGCCGTGATCATTTGCGCGTGTAATGCGAACTGAGACGATCGCAAGGCACGCCGCGGGCCAGACACCCTCACACCCGAGACGAGTGTGCTGCCGAGCTGCCCCTAGGCTCTCTGGCCCACAGGTTTAATTACAAAACGCGAGACCATCGTCCATTATTTATCGCAAACATTAGTCATCCCTTGTCAAGGGGCCGGGCTAGTCTGGAGTTTCCGCTCCATGTATTTTCACAACGCAGCCTGCACGGATGTCTAATTGATGTGCAAACATATAAAGAAGCAGCATTGAGCTCATAGAGAGGAGGCTCTTTTTGTAAGACATAGTTTTGGAAGCTGGCAAAGGTAGTGCTGTACTCACTGCTTTATTACTGCCAAAGTCTGTTTGCATTGTTTTTACTCTCAGGCACTTCCTGTGGTGGCCTGAGTCACTTTTATGCTGGAAGTTTGTTTTTACAAGAAGGAAGGGAATGTTTACACAGATGACCCTTTAAAGTGTATGATCTTGATAACAATGCATGCAGTGAAAATAGGAATTTGTAAGTAGTAGTTTATATCGAATGTAAAACTAAAAATGCAAACTATAGATACAACTAACCGCAAATGTATTGATGCTAATGTCATCATTCCATCATGTCACATTGTCTTGTGCAGGCAGTCTCCTTGTTACCCATACGTCTTGCTGTCAATAGTGCGACCTGAAAAGTCCCAATCCTTTAGATTAACGTAAATATCCTGTCTTTGCCGCATTTTTCAAAAATGTAATTCAGTTTTGCACATACTTTATGTTAAATAAATACTTCTCCAATGAAATGTGCATTTATTTAGTGGCTGTAATAATATTATCTTGCAGACATCAAACAATAGTTGCACTTAATTTGTGATTATTCAGATAATGATACGATTAAACTGTTATAAAATAATTATGCATCGATGAGAAGTGAACACACACGTTTACCACAGTCATTGGTGTCTTCTCATATCCAGTCAACACTGTGTGTTGACTGTGCTTCAGACCAAATGATGGCGATGCAATGGCCCATCACGCCGCCGAGCAGAGTGTGGCATTTAATAGTTTGGAATGCAATTACGATAGATAAAGGAACTCGCCTACAGCTTTTTGGCTTTGGACGCGATGATGTGCTGGCTGGCCTCAGGCCTGACTGGCGTTCGCTGATAATGTCAGCAACGGATTGTGGCCGAGTGTGACGTGACAAGCCTGCCAGCTTCGCTCGCCCCTGGCCTGAGGATTAACCATACAGCACCGAACGTGTATTTGTAGATTCAATGCGCTCAGATACCTTGCCTTTTTAACCTGCTCCCTTGCTGTCAGCTCAAAGTATTTATATGTATATGAATTTACAAAAAAGAATGGTTGCATAATAAAATTCCCCTTGGACTTTCCTGCGCCGGAGAATCTCAATGGGCGTCGAGTAATTTGCAATCATCTCAGAACACAAGATGCATTTGTGAGCTGTCGTCTAACTCCTCATCCTTTGCCCCAACCTTACTTCAAGATGATTTTGTTCCCTCTTCAAAACTATCCGTGGATCTTCAGTGAAATCAATTGCAATAGTTGCTTTTAAATAGTCCCAAACAGCTCTCTGAAGAGCATCTTGAAAACCGAAGTTGCCCCCTGTGTGTTTGAAGAGGCGATGGAAGCCACAGGTCGCAAGGTGAGCACTGCAAGATGGACGTAGCGTTTTATAAAATGTGAATGATAAGGAGGGGCAGGGTGCAGGGTTGAATCTTAAGGAATTGTGTAGGAAGTAACGTGGTCGGTATGTCTGCATCACAGATATCATCACCTACACCGTGCACTGACAAACAATAACCGTAATGTCACAGATGGTAGAGTGGAACAAACCCACCTTAATACATTTCAATGGAGGCTGAGAGTTCCTGGCTCCTTTTCTGATTCAAATCAAAGCTGAAATGCTTCCTTTGTTCAGAGCTTTTATGCTGATTTTATGGATGGCATCACGCCACATTTTCATCATGCCCGTATAGTCTTGTACACTTATGGTAAGTGTTTGTATCTGGTGGGTGCCTATTTATCAATTGCAGAAGACTGTTGCCATATTTTTTGTCAGTCCACTGCAGGCGATGATGTCTTAAGCGCTACCACTAAGTGCTGTGCCACGTTGATCCGTGTTTTGAGAAAGAATCATGGTTTTATCCACCATATCTAAACAAACTGAAGATATATCTTGTCCCATTCTGAGTGGAATAATTCCACAGATTGTGGCAGATGTGCATACAATCTCACGTGCAGTTCAAAGAAGAACTAGGTGAATAATTTTTCTTTCAAAAGTAGAAATGGAAACGGATGATGATTTTCATTGACCCAATGCACATATCTGCAGCTGTGCAAAATGCGTTGGCAGTGATTGCACGGCGCACGTGTTTTTACATAACTTGTGAATGAGCATAGCACAAGGAACATATTGTTCAGATTGTTTATGTCATTATTTAATCAAAATGTGACTGTCTGTAGTGAAAGTAAGCGCTTACTGGGCGTGCTTCTTTAAAGTCTAAAAATTATGTCTCTGAGCAAAACAATACCCACACTTTTTTTTTATCTGCCGCCTTGTGAGAATTTATTCCCTGGCAGTAGACTGTATGAAGTGAGATAGAGCTCTCAGTGGATATGAGCGCGGCTCCGTTGCTCATTATAGAAAGGAGACATTTTGACGTTTATTGTCGCCGTTACGGAGTAGTCTGTTCGCTGATATTACTCTTTGATACGTCTTTGCGGTCGTGTATTTTACATCCTTAAGGGTTGTAAGGGCAGGACTTCTTAGCATCGTATATTCCCAAACGTGTGACACTAGTGGGCGTAGTAGGGGTGCAATGGCTAGAACAGTGCATTGCGAACCCAGAGTTGATTTCAATTCTTCGAGGCGTGTTGTATCTAAACTGCTTCTGGGCACTTTTCAATATAAATTTGCACTGACCAGCATGATGAAGTATGGTCATACAACTCTGTTTGCTGATACAATGTGATGTCTTCATTCAGCAATAGACTCAGAAAGGGTTGTTCGTTATATTGTTCTTTTTAATTGAAAAACGAATGACTAGCCTTGTGTCTGCGTTAAATGTAAAATATCACGTTTTTTGACAGATCGGTAAAACATTTAACATTCATATTTGAAAGAGTTTCTTGTGAATGCACAAAGATAATGTTTGGCTTGTTTCACGTCTGTGAAATTTTCCGATGGTCTTTGTGGAAGAGTCTGGCAACACTTATCGTTCATTCTCAGTTTCGGGTAAACTTTTTTTTCACAGTTTGAAATGCATTCATGTCATTGATATTAAATGTTTCTTTAAATTATTGAACGTGTTTTAAACACATGTTCTTCTTTCAGCAATGGAAAAACATTGAGGCTGTTGGGTTATTCATATGGTCATATTTTGGAACAAAACAAAACTTGCAATAGTCTAAAGTTTGTATTGATAGTGAGTTTGAGGTAAGACTCAGTAATTTTTTTTTAAATATGCATTCTATGTAAAATATACTCAATTACATGTGTAAAGACAGTACAGGGAACTAGCGGCCACAGGGGGTAATGACAGGGGGATTAGCATGGGAAGAGACGAGGGGCCACAGGGGGTAATGACAGGTTAGTTGACGGACAGGGTGAACGATCTGGTGTCTACGGGAAGGATCGAGAATAGGGCTGTCGCCAAATGACAGAAGGGAACAAGTGTTGATCGGGGATCGAGAGCTATCGAGAAGATCCTATGCGTGACAACGCATAGGATAATATGAGTCGAGACAAGAGGCTCGAGGGCTGCTGAAGTTGGGGTCTTCGCCTGTTCAAGTGTTCGTGCCTTCAATAAAGACCATCACAAGAAACGTGTTCCCTGCGGTCGTTACATATATATAATGTATGGATTGGTAACCCCGCCGCGCACTAGAACAGGTTGGCATAGGATGCTGGAGGACTATTTCTGGTGGGCAGTAGAAGGCAGTGCAGTAAATTATATTGTTGAGCTGTAATTTCAATGATCCTACTTCAATGACCCCTGCTTTCACCAACCCACACTGACCGGCGTGGTGAAGTATGGTCAAATAACCCCCACAACCCACATAGTGTGGTGAAGCGATCATCCAGCAGTGGACTGAAAAATAATGTACACGTACATATGTACGCATATGTACATGTTCCAAAAAAATGCCAATAACAATCACACGTGTAAAGGCAATGATATGGACACAATCATGCTCGACAGAGTTTTATTCAATAGATATCCCCATATCAATTGATTGCAGTGATAATATTATAATACTAGATTAACCGTGATTGCAATACAGTGCTTGTAGATTAAATCTCAGAATCTAACCTGGTAGATGAAACAGGGCGAAAGCTACGCCTCATTTTGGGCTCAGGGACTGTCTGCATTGGATGGACAAGCAGCTTTACCCCAACGCGACTCATCCCCACCTACTCCTCCTCCTCACCCCCACCCCTCACCACACGCCGGCTTGTCATGCGGGATCGTGGGTGGGATGCGGGGCTTGCCGATCGGACCAGTCGCTGCTCCACGATTGGAAAAGGCGCTCTTGCAGTGGGCAGCAGTGACAGCACTCTGATTGGGCGTCTAGAATTCTAGCAGTCGTGTCGTGCATGGATGCGTGTGCGTGCGGCTCTCACATCAGATCACGCAGGAGACGGTTGCCCCGTTCCGGCCGCTCTGAGTCTTGCAATCAGGAATTCCGTGAAGTGGAGTCTCGTGCAGCGGAGGGAGCGGTGGACACTGCGTTTGTTTTGTCAAGGAATCATCATCGGTTCTAGATTTGAAGCTTTCGTGACTGCAAGGATTCATATTCTTAGGTTTTTTCGGTAAAGTCACGTAGGTAAAATAATTAAAATTAATAAAAGTAAAATAAATAAAAATCACGACGTTTCGGAGGCAACACAAGCTTCCGTCTTCAGGTGGAACCGTCACAGCACGATCGCTGTATCAAGTAATCATCATCGGCTTTCTGCGAGCGCTTGCCAGTGGGATTTGTAATCCTTCTCAAAGGGACGTTGTTTTTATAAGCATCCATCAGAGAGGGGTAAGGATGTTTTTGGTTTATGCACTCTGGTCCGGCTGCACCTGGTATTGACCGCATTAATTGTGACGGAATCTGTCCTATTAGGAGCATTATGTGTATGTGGAACGGCAGTAAATAACGTACAGCATGATGGTAAAGTGTGTCATAGACATCCCTTTATACTCCGTGTACTTTTTTGGTGACCTTTCGATGGCACACACCTGATTTTTAGGTGACTGAACTGTCCATATTTAGAAATTAAACATATGACATTTAACCAATATATCTAGAATTGTGTATCTATTTAAAACAAATGCAAATTACACTAATACTCTATCTTGAGCTTTGGTGTAAAAAGGGAATTGTTTTGTTATAGTTATAAATATCGAAAAATAATGCTGTTTGCAAAATCGAACTAGTCACGTGAAAAGTGTCACCTTGGAATAGATTTAAATAATCACATTTCGTTATGATTCGTAAATATGTTTTACTACTTGGGGTCATTAAGCTTTTGAATTAATTACTATAATTCCACGCTCGATACAATATACATGGAAAACATCCACCAATGTTAAAATTGCGCATGTTATCAATGTTTTCATGTTCCGAGTCAACGCTTAAAATAGCAGTGGACAATTATTTCTGAGAATTAACCAAACCAGAATTGGATCAAATAAGCTGCATGTGCTTGCCGAAATTTTAGAATACAGTTTTAGAAATTCCAGAGCTGCCGCAGTACGTGCTAGAACATGTTTTCATTATCAAGCCTTCGGCAGATAATACGCTGTTTCAGTGAGACTTTGTGTGGAAAAAGGGCTTTTTGTCAATACCTTCCCTGTTTTCCAAACTGCTCTCCTAAGCTTTATCAACTTGGCTAGGTGCACGGCATGAATGTGTAGATAATGCACGTCGATTAAATAAATAGAAATTGATTTTAGCGAGGGATGTAGCATTAATGTAATGGGGGAAAGGCAGAAATTAAAGATTCTGTGAAGAGCTCTAATTTATATTAATTTATGTAATTATTTAGGGGTGTGGTTAATTGCTAATTCAATTACGTACTCCGTATTACATGGGTGATTTTATCGTCTTGAAAATTGATCAGAATTGAGTTCAATGTCATTGGTAATACAGTAGTTTGTCAAGAAAAGTGTGTTTAAACACCTTGATCTGATGGTTAATAAAAAGATTATACTGGGTAGCACTCTTTGAGGAAGTCAACAGTAGTTGTCCTAAGGATGGACTCTCCCCGAGCGTAAGATTGTGGTATTTTCACAACTGGCTCAGGGTTGTAAACAGTGTATGATTGTCACCTCAACGGTCATTTTAGCAGGAAATCACTTTGACATTTGACTTTGAATGAGCGCTAATTCAAATGTTGTTTCAGGAGAGGAGACCCCTTCTCTTGCGAACTGACTCTGTATCTATGTGTGTGTGCACGTGCTTGTCTTCATTGTAAAGGTGACGAGGGCAGCCCCAGCGGCAGCTGTGTTCCATCGCGCCTGGACGAGCATCTGTGCCAAGCCGCGCCAGCTCAGATCGCGTCTCCGGCAGACATGGATGGGAAGCCCTTTGTGTCCTTCCCTATTGGTGCCACAGGCACCATGGGCCTCTTCCCCAACTTCAGTACTGTGAGTAACATACATACACACAATCGCATGCTTAAAAGACAACCCTCCAACCCCCCCCCCCCCCCCATAACCTTATAGACTCTTGGGGCAATAGCAGATCGCGAGCAACTCTGAAGGCTGGCACGACATACCAGGGGGTGCTGTAGCCAGCACCAAGCACGACCGCCTTTGTATCTCCAGTTCTGATTGTGACACACTACACCAGGTACTTAAGGGGAAGCCCAGAACCAGTTCTGATATCACTCGCCACTGATTTAGACATGGTCGGAAATGGAACCCAGGTAGTCCGGGTTCAAAGTGCAGTGCGCTCAGCACTATTTTACCACTCCCCACACGTGCATGCATACACACATGCAAGGACACATTTGCAAGGACATAGGCGGACAAGCAGATTGGCAGATGGGAAAATTGGTGAGCCAGTGGACAAGAACAAGCTGATGGAGAATAAAAATAATTGACAAAAAAAATTACTCTGTGCTATTATTTATTTTTAAACAACCTGAAGTTCATGGCTGTCAGGTTGGCTTTTAGCAGTCACTATCTTGCACCTGCACTAGGAGCAGGGAATGAGGCTTGAATAACCCAACCGGCAATGGATACCCATTGTAGTTTATATGCATTTGTAGTGACACAGCACCGACTGCTGTCCAGCAGCGGCAACTGCGGTGGACAGTTAGCGCACACGCCATCGAGCATATACACGAGTGTGCCAGCAGGGTGGAGGAACTGAGGTAAGGGTCACGGAAGACCTCATAGGGAGGCCCCTGGAACCCTCTAGTGGGTTTGAGAAGGGAGGCGCAGCTAGGGCAGAGCCAGGCTGCGCCGAGTAGAATAAAAACAGTGGAAAGCGAGAGCTCCGGGTTGCCGGTTCTGGGAGTGGACTCGTCTCGCTGTCGCTGTCGTCTTCGCTGCCATCGTCGCTACCGCCTTCGCCCCATAATTGCGCGGCCGGCCAGTAGTTGGCTGTCTCGGTCGACGCCGTCGGTTCAACGCGGTCAGGGTTGTGTCTAGGCTGGGCTGTACGGCAGCGGGGTCGAGAGAGGGGAGGCCGGAGTTGGTGTAACGGAAATGAAGAGAGACGGTGCCTCCTACAACTACCTTGTCTCCAACTGAGTGTGTGCGCTACACACACACCGAGGAGGACACTACACATTCATTATCCCCCCCACTTCGCATGTGAAGGTCTCACAGGTGATGTCATCACATCTATCCCTCTATTTAAGGAACGAAACAGGAGGATTTCTCCACAAATATGGCTGTCACCTGATGAAGCTAGTTGTAATTACTGGCAAAACGTCGTACTCAAATTGTAAAAGTTGTGGATTTGCTTTCCAACACACCGTACTAATAACAAATTGGCATGTTTTGTTTACGTGACAAACCTTTGTAATCGGCTGTGTCGGTTGGTGGCGGGTTTAACACCACATTTATATTTCTGCGATCTAACCCAAAAAACCTATATTATGGAGGCTTGGGCTATGCTGGTGACTAAATTGTACAAAAAGTCTGTCTGCTGCTGTGCTCTGCTTTCGTGATAATTTTTGTATCACCTCTGAGTTGGCTGATTTTAGCCTATTTGGCCACTGGTATTGATTTTAACAAATAATCTCAGAATAATGTTGATTGACTTACTGTACGCGGTGGCGAGATGTTAACTACCTTGCCTGGTATACAGGAAGTACTGGGTTCAACCCTGACTCTGATACCTGTATATTTAGAGTTTGCATGTTCTCCCCATGATCGCATGGATTTTTCTCCAGCTCCTCTAGTTTTTCTCTCCACATTTAGAAACATGCGTTTTACAGTATTTGGCTGCTATAAATTTCCACGCGATAAGCCACTTCATTTGTGGCCAGGTCGCTTCTGGAAAAGCGCTATATTGATCAGTGGGCCTTACCTGTTAAAATAAAAAAAATAGTTTAGTTTAGTTTAATGACTCTCAATTGTAACGTTTTGTGGCTTAAGTATGCTGTAATTTTCCAAACATACTGAGCAGGACCCTTTTATGAAGTAGTTTTGATGCCCAGTTGAGGCTTTTCTATAGATATATAGAAACAAACTATTATTCACGCATCTCTCTGGCAGCTATCTCTCTGCAATGAAGAGGGGCCATTGCCCGAAATATCACCCATTATATATTTCTTCCTTATAGAGGGAAGTGCTATTGACAGATGTATTGCATTTTTTTGTCATTTTGCACAATGTGTCGATTTAACATATGTATATATATACAAATCTATATTGATTATAAACAACTGAGAATATGGCTGTATTTAGATAATTGTGTTGTTTGTTTCTATGAAATATAAATGCACGCTTTAGTTACCAGCACAATCTCTGGGCAATTCACGTTGCATGCCAGACTGTGCTAGTGTACGTTATCAAAATTAAACACAGATCAGTTGATTAAGGTGCTGTGCTCTGAAATGTATGTTGGGTGTTATAACTCGTTTAAATATATTGCACGATGAAAGATGTCATCTAGCCTCCATGGAAATACCACGTGAAGAACAGAACAATAGACTGATATTGAAAATACAAATCATGCCGTGTCTCTCATTAGTGTTTCACAAAAATGACTGTCACGTAACCTTAAATAGCAAGTCATCTAAACATTGTAATTATTTCTATTGCTTTTCAAATAATAAAGCTATTCGACAGAAATAGCTTTTAAAAATGATATTAATTC
Organism: Lethenteron reissneri; assembly: GCF_015708825.2. NCBI lineage: Eukaryota > Metazoa > Chordata > Hyperoartia > Petromyzontiformes > Petromyzontidae > Lethenteron > Lethenteron reissneri. The sequence goes on from NC_083799.1 coordinate 4,228,290, forward strand.
CCTGAATTTAATTCCCTGTGAATTAGCGTGTGTGACGCAAGATGTTATGGACAGTAATATAGAAGCAATATATGGTATATTGCAGTAATATATATTTGAATATTTAAGTAAGGCAGATTATCATATTGATATCTTACAGAAGATATGTACTTCACGCTTATGCAGCAGCAGAATATAATATTGGGAAGCAGAGAAAATGTTTTTTTTTGCTGACATATCGCACAGTTTTAAACTGCTATTGTATAATATAATGCTGCTGACCAGGATTGTTTTGGAGAGAAAAGCTGAATTTTCCTGATCACATTAGATAAATTGTTCTAAAAACAATCATTCATTTGAGCGTGACACTGGATCATGATACATTTCATGGGCTAAATTGAGAAAGGCATTGCAAAACAAAGTGTATGTTTCGATTAGCTCTACTTTTAACATGTTCACTCCATGACAGCCAGAACAAGCATAGAGCAAAGTATATTTTTTCGTCCATCTTTTATGGCCTTTTATATATTTAGTGTTTCTAATCTTGCACCATATACATAATAATACTAATTTGTTATTGATATAGCGCCCTTTACACCCCAGCATCAAAGAGTGCTTTACATATGTAGTGGTACACAAAGGGAGACGAAGACGTCTTTGGAGGCAACACGTTTATTTAACAATTCAGCCCTAAACACAAAGGGGAATCTCCCCTTCCACATATAACCTTGGGAGGTAGTCCCTCCAGACAAGCCAAACCCTAACACACACTGGGGAGGCTACATTAGACCGGACCCCGGGTCAGGTCTTGTCTTCGGGGCTTTTCTTCCAGGGTTTGGCTTGCCTGGAGAGACTACCTCCCAAGGTTCAGGGCTCCGGCTTATACTGTCAGTGGTGGGCTCGTTCCGCCCCTAGCAACGCCCACCTTCTGGAAGCTCCCAGAAGGATCTAGATGGGACCTGTGGTCCCCCAGCCCCCTCTTTGAGAGCCCTCCCAGTCGGTCCCTCCGGTCACATGTGCCGCGGGTTCACTCAGAGTGCCATGGCCCCTTGTGAACCCCGCACCACAGTGCAGGGCTGACAGTGGTGTGCACGCCGTATATCGTGCCTCACACAAGCCGACTCGCACTACATGCAGTGGCATCCCACGACTCGCATCGCATCTCATCCAGAACATATGAAAGGGCACCCCAGTGGCAGCTGTCTCTGTGGGCCAAAGGTGACAAGATGCTGATGATTGCTGCTGCTTAGTATTACAATACGTTAACTAAATGGTTCAGATAATCACCAAGTAGCCTGTGCTCTGCTTGGTGCTCATTAAGGTCATGTAGTGTGCAAGATGTTCTTTCACTGGAAGCCACAGGACAGGTCTAGGTAGTCTGAGTATAAATAATGGGATGGTCATAACATGATACATGTGCTTCCCAGCATAACTGCCTGATGTGTTTATGCCACACAGCAAATTATTCCCCGTCACCAGCACTGCACCTTCACCCCTTGTCGCTTCTGGAGGTGGACAGCATCAGCTGCTACACACACACAGGCCGATGTCATAGAGCAAGCACCCCTTCAGATCTACAGCTGAGTAGTCCCTGGTTGATCACACAGAAGCTGGACACGTGGACTATATGACCCACCCACCACAGCCTTGGCAGCCTGAGGAGTCAACACAGTGCGCGCACATACACACACATTATCACCATATATGTAGTATTCCATGGTAGGAGTGGAAAAATCAATCCCCCCTAGAGATTTGATGAATTGTCATGATTTGATTGAAGAATCAACTGTTTTGCGTGTAATATTAAAGTACATGTCAACACCTCTGGTGGCTGCAGAAGTACATAAGTGCCGTGAACCCGTTACATATGTGGTGGTCATGTTGACACACACGCGCGCCAGAACCAGGGTGCTTACCGTGGGCAGTGTCTGCGATCCCACAGAACCCCCTGCCCCTCGGTGGGGAGGGGTAGAAACCGGTTCAGACCGGTTGGGCCAACGGCGGTTAGAACCCCTCTGAGGGGAGGGGGCTGGGGGATGCTATGATCCCACAGAGCCCTGCCCCTCAGGGGGAAACAATATATAAAGCGGGTTCTAGAGAGCGCTCAGCAGTTCGCCTCAAGCCGAAGCCAGAAGCCCGCCTGGAGAGAAGACCCTGGACCCCAAACCACCGACGTCCTTTTAAGGGCCGGGGCTCAGTGCAGTGCCAGTGGTCGAGAGGTTAGGACCCTGAGGTTCCCTCGGCCTGATGTCCTTCTAAGGGCCAGGTCCGGATGGGCCAGTGGTCAGGGACCCACGGGACCAGCGGTGGGTCAGCCTCCCCTAGGTCTAGTCAGCCGGAGGGCGAGAGAAGTCAGAGTGACTAGGTACGATAGCCCGGAGGCTGTACCTCCCCAGGTTGTGGGTGAAAGGGGCCATTACCCCTTTGTGTTAGGGTTTAAGTGTACCCTGTTATATTATAAATAAACCGTGTTGCCTCTACGACGACTCCATCTCCCTACAAGAACATTACACACACAACATGTATGCATTGAAGAGCATTGATACTTCCACACATGATTCGATGAAGTTACCACAATAGGTCTTATAATATAATTGATTAATCGTTCCAATGTGACTTTCAAGTATGCCTTGCAGTACTCAAATATCCAAAATATTATAATAATGCTCTGACGTATTTTTAAGCCCCATTACTTTCCATAGACCTGCTTTTACAGATGTACAGGCATTGGCTTTTGTGTAGGTTTTTAGAAATGGGAAAACTTTTAATTTTCGATTTAAAGCTTTCGTGACTGCAGGGATTCATCTTCTTGGTTCTTTCGGTAAAGTCACGTAGAATGGAAATAATAAAATAATAAAAATAAAACATAATAAAATTATTCACACGACGTTTCGGCCAAAACGCAAGCAGCCGTCCTCAGGTGGAGCGTTTTGAATTAGCTCAATTAAAAAAGAGGGATGACATTGTCATCCTCTCAGCCGACAAAGGCAATGCCACTGTCATCATGGACAAAATAGAATACAACAACAAAATTCAAGAACTACTTAACGATGGCAGCTATGCAAAAATAAAAAGAGACCCCACCAATAGCCTCGTCATTAAAACCAACAAAATCATTTCTGATTCAACCGCATTAATTGATCAAACCAAACAGTTCTCGTTGAAACCTTCTGCAACCAGGCCACCAAGATTATATGGCTTGCCAAAGATACATAAAGAAGATACACCTCTTCGTCCCCTTGTCTCTACTATCAACTCCCCCACCTACAAACTGGCTCGTTTTTTGTCTGAAATCCTGCGGCCTTTCACTGGAAAAACCACCTCTGCGGTACTAAACTCTACTGACCTGGTATCGACAATCAAGGGGATTTCCCTGTCCACAGACGACCTGCTTGTCAGTTTTTACGTGGTTCCCTTATTCACCAAAGTTCCTGTACCTGACACTATCGCAATCATTGAAGACTTGGTTCATCAAGGACTGAATACTGGAGTACCCCCCCCCCTTGTGAGACACTGCTTAACCAATACATACTTCACCTGGAATGGAACTTTCTACAAACAAACTGAGGGCACCCCAATGGGCTCCCCCCTATCTCCGGTTGTAGCCAACGTTTTCATGGAGAAATTTGAAACTGACGCCATCTAGACTGCCACTCTACGCCTGACCTTATGGAAGAGGTACGTAGATGACACATGGCCGGCCTGCTCTAGACCAATTCCTTTACCACATCAATTCCATACACCCAGCCATCAGATTCACCATGGAAGTCGAAAAAGATGGCAAGCTACCCTTTTTGGATGTCTTAATTTAAAGGAGACCTGATGGTTCAATGAGCCACTCTGTCTACAGGAAAGCCACCCATACGGATGCTTACCTAAAACCGGATTCCCACCACCATCCATCCCAGAATTCCCTCATCAAGACTCTATACCATAGAGCCCAATGCATCTCGACCAGGAACACATTGCCAGTGAACTCAAACACATACGCCAAGCTCTTAAGGCTAATGGTTACTCAGACTACACAATTCGCAAAACCATCTCTCCAACCATCAAGAAGGATCCTGTTGAGCCTTTCAACACCATCACCTTACCCTACATTGTTGGAGTCACAAAAAAGATCTCCAAAATCCTGATAAAACACAAGATCCAGGTCCGATTCAACACAGTACATAAAATCCGTGATCTGGTCCCGTCTGTAAAAGATGTGGTTCCAGACATACAGTACCCTGGCGTCTACAAACTAAGTTGCCTCTGTGGTAGCAGTTACATTGGAGAAACCAAAGAACATGTTACGGACCGCATCCGTGAACATAAAGCAGACTTGAAACACGGTAGGACAAACACCTCAGCCGTGGCAGATCACTGTTACAATTCAGTGGGCTCACATGATATTGACTTCTCCAAGACAGAGGTTCTCTGCAAGCCATCTGGCTACCATAAGAGATTCGTTCATGAGGTGATCCACATATACAAACACAGAGACAATTTCAACCGAGAAGATGGATTCTGGCTCAGCAATCATTGGAAGGACGTAATAAACCATTTCGGATCTTAACTGATTGTGTTCACGTTTACGGTGACTTTCAGACCGCGTTCCACTCACTGGCATTGACTATATATCTTGTATGCCCCAAAGGGAATGGATTATTTGCTCCGCTGCAAGTCTCCTCCTACTACTCTCCCATTGACATATTTCATGGCTTCCTCTTAGTATCTTTCACACGACGGTCAATGGTATAGTGTATAGCGGATTGTATAATAATAGTATAAAATTGTAATGCTTAATACAATGTACAAAGTAATATATAGTATCGTAATTGTATAGTGAATATACAGCAGTGTGATATACATTAGGGTGGGTAGAATAATACATAGTGTAATATTACAATGTATTAAGGTATAGGGTGGTGTATAGCAATACAGTATATAATTTAATGTTGGGTTTGTCTATGGCAGTATATAGTACGGTGTAGACTCGTGTGATGTAAGATAATAAAATTTAGCTGGAAGCATATTATATTTTTTGCGACATAGAATTGTAATGTATTAATTACTGTTAGTAGCTCAGCTTATTGGAGAGTATATTTAGTATACTGATGATACTATGTAGTTTATACTTTAGTTGTTTACGTGGTGGTTTAGTTACTGCAGCTACATACTATTAACATTCCATCCCTTTATTAATGTTACCCCTATCCCCTCCCTTTGATGCTGCTAATCCTGCATAATGCACGGGCATAATGACTTTAAACCCCTCGCCAAACTTCCTACGCATTTCACAAGTAGTACTAATCGCATATCTGCATTTCCCATAAATATGCTAAATTCCTCTTGATATGCAAATTATTTTGTCAAGGCGCTCTTCGCCCCTCCATCCCAGCTTAAATAGTCGCTCCAAGCCTGGGGCGTGTCATTCAGACTCTGTCTTCTCGACAGACCTGTTCTCCACCTGAGGACGGCTGCTTGCGTTGTGGCCAAAACGTCGTGAGAATTATTTTATTAAGGAAAACTTTTGTTAAAATCAATTCATTATTTCCAGGTCACGTGTTTAAGCCTGTTTTACATTACACTGTGTGAGCACGTGATTACAAAGTGCATTTCCCCATATCTCATCAAATGTGTGCATACCATGGAAGGAGTGGAAAGTTCATAACTTGAATTTCCCACCTTGCAACACTGTGTGTTATGGTGATAAAATAATACAATAATAACGATTTTCAGCCCTTTTATCAATTCAAAGTTGGATGAAGGTCTCCCCACTCCATTTTGGTTATGGGGGTTGCCTCACCATACTTGACCACATTGGTCAGTGTGGGTTGGTCAAGGCGGTGCCCAAGGACAGGTTGAGACATCACTTGCCACTGACAGCCATGCCGAGAATAGAAATATGGTAGCAAGGTTTAATGTGCAGTGCGCTAACCGATGTGCTTTCAATCCCTGCATAGACAAAAGTGCTAACCTGCTCCAATAAGCAATGAGGTGTTGCTCCTATATATAATAGCCCTGAGTTAGCAGGGGCAAGTCTATCTTTAGGACAACCACTGTTGACTTCCCCACAAAGTGATACAGTATGTATTTTATCGACCCTGGAGGGATGGTTTGCTGAGTCCACCCCGAAACCTAGGATTTGAACTCGCAACCTTTCTTTTGTGAGATACTAATGCTGAGCCACCTGGCTGGGTAGATTGCAATATGTCAATTACTTATTGGATATCGTCATCTTTTAACGGCTGCATTTTGACCCCAATTGTGCTCAAAGCAGTAGCCTGAACGTACAGTACACGTAAGCCCTGCACCGTGAATTCAGTCTGACAATGCCACCCCGCCACTCCCCGCCCATTGAGTGGGTTTTAAAGGCATAGCGTACCGCTGCAGTCGCATTACTCGCCACTTAGGTAAGTACTCTGCAACTGCAAATCTGCTCTAAAAGTTTGACCTTGATTGGCAAGCACACCAAAAGCTCAGAATTCCTGCATTCCTTTAATAATCACAGACCTACATTGGATACTGTTTTCCTAAATGTGTGTTTAACCTTTAATATTGTATTCCTGCTTAAAATATCTATCTATATGTGTATAAAAGTAAAAAAAAAATTGTGTGTGGGTTTGTGGCAGGGTTTGTGTGTGGGTTTGTGTGTGGTCGCGCGCTTAGCCAGGCACCACACCGTAAGCCCTGCGGTGAGCAAGCGCTATTCCTTTTTCACATCCGTCAACTTTTAATTAGTTTAATTAGCGATTGTTTTAGTTTTATTATTTTATTACTTCCCTTCTACGTGACTTTACCGAAAGAACCAAGAAGATGAATCCCTGCAGTCACGAAAGCTTTAAATCAAAATTTAATTAGCGATTTTGTGCGATATTTGTGCGCTTCCCTTTTATTAATTTATTTATGACGTGTGCACGACCATACCAACTTACGCGCCTTTGGTGGGGGGGGGGACGGCCCATGTCAAATCGCACGCCTTCGGTGGGAGTGAGGGGGGCATTTTCTTTCGCGTTAAAAATGCTATAAAAATACACTAAACGCTCAGGTAAATTCTTCACTGTGTGATGTCCCCCCCACCCCGATGCATGCAGTTATTACTACTATACAGTCGCTCGATGCTACCACTATAGGCCGTAGATATTACTGGAAAGCGGCCAGGGAGATCGTGGCTGGGGGGGGGGGGGATCAGGGGTAGCAGCCCAGCCCCAGCCTGCCAAGGTGCCACCTCGGCCGGCTGGACAATCTAGGCAAGGCCGGAGGCTCTGCATGGGACTAGGCCTCACCACGCCACTCTGTCAGGTGAGCACTTTGTGCTATACAGTCGATAAATACTGATATAGAGTCAACATGTACTACTGTAGTGATAGCAGGTACCACCACAGTATGCACTGCTGTAATCATAGCAGGTACCACCACAGTATGCACTGCTGTAATCATAGCAGGTACCACCACAGTATGCACTGCTGTAATCATAGCAGGTACTACCACAGTCAGTATGCACTGCTGTTACATTTTAAAGAGTAGTTTAGAAATATTTTTAAGACCCGGACAATGCCGGGTACTTCCCACTAGTTATTCATAAAAGTGTCCTCATTGGAACCAAAATGATAGAAGGGGTGATGAAATCAGATTGTAAAGGTTAAAACTAAACAATGTTTGTCTGCGAATGAGGTTAACAAGCATCAATTATTAAAATAAAGTATTTTTGCCACCCTGAGATTGCAATTGTGGTGTATATGTATTGTTTACGTGGCCCATATTTCTGTGCTGAATCACAAACAGTATTTCAGGTTATAAGAATAAAGTAGTCTGGTTGCTGTTTCTTTTTTTGAATGAGTTAATTTTGAGCTGCATGCGTACAAGCACTGCTTTCCAGACAATGGCACACCTATCTCACTCTTTGAAGGACACATACACTTAAAGAAAAGAACATAATACATTCGAGATGAATACAATTTTGACCTATGGTCACACGCTGTGCCATCTCTGTTCGTACAGAGTGCGAGGTGTGGGATTTGTGAGCTCAACACAATTACTGCTGGGAAGATTGGCTGAGGACACCGGACCCTTATCTACTGATGCCTCGTCATCAATAAGACGTGTTTTAGGATTCAGATGAATTCTAAGTGATGGGGTAAAATAATTATTTATGAAGCAAAGGTCATTTTATATTTTTGGGATTCCCCATGAAGGTGACATTTTACTTCTTAGTCCAGCAACCACCTGCCACATACGTCATTACATTTTGAACATTTAATTTAGTAGAGAGCTACAGCAACTGAGTCCATTTATCATCTCTGCTACCCCTGACCCCCCCTCCCCCAGCCACGATCTCCCCAGCCGCTCTGCAGTAATATCTACGGCCTATAGTGGTAGCATCTAGCGACTGTATAGTAGTAATAACCGCACGCATCGGGGTGGGGGGGGGGGGGACATCACACAGTCAATAATTTACCTGAGCGTTTAGTGGATTTTTATAGCAATTTTAATGCAAAAAAAAATGTCCCCCTCACTCCCACGGAAGGCGTGCGACTTGGCATGGGCTGTCCCCCCCCCCCACCAAAGGCACGTGAGTTGGTATGGTCGTGCACACGTCATAAATAAATAAATACATGGTAAGTGCACTGAAATCGCACTAAATCGCTAATTAAACAAATTTTAAGTTGACAGATGTGAAAAAGGAATAGTGCTTTCTCACCGCGGGGAATACGGTTTGGCACCTGGCTATTTTTTTTACGTAAACCACACCATTGGAGAGGCAAATTGTTCGCAAGCACGCAAACAGACACACACCCACAAAAAACTCACAAACTGACAATTTTTACTTTGATATAGATAGACTAGCGGGAAGTACCCGGCGTTGCCTGGGCAAAATATATATTTCAAAACTTCTCTTAAAAATCTTACATATACATACACAGATACTAAGGTATTGTGAAAGCCCGGTGGGCCGTTTGTCCATTTCTCCAGCAACAAAAATATAAGAGGCTTGCACAAGTCCAAAAAGTTATAGAAAGTGGGTGGTAAATAGTTGATCTAAAAGGTTTCTGAAAATTGTCGGACCCCCCCCCCCCCTCAAAAATATCTTTACCCCCGTGTAGGTATATATACCTGCACACCCGACATACAACAAAGTAAGTAGTATCTATTGACTCTGTAGTTGTATCTACTGACTGTACAGTAGTATCTACTGAGCCCCAGTAGTAGCTACTGACTGTATAGTAGTATTTACTGACTAGTAATATTTACTGACCATAGTGGTATATACTGACTGTTTTAGTATCTACTAACTCTATATAGCAGTATCTACCAACTCGATAACAGTATCTACTATCACTACAGCAGTGCATACTGCCTGTGGTGGTACCTGCTATGATTACAGTAGTACATACTGACTGTGGTAGTATCTGCTATGCTTACAGCAATGCATACCGACTGTGGTGGTACCTGGTTTAACGACAGCAGTGCATACCGACTTGTGTAGGTCTACAATCTTGTCCCTGACATCCTTGGAGAGCTCTTTGGTCTTGGTGGAGAGTTTGGAATCTGATTGATTGCTTCTGTGAACAGGTGTCTTTTATACAGGTAACAAGCTGAGATTAGAAGCACTCCCTTTAAGAGTGTGCAACTAATCTCAGCTCGTTACCTGTATAAAAGACACCTGGGAGCCAGACATTTTTCTGATTGAGAGGGGGTCAAATACGTATTTCCCTCATTAAAATGCAAATCAATTTATAACATTTTTGACATGCGTTTTTCTGGATTTTTGTTGTTGTTATCCTGTCTCTCACTGTTCAAATAAACCTACCATTAAAATTATAGACTGATCATTTCTTTGTCAGTGGGCAAACGTACAAAATCAGCAAGGGATCAAATACTTTTTTCCCTCACTGTACGGGCAGCAGCTGAAAAAAGCAGGATACAGTCAACATGAAAGGCTGGCAGTACACTGAGTGAAGTAAAGACGCAGGCAACAGATTATAGACTGGCATACACTCATAATGGCCAATAGCTAAATTAGCAGTGTAGATAATAGAGTGCCAGTGCACTGACGTTAGTTAATTAATCAGCAGGCAGCAGGCCAGAGCACAGACTGGCAGTACACCATCGCAGCGTCATAAAAACACACCTAAAAAAGAAAATATTTAGCAACCTAATAATGAAATATAAGTTTTCTGCACACAAACATTATTGTAATATTTGCCAACATATTTGTTTCATAATAGTAAACAATGAACCTGAGTTCTTCGCGAAAAATTCAATAAAATTGTACTTTACATTTCCGTGGTGAGGCCTAGTCCAGTGCAGAGCCCGCGGCCTCGCCTACATTGCCCAGCCGGAGGAGGTGACACATTGCCAGGTTGGGGGCTGGACCGCTACCCCCCCCCCACCATTCCCCCGCAGGCGCTACAATAATACTATCTAAGCGCTATAATATTAGTATCTACCGACCCTATAGTAGTAAGTGCACACATTGGGGTGGGGGGGAAGAGAAGAGTACATGACACTTTGATGAATTTACCTCAGCATTGCGTGTGTTTTTTTTGCATTTTGAACGCGAATGGCGTTGCTAGGGGCAACCCCGGGCAGCTGTAGCGGCTCGATGAAATAATTAAATAATACTGAATTGCACTAAATTGTTAATTTAACTAATTTAAAGGTGACGGATGTGACAGATGAATAGCCTATGCCAAGCACGGGGCTTACGGCGTGGTACCTGGCTAAAAATTGTTTACATAAACCCTGCGGTTCGGGAGCCAAATCCTTCGCAAGTGTGCGTCCACACAGAGACAGACGGAGAGACAGACAAGGAATGCCTTTTAAAGGTAAGATTGGCAATGATAATAATGGATAATGAAGGTGTGTTGATTAAGATGGTGATTAATAAAGGTGTTTATATGATGTTAATAGTGTGAATGAGATTCTGATTCAGTAAAAAAATGTGATTCAAAAGTGATAATTAAACTGAGCATAAACTCATCAGACCATAATTATCTGATGTGCTAGGTAATTGGTGATTCATAAAGCAGACCTGTATTCTATTATTCCAGCACTTAAGGGAGATTGCAAGCAGACAAACAAGTAAACCCGTAAAAACAAAGTTTTTCACTCTAAATCCTTTATAGGCGTGGCGGCTAGAGTCCTCTCGTCCTCTGGCTTGAGATGGCTGCAATCTATGGGTCAGATGATTGTCTGCCAGTATTAAGCAATTGGTAATTAAATATTTAATTTGTTTTCCCTAAACAGTGTAAAATTTTGGGAAAAAAATTTCACGAAAATTAATTGTCACACACAACGAGTCTGTGTGGAAAATGTCAGCTCGATTGGATCACGGGAAGTGGATTAAAAAACGAGCGAAATATTTGCACGGTCCTAAGCAAGCAAGCGAACTTAATATAAAGGATTTAAAAATATATTCGCCTGTGGAGGACGCGGGGATCGATCCCGCGACCTTTGGCATGGGAAGCGAGGGCGCTACCAACTGCGCTACTCCGCCACGGCCTGTGGAGGGGTTACGCTCTGGGCGCTTACACTCTGACGTTCAGCCAAAGCCATGAATGCGTTCTATTTGAATATATGTAAAATAATCTTTTTTTGCCTAAAAAGTGTAAAATTTTGGGAATTTTTTTTTTCACGAACAATAATTGTCTGGCACAACGAGTCTGTGTGGAAAATGTCAGCTCGATTGGATCACGGGAAGTGGGTTAAAAAACGACCGAAAGATTTGCACGGTCCTAAGCAAGCAAGCAAGCACGCAAGCAAGCACGCAAGCGAACTTAATATAAAGGATTTAAAAACAAGGTGAATGTAGCTGTTAACATATTCTCTGCAAAACGGAAAGTGGAAAAAGAAGAGGACATGGAGAGGAATACTTTTGGAAATTGCAACGTTTTACATATTCAATTTCAATCAAAGCATAAAAAAAGATTAATTTACAAACGCCTTGAGCCTTCAAAATAGCACCAACGTGTTATGCGTTTGTATGCTTGGGGTGGGGGGGATCTACAGCTGATAATAGTGTATGGTCACCATTTCCTGCAGTATGCATTTGGACTGAAGTAATTGACAAAATGCAACGCAGCTGTGCATTTGGGCACTCATTAGACGCAAAGCTGGGATTTATTGCAGCCAGTGCCAATCAGAGATGTGGGAGATAATTTCCCAGCAGTAATAACATATCAGGAGCATTTATGCTATCCTTGTACTCAGGAGGATCACTTCATACTCAGGATTTGTTGTCCTCCCGCACCCCCGATTAACACGGTTGGTGAAGTACAGTGCGAAAGAAGTTCAAATACGTACATACAAACATGCGAGTTTGCCAGTCTGTCATGAGTGAATCACCATAAAAACAACCTCAACAGTTAGTTCACAGATCCCCAGCTGAGTGCAGAAAGAGGTGTGAAGTGCGAGATGTCTCACTTTGCTTTAGAGAGCTCCATGTTTCATGGGCTATGGTATTAGGCGTCTGCTTGAGAAACGACATACACAATCAGCTTCATACAAAACTAGCGGGAAGTACACATCGACTCACACACACACATGCACCTACACACACACGAAGAAATGGACTTACACACTCACATGGAGCCACATACACACATCGACTGACACACACACACATCGACCCTCACACACACACATCGACCCTCACACACATCGACTCACACACACAGACACATCGACTCACATCGACTCACACGCACACATGGACTTAGACACACACATAAATAATAAAAGTACGAACAAATTTTTTAAAAATTAGTTGTCAACACACAGACCACGCACACACATTGACTAACACACACATCGACTGATACACACACACATATCGACTCACATACGCACTAACGGACTCACACGCACACATGGACTTAGACACACACATTATTTTTGTTTAATTTAGTAACCTAATAGTTCAATATTAGTTGTGTACACACACACCACACACACACATTGACTAACACACACATCAACTGACACACAGACATATCAACTCACGCACACACACATCGACTGGCACACACATCGACTGATACACACACGGGCATAGACACACACACATGGTGGCAGATACGCACATAGACTCACACGCACACAAGGACTTCGACACAATAATACATATATTAATATTGACCAAGTAAATTTAGAAATATTAGTTGTCAGCACACAAATACAAATATTTTACTATTTCCAAGGTGATTATTAAATAATAAAGGTGTCTATGTACGTGAGTTTAGTGAAAGAAGCAAGGAATAGAAATATTAGTTGTCTGCACACGAACATTATTAATGTAATATTTGCAAGGTGATTATTTAAATAATAGGCTTCTATCAACGTGAGTTTAGCTAAAGAAGCAAGAAAATTGTACTTAACATTGCCATGGTGAGGCCTAGTCCCATGCAGAGCCCCCAGTCTCGCCTAGATTGCCCAGCTGGCCGAGGTGGCACCTTGGCAGGCTGGGGGCTGGGCCGCTACCCCCCGCACTACAATAATACTATCTAAGCACTATAATATCATGTACGGATTCTATAGTAGTAACTGCACGCATCGGGGTGGGGGGGGGGGAGAAGAGGACATCACACTGTGAAGAATTAACCTTAAGCGTTATGTGTATTTTGATTGAATTTTTAATGCGTAAAAGAAAATGTCCCCTTCACCCCCACCGAACGCATGCGACTTGGTAGCGGCCGTTCCCTCCCGCGAAGGTGTGAGTTGGTATGGTCGATCACACACTATTTGATAAATATATAAATGAAAACTGCACAAAATCGCTAAATAAAGTACTTAAAAGTTGACGGATGGGAAAAAGGAAGAGCGCTTGCTCACCGCGGGGCTTACGGCGTGGGACCTACCTTTTTTACGTAAACCCCACTGTTTGAGAGCCAAATTCCTCGCAAGCGTGCGCACACAGACAGACAGACAAAAATGACATTTATAGGTAAGAAGATGACAGCCTCATTTTCAGTTTTGCAAATTCTTCTTAATTTGTTTAACACGTAGGCTTTCATGACCAATATCTGTAGGACCTCTTCATTCATTAAAAAAATCTTAACATCTCGTAAATATAATTAAATATATTAAACTTAACACTAATGATATTCTCCTAAGTTTTTATGTTACTTCTCTGTTCACGAGGGTTCCGGTCAACGACACAATTAAATTACTCAACACTCTGGTAACACAGGTTTAGCCAAAGATATCCCACGACTAGCTGAACACTGTCTAAAGAACACCTATTTCTTGTGGAAAGGTGACTCATATAAATAAAAAGGAACAACAATGGGCTCTCCTTTGTCTCCTGTGATAGTTAATTTGTAGATGGAAGATTTAGAAACAAAAGCAATAGCTTCAAACACACTAAAACCCTCTGCTTGGTTTAGATATGTGGATGACACATTGGTGGTCTGACCACATGGCAAAAATACACTTAACCAATTTCTAAATCATCTGAACTCGCAAAACCGATCCATCCAGTTCGCCATTGAAGTGGAAGCTGACAGAACTCTACCATTTCTGGATATTCTGCTCTGACGGGGTCGAAATGGTAAAATAACACACAGTGTTTACCGAAAGAAAACGCATACTGACGCCTATCTGTATGCAGGGTCACACCAGCACCCCACACACAAATCCGCTCTCATCAAGACCCTCATACATCGGGCTAAGAAAGTGTCAGATGGTTATAGTATGAGAAGTTAAATTAAACATGTTGAAGAAGAACTGCATTTGAATGGTTACAATGATGCACAAATCAACTGGGCATTGAATGTCAACACCAAATAAAATAACACGAGCATTGAAACTGACCAAGTAGTTAAAATGATTAAAATACCGTACATTTCGGGAGTAACTGATAAACTAGCCAAATTTTGGGAAAAACAAAACATCCGACTCCGATTTAGCACAGGTACATAAATACGCAAATTTATATCTGGTACAAAAGATGTATCACCAAAGATATCAACAGAAGGTGTGTACTGGATTAATTGCACTTGTGGCAAATGCTCTGTTGGGCAGACAGGATGAATGTCGGCAGTAGCAGAACATGTGTGCCAACAAGGACACTCAATTGATTTTGATAATGTTGAAGTTCTGTGCAAAACTAGTTACTACTGGCCAATACTAATTAGAAAATCTATCGAAATTGAGAGAAATACAAATAATTTTAACCGTTCAGATAGCTACAGACTTAGTGCTGCTTGGAAGCAAATCATCAAATAATACATTTGTAATAAAGGTCGTTGAAGCGACTTCTGGAATCCGGTCTTTATTCGTCTTTCATTACAGCACTCCTTCACGCTGCTGACAGACACCGTGAGAGGGATAGAAAGAGAGAGACGCGCGCAGCCACGTGGCAGCCTGGACCCTCGCTCTCGCGTGGCCTTTCCCCTTCGTTCGTTCCAGTTCTGACCACGTGTTGTTCGTCTCCACCCCTATTTAATACCCGGGTCACGTGGTACGTTTCCACTAATCCTGGTTAGCCTCTATGGAATCTTCCAGACTCCACCGTAGGCTCCCGGGACCACGCCCCTGACTCGTCTCCCCATTGGCTGTGGCTAAAGCCAGCAGAACCAATGCTCTACAAACAGCTGTCACCTTTCTATTACGTCAGGGCCACACCCCTAGGCTTCTCTCCATTGGCTATGGAGCAGGACCGGCAGAGCCAATCATCGTGACGAGTTGTAATCTGTCAACGACCCGGATATAACCTCACATTACATCACCCCCCCCCCCCCCCGGTGTAAAAAGTCAGCCGTCTCGGCTGGGAAAAGGGGTGACAGGCCAAATCCCTTTGAATAAATCTTAGGGCGTCTAAGACACATTAACAAGGTAAGGGGGAGTAGGCGTCAACGCGCCGAGGAATGTAAAACATTAAAACAACAGACATACATTAGGGCGCCCCTGGAGCGCAGTAATACCAGGGTGACAGACCGCAAGGCAAGCAGTATTAGCGAAATGGGAGAGACTTCGACCGCGTACGCGACGCCGGACCCTCTCCTCCCTTCGTTCGTGGTTGCCTCGCCGACTGTTCAGCAAGTGGTGGTTGCCGTGGAGAAGAAGAAGTTTCGGTTTCCGTTGTATCTGGGACAGGCCCCGTTGGAGGTGGAACGTCCGGGGTCTCGTCGTCCTTCATAACCTGTTCATCTGCGGGGGGTATAACACAGCCCCGCTGGGGATCAATTGGCGTGGCAAGTGGCACATTCGGCACGCCAGACCCCGGCAGGTCAACAAGTGGAGATGAAGGGCCAGCACGTGGGTCAACGTAGGGCTTGAGCCACGACGAATGGACATACCAACGACGTTGGCCGTACTGGATGCGAACACTCTGGGGATTTTTCGATTTAAAGCTTTCGTGACTGCAGGGAAGTAATAAAATATTATTTTATTACTTCCCTTCTACGTGACTTTACCGAAAGAACCAAGAAGATGACTCTGGGGATTCCGAATGCCCACCAGCCTCACAGGCCCCCGCCAAGGCTTGTGCAGTTTAGGGGACATACCCACTGGCACCTGAGGGCAATGGAGCCATGCCATATCGCCCACCGACCAAGGCATGTCAATTCGCGATCGATGCGCATACCTCTCGTTTCTTGCCTGCGTACAGGCTGTCGCACATCTGGCGGCCTCTCGCGCCTCCATAACCGGTTTAAGCGAGTCCCGCACGTGGTCAGGCAAGGAAGGGGACGGTTGTTTCACCGCTGCACCAAGTTGCACATCAATCGGGGGTACATTCTCACGGCCATACATCTGTAAAAATGGTGAATATCCTGTGGACGCGTGCGGAACCATGCGGTATGCCGCCAAGACGCCCGGTATGTGCAAGTCCCAATCGGTTTGTTTTTCACTCACCGTGTGACAAAGCATGGCCGAAAGGGTGCGGTTAAATCGTTCCACCATGCCATCCGTTTGCGGATGGTAAGGGGAAGTGCGGATTTTCTTTGTACCCAAAGCAGAGCACACTTCTTTGAGCAATTTGGAGGAGAAGTTATGTCCTTGATCTGTGAGCAGCCCTTCGAGTGCTCCTTTATCCATGACATATCCATTCAAGAAAGCCTTGGTGATGGATGAGGCCGTTTGGTCAGGCAAAGGCCAGACCATAGGCCAGCAAGAAAAATATTCGACCCCGACAAAAAGGTATTTATTTCCCCTAGCCGATGGAGGGAACGGGCCCAGGATATCCAGAGCAGCCAGCTCATTAATACGGGATACCTCGATCGAACGTAGGGGCGGGACATAATTTTGACGAGGCGGTTTCCGCTTTGCACAATCATGGCATGACAGGATAAAGTTAGTAACATCTGCTGTCATGCCGGCCCAAAATAAATCCTGCTGCATCGCGGCCAATGTTTTCTGCACACCGAGGTGCATCAGCTTGTCGGCGTGCAGAGCGCGGACCAGATTGTGGTGAAGGGATGTCGGCACAACCAGGCGTGAACGGTCAGACAATGCATCCGTACACATCAGCAATCCTGCCTGGCCCCGAAACATCTGCCATTTCCATCCCGCCAAATGATATCTCGGTTTCCCGATCAGTTCCCGCAGCGGAGCCAGAGAGGCATCAGCCTCCTGCTCGCGTAGCCACACCGAGTGCGGCAAATGCAGCGTATCGTCGGCGCCAACGGGTACATTCTGGCTTTCATCGTTCGACATCGCCCCCATAACCGGACAGGGTGAGGTAGGCAGCGCCGCACAGCGGTGCGTACCCGTCAGACAGGCGCAGGGAGGAGTCGGGGGCAACCTGGAGAGAGCGTCCGCGTTGCCATGGCGAGTACCCTTGCGGTACGTGATATTGAAGGAATATTCCTGTAATGATTCTAACCACTGAGCCAATTGACCGGACGGTTGTTCCAATTTCAAAGAATATTGCAAGGCAGCATGGTCAGTGCGCACGAGGAATTTCCTTCCATACAGGTACGGCCGGTACTGGCGAACAAAATGTACGATTGCTAGCAGTTCCCATCGCGTCACTCAATATCGCGTCTCGGCAGGGGACAGAACCCTGCTGCCGTATGCCACCACTCGCTCGACCCCGTCTTTCCGTTGCGACAAAACGGCTCCTATGCCGATATCGTGTCAAGGATGAACGGCTGGGAAAAGTCTGGGTAGTCGAGCGTCGGCGCGGTGGCCAGGTGATCCCGAAGAGATTGAAAAGAGCGCTCCTCTTCCGGGCCCCATTTAAATCTCAGATTTCTCCCCATCAAAACATGCAGCGGCTTAGCCAGCGTCGCGAAACTCTTAACAAAACGGCGATAGTAGGATGCGAACCCTATAAACCGCCGTACGTCGCCCACCGAAGTGGGCGTGGGCCACTCTCGGACACACGCTGTTTTCTGAGGGTCCGTGGACACACCGTCAGAGCTGACGATGTGCCCCAAGTAGCGGACGGATCGTTGCAAAAGGTGGCACTTTTTAGGTCAGCCGAGCGCATCCTCCGAAAGACAGTCTCCAGTCGTTGGAGGTGTTCCTCGAAAGTGCGGCTGAATACAATGATATCGTCCAAATATATGAGGCACGTTTCCCACTGCAGCCCCGCCAGCACCAGTTCCATCAGGCATTGGAATGTCGCCGGTGCCGCATTCAAGCCCATAGGTAGGCGGTTAAACTCAAAGAGGCCTTGTGGCGTGCGGAACGCCGTTTTCGGTCTGGACGCGTCATCGAGGGGAAGCTGCCAAAACCCAGATGACAGGTCGAGGGTGGAGAAAACATTTTCCCCTGACAAACTGTCCAACGAGTCGTCCATCCGTGGCAAGGGGTATGCGTCCGCCACGGATATTTTATTCAATTGGCGAAAGTCTACACAAAACCTCGTCCCACCATCCTTTTTCTTAACCAGCACCACCGGCGCGCCCCAAGGACTGTTGGACGGCGAAATTATATCGGCCGCCAACATGTCGTCCACCGCGCCACGCACGTGTTCCCTTTCTGCAGGGCTCATGTGATGTGGGTGCATACAAATCGGTCCCGCCGCACCGGTGTTGATATGGTGCGACAAGAGCGAGGTATGGCCCAGATCCAAATCGTTTTTACTGAAAACGTCAGCGTACTCCGCTGCGTGGCCGAAAAGGACGTATTTTCCCCGCACAAATCTGCGATCCATCGATCGTCTGAACGATCGGATCGTGGCCCGCCAGCGGCCATTTTTGTGGGTGATTCACCCTCAAAGCTGGTAAAATCGGTAGTGGCGTGAGCCAACACCGAGCCAGCCGGGACGACGACCCGGTCCGGGCCCCCATTTAACACTTGTATAAACGGGGCCTGACCAGGCCGAACAATAGTTTGAGCCACCACTAGGGAAAATGATTTTGCCACAGAATTCGACGGGGACAACAGCACACCCGTCGCACCGTCTGCAGCTTCCAATCGCTTTCGGTAACGCAGCGGAATAAGCATTTGTGAGCCTGATGGTACTTCTACCGTGGCAGCAACAATCGCGTTAACAGCATTCCCTGGGGGCGAACGGCCCTGCAGGGACGGCAGAAACGACATTCAACGGCCCCCTGGCATTTCCAAGCAACCTTGGTCGACAAGTATTTTAACTGGCATGCGGCCAAGGAAATCGGTGCCCAATAGGCATGGGATGGCCATTGAACGTGAGATCAAAACTGGTCCCTCCGCGGTGATAATCCCTATAGCAATGCGCACATCTACTCGCCCCAAAATACCCATGCTACACCCATTTGCAGCGACGCATGCGTCGTTAGCCGGTCGGATCCGCGAAGTAGGAATGGACAGGAGATGAAAAATAACATCGGAAATGATGGTAGCAGACGCGCCAGTGTCCACCAA
Organism: Lethenteron reissneri; assembly: GCF_015708825.2. NCBI lineage: Eukaryota > Metazoa > Chordata > Hyperoartia > Petromyzontiformes > Petromyzontidae > Lethenteron > Lethenteron reissneri. Next base: position 4,248,048 of record NC_083799.1, read on the forward strand.
AATATGAACATCGATCCCATCGATGGTACCCCGTACCGTCGAGGACCCCGACGCGGCTGCCACCACCCTACGGGACAATTTCTTCCATTGTGTAACCGAGTGCGGCATCGACACAGGTGATCCACAATTCCCTTCCGGAGTGCAAATGTGTGTGAGTGGATGGGTGATGTGACAAGACCTGCCGGGTTTCCGATATGTGCCAACTTGCCCGAGGGTGCCATGGATCCGCGTCCGGTGGAGATGGAAGCCGGCCCGATGGGAGCTGAGAAGGTTGAAGTCGGCAGCGGCAATCCCGGGCGAAATGGCCTCGGCGGCCACACTTAAAACACGTGGCCGCCGTCGCCCAGCGGTCGCTCGCCCAGGTTCCCGCTCGTGGTCGTCCGGCCCCATCACGCTGCTCGCGTGGCCGGCGTTTCGGGACCCAGCGAGGAACAGCAGCCATCACCTCGTCGTCGCTGGAGTTGTTGGAGCCGTGGACGACCCGACGTGGAGACCACCCCAACGGTGGACCGTCTATTTCAGGATCCCCCGTCCATGCTGCCATCTGATCCCAGCGTTTAAGGTTGAACTTGGCGTCCAAGCAGCGCGCCGCCCATCGAGACGTAAGCGGTTCGTGGCCGCACACCGGCAACGAGATGTTTAGTTCCTGGGCTAACTCAATCATTCTGGAAAGGATGAGAGGATCCAGGAGATCGGCTGACGAATCGGGGTAGGCAGGCCATGGCAAGCGCTAACAGCGCCCCTCAGTAAGCCAAGGGCGATTCTTCTGCTCCTCGACGACGTTGCATACATTTCCTGGTAGCCCCCGTTGGCGGCTCGTAGAACTCCGCCATTTCCGTGAAAGCGTCACGCAGCGTCTTCTTCTTACTCGCCGGGATGGATCGGAAGACTGCCAAGGAGACATCATCCAACAGCGTGGGCAGAGCCTCCAGCGCCTCTGCCTCCGTCCATCGCACCGACCGAAAGGCTGACTCGAACCGCCACGTGAACGCACTCTAGTCGCCCCCGGCGACAAATTCTTTAATTTGAGGAAGGCGATGGCCGCGGTGAATGTCCGAGGCCTCGAGCGTCTCCAATCCCGCTCTCCGCGCAGTACGCGGCTCCGTCAAGATGGCGTCCGGCGGCCGCGTGGCAGCAGCCCCGCCCAAGATGGCGTCCGGCGGCCGTGTGGTGGCAGCCCCGCCCAAAATGGCGTCCAGCGGCCGCGTGGCAGCAGCCCCGCCCAAGATGGCGTGCGGCGGCTCCGTTGCAGCAGCCCCGCCCAAGATGGAGGCCTCTCCCTCCGCGACAGGAGTAATGGCGGACGTCGTTTCCCGCTGAAAATCTTGATCATCGGCCCTTGGGTGAATTCCACGTGGCCGACCGAGGGCCGCTGATGACGCGACCGCCGTTACAAGATTTAGCAGGATTGCACGGAGCGATTCTATCTGCTCCGCGAGCCGACGCCACCCCTCGTCCGCAGCCGGAGACGTTGTTTCGCCGGCCTGTCGGCGATGAGCGGCGTCGGGGAGAGCAGCAGACGGAGGTAGAGGACCCGCAACTCCCACCAGCTCGTCCTCGTCCGCCTCAACCTCTTCCTCCAACGGAGGGTCCGGTGGGTTTCTCTTCTTGAGGTGCTTGGACATTATGTAAGAATCGTCCAAACGGTCTCAAGAGACACTTCTGTCACCAATGTAATTAAGGTCGTTGAAGCGACTTCTGGAATCCGGTCTTTATTCGTCTTTCATTACAGCACTCCTTCACGCTGCTGACAGACAGTGTGAGAGGGATAGAAAGAGAGAGACACGCGCAGCCACGTGGCAGCCTGGACCCCCGCTCTCGCGTGGCCTCTCCCCTTCGTTCGTTCCAGTTCTGACCACATGTTGTTCGTCTCCACCCCTATTTAATACCCGGATCACGTGGTACATTTCCACCAATCCTGGTTAGCCTCTATGGAATCTTCCAGACTCCACCATAGGCTCCCGGTACCACGCCCCTGACTCGTCTCCCCATTGGCTGTGGCTAAAGCCAGCAGAACCAATCCTCTACAAACAGCTGTCACCTTTCCATTACGCCAGGGCCACGCCCCTAGGTTTCCCCCCATTGGCTATGGACCAGGACCGGCAGAGCCAATCATCGTGACGAGTTGTAATCTGTCAATGACCCGGATATAACCTCACATTACACATTGTTGAAATGCATGCCTATACAGGTCACCATACTTCAATAGGGATTATCGTTGGTAAGGCTATTTTACTACACACAATCGACAGGAAGTACAAAAACAATGGGCTTACATAATGTGCATGCATAATGTACAATGATTACCATATAAATAACCCAAAGGGCAATGGATACTCATAGTGATTTATATGCATCCATGAATTCCCCCCCCCCACTTTGCGCAAAAGGAGCACACAAGTGTTGTCATCACATCTACCCTTCTATTTAAGGAACGAAACAGGAGGACTTCTCCACAAATGTGGCAAAATGTCGTACTCAGATTGTAAATGTTGTGGCTTGGCTCCCCAACCCACTGGTGTGCTGTACTAGTGTAGTGACACAGCACTGATTTTTGTACAGCAGCTGGAACTGCAGGTGGACACTTAACACACACACTGTTGACCATATACACGGATGTGCCGGCAGGGCATACAAACTGGGGCAAGGGTCACGGTAGACCTCGTAGGGAGGCCGCTGGAACCCTCTGGTGGGTTCGAGAAGGGAGGCGCGGCTCGGGCAGAACCAAGTCGTGCCAAGGGGAATATAAGCAGCGGAGAGCGAAAGCTCTGGGCTGCCGGTTCTGGGAGTGGACTCATCTCATCGTCGCTGTCGTCATCGCCGCCTTCATCGCTGCCGTCTTCGCCCGATAATTACACGGCCGGACAGTAGTTGGCTGTCTCGGTCGACGCCGTCGGTGCAATCGCAGATGGGTTCGTGTCTGGGCCGGGTCGTACGGCAGCGTGGTCGTCAGAGAGGGGGCCAGAGTTGGTGGTGTGAACATAATAAAGGAAAGACGGTGCCTCTTGCGACTACCTCGTCTCCGACTGAGTGTGTGTGCGACGCACGCCACCCGCACACACACACAAGCCTCTAGGAGAAGGAAGAAGAGACCTACGACACTACACTAGTAACGAATTGGCATGTTCCGTTTACGTGAAAAACCTTACTAATTGGCTGTGTCGGGTGGTGGCGGGTTTAATGACACATTTATATATTTACGCGATCTAACCCAAAAAACATGTATTATGGGTCTACTTAATTTGTTTCACATTGATTTAGTCTCTTAGAATACGTGCGGCACATATGTGTGCACACGAGTAATGTCGTGAATACATCACAAACCATGTGCTCGAGAATTCAATCTCATCAGATCATCACCATTATCAGGCATGATCAATTCACTGCTGGATGAAGGCCTTCCCAAGCTACTGCCATCTCTTACGATCCTGTGATGTATTTGATGTATGTGCATTTGAGCTGATGTAATTGCTCCATATCCTTGGTGTAGATGTCTTCTCAGAGCAAAAAAGTGTTATAACACAGCAAGTAGGGTTCTGACCTATATATACATGTTTTTTTTTAATTATGATTGCTGTGACAAGAAGCAACATTTTTCATAAGGAATTAGCCACTTTTTCAAAATCAACCCTTCCAAAAAAGAGACTCGGATAGGCTGACCACACAAGCCTTGTGGCTATGTTGCCAGCCTGTTTGAGAGTCATATCCGCATTATTAGAAAGAACCTCCATTGGTTTGTACATTGTACAAAAACAGATGGCCTCCTGAAAAACCATCATTCAAGGGTGTGTAAGTGGAAGAAGGAACAGATTGATGACCCCGACTGTATTGGAGAGGTAACATCACAGAATAGAGGTGCCTTGCCCTTCTCAAGCTCGAACAACAAGCCAAACATCAAAGCAAGCGGCGCCAGCTTATTTTAATGGATCTGGAGTGATGCCAATATGACCCCTTGATGTCACGAGTAATATCAAACTGAACTGAATTGAGGCTTTCCCGGATAAACGATTATGGTAATATCATGAATATTATCATCATGATAATAACCGATGTTTTTTCCATGGCAGATGGATCCGGTCCAGAAAGCTGTGATCAACCACACATTCGGCCTTCCAGCACAGCCCAGGAAGAGGCAGCTCATCACTTGCAATATTTGCCAAGTGCGCTTCAACTCTCAGGTCAGGACAATTAACTATTTTTATTTTACCAGGTAAGGCCCACTGAGCCATATAGCTCTTTTTCAGAAGTGACCTAGCCACAAATGATCACTCAACGAAGTGGCTTATCATGTGGAAATTTACGTCAGCCAAATACTCTCAACGCATGTTTCTAAATGTGGAGGTAAAAACCCGGGGGATCTGGAGAAAAATCAACGCGAACACGGGGAGAACATGCAAAGTGCAAATATACAGGCGTCAGGGTCTGCATTGAACCCACGACCTCTTGTATACCAGGCAATGTAGTTAACATCTCGCCACCGTGACAATGCCATCTGCATCGTTCGCATTACTCATCCACTCATGTCCATGCCCAGCTACTGGAATCGCAATGCACTGGCAAAGGCAGATCTCCACAAAGCTCCATCTTGGAATGTCATATATAATGAATTCCTGTGTATGGCACATGAGTTGGGAGAATTGTTGTTGGTTTTCACCTTTAATATCTAGCCATTTTGTGTCTTATCTATATAAGTCATTTTTGTCTGTCTGTGTGTCTGTCTGTATGTGTGTCTGTGTGTGGACGCAACTTGTGACACTTTTAATTCACAAATTGTGGGGTATACGTTTCAAAAAAGTACCCAGATACCACGCGATAAGCCCTGGGGTGAGCCAGCGCTATTCGTATTTCCCATCTGTCAACTTTAAAGTAGTTAAATAAGCAATTTATTACTATTAATTATTATATTACTGTGCTGAGCGTGCACCAAAGCACACATCTGCGCATGCGCGAGAACGCTCACCCGTGGTTCCCAAAGCAATGCACAGACGCCATCCGTGGAGGGAGGATTTCTCATTCGCGTTAAAAATACAAAAGAAATACATGCAGAGGTAAATTCTTCAGTGTGATGTCCTCTTCCCCCCCCCCCCACTCCAATGTTGTGTACTTACTACTATAGGGTCGGTAGATACTACTATAGTCCGTAGATACTGCTACTGTAGTGTGTGCGGGGCGATGGTCGGGGGGAGGGGGGGTAGCGGCCCAGCCACAGCCCCAGCTGACCACCTCGGCCGGTTGGGCAAGCAAGGCGAGACCGGGGGCTCTGCACGGGACTAGGCCTCACCACCGCAATGTTAAGTACAATTTTCTTGCTCCTTTAGCTAAACTCACGTTGATATAAACCTATTATTTTAATAATCACCTTGGAAATAGTAAAATATTTTTATTTGTGTGCTGACAACTAATATTTCTAAATTTACTTGGTCAATATTAATATATGTATTATTGTGTCGAAGCCCTTGTGTGCATGTGAGTCCGTGTACGTGTCTGCCACCATGTGTGTGTGTGTCTACATCCGTGTGTGTGTGTGTATCAGTCGATGTGTGTACGAGTCGATGTGTGTGTGCGTGAGTTAATATGTTAATTTAGTAAACTGCTATAGAGTCGATAGATACGATTATAGAGTCGGTATATACGACTATAGAGTACGTAGATACTACTGTAGAGTTGGTAGATACTACTATAGAGTCAGTAGATACTGCTATAGTCAGTGGATACTACTATAGAGTCAATAGATACTACTCTAGATTCAGTAGGTACTACTATAGTCATTAGATACTACTACAGAGTCAGTAGTTACTGCTATGGAGTCGGTAGATACTACTATAGAGTCGGTAGATACAACCGTAGAGTTGGTAGATACTACTGCAGTGACTGTACTCGTAACTGTATGGTGCCGGAGCTTGCGAAGTCACGGCCGGTAATGTTGTCATTACGGGCAGCCCGGGTTACGGGCTGCAATACCAACCCTAGCGGTGGTTGGGTGAGCACTGGTTAGCGTGGAGGCACCGCGAGCAGTGTGCGATACCGGCTCCCAGTGAAGGAGCGAGAGGGAGCGTCAGCCAGCCAGGGTTACTCTGGGGCATGACACTCTGGCTGACCTGTTGTCACGTGACTGGACGATACTGCAGGGGGGCCACTCGTGGACGGGGGCCGAGGGGCGGTCACGTGGACCCTAGGGGTTCTCGGGAAAATTCGAGAAGGAGCTCGAGAAGCCTGAAAGGTGGGCGGGGCTAAGGGCGGAGTCAGCGCCAGCCCGGGAGCATATAATGAGAGCTCCGTGAGGAGCTCAGGGTTCTTCAAGTGTTGGTGTTGGAAGATCCACGTCGGGGAGAAGAAGCCTCTAGCCATGCGGTCCAGGACCCAGCTTGTGGTCCGGACCTGGATAGCGAACCGTGTCTAGTTCAGCCGTAGCATGGTTAGATGGGCATTCGAGACCCGAGTGTAGATTGTGTTGTGTTACGTGTTAATGCGGAATTAATAGTGTTGCTCCCAAGATAACGTCTGCGAATCAGTTGGGCTCACTACACTACTATAGAGTCAGTAGATAATACTACAGTCAGTAGATTCCACTAGTCAGTATATACTGCTGCAGAGTCAATAGATACGACTATATAGTCAGTAGATACTGCTATAGAGTTAGCAGATACTGCTATAGAGTCAGCAGATACTACTATAGAGTTAGTAGTTACTACTTTCGAATTGGTAGACTCTACTGTAGGGTCAGTAGATACTATGGCCAGTAGTTACTAGTACAGTCAGTAGATACTACTATACAGTCAGTAGCTACTACTGGGCTCAGTAGATACTACTGTACAGTCAGTAGATACAACTACAGAGTCAGCAGATACTACTATAGAATCAGTAGATACTACTGTAGAGCCAGATACTACTTTAGAGTCACTAGATACTACTCACTCTATTGTATGTAGGGTGTGTAGGTATATATGCCTAAGCGGGGATAAAAAAAATATTTTTAGAGGGGGGAGTCGACAATTTTCGGAAACCTTTTAGATCAATTATTTACCACCCACTTTCTATAACTTTTTGAACTTCTTATAATTTTATTGATGGACAAATGGACAAACGGCACACCGGGCTTTCACAATAGCTTCGTGTTATGTTTTTAAGAGAAGACAAGTTTTGAAATATATTTTTCCCCCGTGCAATGCCGGGTACTTCCTACTCGTGTCCAATAAAAGTAGATGACAAAATTAATATTGATTGCCTTAGCCTTTGCAAAATTTATAGCATTCATTCACATTGTCAAATATTTGGATGCTTGTGTGCTGGAGAGTGCATGTGGGTGATTGGGGGTTGAAGACTTTTAATTATGGAATTGAATGGTGTGATGAGGATCAATAATGTAAAGCACGTACAAACATTAAGCTCTTCTTGGTTCTTTCAGTAAAGTCACGTAGAAGGGAAATAATAAAATAATAAAAATAAAACATTATAAAATACAATTCTCACGACGTTTCGGCCACAACGCAAGCAGCCGTCCTCAGGTGAAGAGCAGGTCTGTCGGAAAGACAGCGTCTGAATGAATACCACCAAGCTTGGCAGCGTATATTTAAGCTGGGTTAGGGGAGGAAGGGCGCCTTGACAAAGGAATTTGCATATCAACAGAGGAATATAGCATATTTATGGAAAAAGTTAACATTAAGCTGCTGTCATTTATTCTACTTCGCTGCAGAGGAGACCAGTTAGATGAGATTGGCTCAAAATCATGACCATTAAAATTATTCGCAGAAGCAATGCATCAACTGCATCTACGAAATGAATATGCTGGTCCTGTGTGTTTCTGATGACTTCTAAAAGTATTTAACGATCTTTTGCCTTCAGATAGATTGTAAAATATGCATTGTTGTACTCATATCAATGTCTTCCTTCATAATTTTTTATCTTGCTTACATGTTTATATATACACACATTTGCATGGACCCAAACTAAAACAAATTACATACTGAGAGTAGGTTTTCCCCTTTTTCTGGCAACAAAACAGGTGTTGAGATGTTAAAACACCAAACTGAAACCTTTTACAAGGAATCATATCTGCATTAACCACAATACTTGTGGTTAGAATGCAAACAAAAAACATACTCTGATAATATATGCATTGTCTTTTAAACTGATTGGTCCACACGAGAGACGGCTTTCTTTTGAACCTAGTCTCAAAACAGTGTTAGACCAGAGGACGCCAAAAGGGGTTAGGGTTTCCCCGAATCCCTTGGATTTGCACGGGTTGTTTAGTCGAGGATGCCTTTTTCTTTGGGGGGCTGGGGGTGTGATGTAGTGCTGATACTTACGTGATCCGAGGGTATAAATACTCGCGTGATCTTAGGGTCCAGTACGAGGATGACGTCAGGAGGAAAAAGAGGGTGACGTCAGCGGGAGAGGCGGGGCAATCGAGGCGCTTCTGGGTGAGGAACGGAGCAGGTTGGACGCGTTATGGCGTGAGCCCGAGGGAAAATAAAGAAAAGTGTCGACACTCAATCTTCATCTGGTGGACTCTCTACAAATGTATCGCAATGTATGAAGGTCGAGAGAAGTCAAATTAATTCAGTCAAATAAAACTCCAAAAGGAGTACAAATACATGTTTATAACATGATAGAAAACATTCAATTTTATCTCACGTTGTTTAAGATTAATAAAATAAATAATGTATATCCTATAATGCTGTGTTGTTGTGTTCGACTTGTGCCCGGCAGAGATTTAATTTCAGTGGACAAAGTAAGGGCTTAATGGCAGCACAAAAGATACCACTGTTGAGCTAGAATGCCTCCATTGTGCTGACCCGGTAAAGCATTTTATTTGGGCTCTCTGCGAAATCTAGCAGTCACAGTAGACGTGACTGAAGCATGCTACCTTGATTGCATGCTCTTGTCTACATATCTGTGTCCACTCATGACTGATGGACAAAAAGGACAGCAATTGACTGCAGGACACACATAAATGAAATTTAAGAGGTCAATTTACACATTTAAGTAATCAACATCGTCAATTAAATAATACTGGTAGGAACGAAGTGGACCAGCCACCAATAGATTATTTAGTCCGTCCGACCGTGTAGCAATATCGCCCCCTACTGCAAACACTTGGCATGACCTTATAAAAACCTTTTGACTCAGTGACGCTTTCCTGGCTAAAAAAGTGTAACATTCTCTTATAATTCCCTCAGATAGCTTTTAATTAAAACATTTAAATTAATGAGGCTTTCTTGGCTAAACACGTGTAACATTCCCTTATAATTCCCTGAGATAGCTTTAAATTAAAACTTTGAAATTAAATAAAAACTCACAGCGGCCTAAAGCCTACAGCTAGGCCTAAAGCCTAGAACTAGGCCTGAAACTCTCCCTTCGTATCGTACCCCCGCGTGTGTGAAAGGGAGTTCATGTTTAACAATGTTACATTCCCTCATGTTTTTAAATAGAAACATTTAAATTTAAAGCTTTTACATAATAATTAAAACATTTAAATTAAAAATTAACTCAGCGCCCTAAAGCCTACAGCTAGGCCTAAAGCCTAGAACTAGGCCTCAATCTCTCCCTTCGTATCGTCCGATTAGGTGTAGCAACATCGCCCCCTACTGCAAACACTTGGCAGGACCCTACAAAAACATTTTGACTCAGTGGGGCTTTCCTGGCTAAACAAGTGTAATGATACATTATGTTTATATTCTTTGGTTATTTGTTCCTACCAGCCCACCCCGCAGGGTCCTGTTATATATAAAAAAAGTGCCTCCATGTGTGAAATACATTTGTATATGATGTGCAATGACATAACGTTAATTGATATTGTAATGAATATAAAAAAACGATGTTCCTGTAAAAACAGTGCTTAATGTAAATATCCCTTTATTTTACGATTTATTTAGGATATAGAAATTTGCAGCATTTCTGTAGGGATGTCTACAATACACATAGCATCTCACAACTGTGCGGATAAATCGGCAGTGTCCGTGTTACTAGAATGGCATTATGCTGCAGGTTTTATGGCTACAGTGACGTTTTGAGGTTAAGTGCTTTCTGAAATTGCTGCGAGGCTTGACATGTGATTTTTCTAACATTTTCTCTGTCGATTTATTTATTTATTTTGTATTTTGGACGTTTTCTGGCAGTCTTTGCTTTGTGCACTTGGTGGCACAATTTTCTCTGCACCGCTTCGTCTCTGCATGATAGTTTGTAGCGGTAGCACTGCAGCAGCGAGACTCCAGGCAGCTGAGTGTCTTCAGCCTTCGGGCAATATTGTCTGTTCATATCACATTTGTAATCAACAAATCCGTCCTAACCTCCTTCATATTTTCGTGGCAGCCCAGTAGGTTTGTGCCCAGCAGCTCTCACCTGCAGCTGATGGGGGTCACATTGCTATTTGTTTACATTAAAGAAAACCTCCATGGGCAGCATCAAAACCGTGAGCAAGCGACGTGAAAACTGACTGGAATATTAAGCAGCTTTGCGGAAGCCGGTGATGTCTGAGGCCAAGTTAGAGTGCTTGCACTATCTAAAAAATGTATCAGCTGAACACACTCTCATTTCATTCATCCACGAGTCATCAGAGCTGCATAAAAGTGCAACTAATTTTAACGCTTAATCCAGTGAGGAAATGGGATGTTGAAACGCAAAGAATGGTTAAAAACGGCTGCTATTAGGACGTCATTTTCAAGGTAATTGATGTCACATTTGTTTTGCACGAAACTAACAAAAATATATAATTGCAAAACTAGTTATGGAAAGGAGATTTGCATTCGTAAGTAATACTATTTTGTTACAGTAAAATGTTATTGTGAACCACGACATTAATTATATATTGTTTTTCTTTGCAAGCCGCTGTGTGCATGCTGTACTGCACCTTTACTTTTTGAATCTTTGATGACGCAGCATCGGCCAAGCTAATTAAAATGGAAATTAGCATCTTGCCATTAACCTGAAAGTGCTTTTGTATGGCACATCAGGCACGATCTCCCGCCCCCACTCCCGCCTCTGGGATTGCAGTGCAGCTATGTGGACCCGACACCTCATCTCCCTGTTCCCTTTTAAATCTGACATCGGAAGCTGATCAACAGCGAGTGCTACATTTGTCTGTGATACATCTTCAACATTGGATAGTACTTTAACGACCACCTGCCCCCCACAGCAAAATGCGGTTTCCTTTTGCAATCAGGTCATAATGCCATGTGCTCTTGTGAATCACAACTAGAGCAGATTGCAAGAGTAGACGTTGGATTGGAATGTTTTTTTCGGCCGTTTTTCTTTATTTCGCAATTGTCAGCTGTTATAATCAGTCTAAATGGACGTGTTATATGTAAATAGAAAGGCAAGAGATACCAACTGGTAATCTTCCACTTATTTAGATACAGACACTGAAGGGGAATGCTTTGTTGCTCCACTTACAATGCATCTGCTACTGTTATCCACCGTGACAGCCAGGCTGCCCACTGATGACTGGCAGAGAGCACAGCCCGCGTGATGGGAGGCTAGCTGTGTGGCACCGAGGGGCTCCCGAGTGAACTGATGACAGATCGGGATTGTAATAACCAGCCTGAGCCATCGCTCATACGCGCACATCTGCTGCACTCTTTCATAATCATGAACTTTTATTTTTAAACGCCCTCACAGATGGCACCGCAGCACATCAGCAAGTGCAAAACTTTCAAAATACTTTTCGAAATACTGACTCTACGTAAATAAGGCTCTGTAATTATGTTTAATGTAGGGTTATTTATTTCTAAGCCCCAATTATGTACCAGCAATTTTCAAAATCAAATTCTGAAAAATGGGGGTGCCGCCGTTATCAACACATTTTAAGCCTGACCACAAAGCTTTTTGCAAGCAAATGGGTTCTTTGTTGGCTGCCATCAAATGTACATTGGAACAAAAACTAATTTCAATGAGTTGCTCATTGGCTAAACTGGCATATATTCCGAGGGTACTTTAATCCTGAGCTGCACTCTTAACGCTGTCATTCAGTCGTCCATTACCATATGATTGTTTGACATCAAATCCCAGGAGTACCACGTGTTTGTTTTGAGCAGTACGGGCGACGATGACTGTTTATTGTGTGTGAGGCATGCAAACACTGCCTATGAATGACATGTCGGCTTTGAAAACAAAGTATGGCATGTACTGTATGTTTATAAACCTCTGAATATCAGACAGACATATGCCATATACCATTAAATATACACCATGATGTATACCATTGCCTGAATGTTTCTAGCTGCCATTGTAAATTCGCATGATATTTTTGAGCCGATAATTCTATTCATTTTCACATGCCACTCATTAGCTTCACAGGATGGCCTGTTCACATGACAATCTTTATGATTCATTACAGCTGTCATGATATGTTTTGTGACTGCCAATTAGAGCTTATTCTAAGTGTTTGACGACGAGCGGTCGCTTCTGGTTTTCATGAATGAGCCATGACCTTGCACAGTTTGTCTTTCATTTTATTCTCCTTTGTAGAACCAAGCTGAGGCTCACTACAAAGGCAGCAAGCACTGCAAGAAGCTTAAAGCTCTGGAGGCCCTGAAGGCCAGACAGAGCACAGGTGCTACCTCTGACCTTGGCAGCCCATCCACCTCCACATCTCCCTCCTCGTCCAGTTTCACCCTGGCATCCACCACCACCCTTTCAAACAGCTCTGAGCACAAAGGTTGGTGGAACCCAACCATCTCTGAACATGTACATTGCCTAGTCAGATATACACATCTAATGACATCCAACTTTGTGCAATGCAGAGTTTTTTGTTGAAAATGTTCATTACCATCATCAGCCAGTCATGATGTGTCCAGTGCTGGATGAAGGCTTCCCCAAATAGTTACCATCCTTCATGGTCCTACGATGCCACGATCCATATCATATCTGTCCATGAGCTTATCTCATCCCAATCTACATGGGTGCTGTCCTCGAAGGCATGTGTACACCTTTGGCTGCCATTCCATAGCCAGTCTGGATCATCGGCCATCGTCTCTTTTATTGATGTGTCCCATCCAAGCCCATTTACTTCCATTGGCAGTTATTATAACAGCGAATGAAAATTAACTCCAGGAAATAATTGATAAACTTAACAAAGACGAAGTCATGTACAACAAGTAAATAAAAAAAACGTTGGCGGGATGTTACTGTAAAACAGCAGGTGCGTGAACCTAGAGCAATTATTGAAGGCAGAATAGAATGAAACAAAAAGGCAAGCAAAAGCAGGTTGGAGTGCGTTTAGAATATTGAGCATAATGCAGTCATGAAAAGCAACATACCAGTGTGCCTTAAGGAGAAGTTTTCAGTCAGTGCATCTTACCTGGCGATGAAATAAAAACGCTGACACAATAAAAACGGAGAGAAAAAAACTGTCTGAAAAGTGTGCAATGAACTTGGGGAGTTGCAAGATAGAAAGAGAAACACGTGGATCAGACAAACGTAAAAGAGAGACATCGTATTCACTGTGAAAAAAAGTAAGTTTCTCAGATACGTGGGTCACTAAATAAGCGAGTATTTTTTTGTTACAAGGATAAAGAGGTGCTCTGGTGAAACGCAAGACTTGCAATAAAAAGATGGAGTTAACATCCGGTCAACACAGCACAGTATTTGATAAGGTAGATACAATTAGTACCACTTTGCTTTAAATCAGCAGTACCCAGCCTATGTAGACACCAGCTGAGTCCATAGTAAATGTGCAATTTCTCCCACTGTTCCAGGGCGACTAATGAAGGAGAGATGCCACCACTGTGCTTGCTTGGAAATGTTTTGCAGTGAATTAAATATAGACAGGACTTATATTTCGTAGGCAAAGGTTGTGTTTAATGCTAGTGTCAATAACTGAAGGAAATCGCTCCACAGTAAGCGTCTGTAGATGCACAATAAAGGAGGGATTCCGTTGAAGTGTCTGTAGGTTCGGGCGTGTGAATCCATTGCGTGCGGTGCTCTCTCTCCTCTGTCCGCACGCGTCCTTCAGGATGTCACAGTGAATGCACGAGTTCCACTACCCCAGAGTGCGAAGGAGCACAGCAGGGGGGGCGTGAGCGCAGCCCCGTCCCCCAGCAGCGAAACAGCGCCGTGGACGCCGCCGCGCACGAGGGAGCAGCTGGCGCCGCCGCATGCCTCGGTGCTGCTCCCGCTTCAGCCATCATCGAGTCGGACGAGGAGAAGGCCAAGCGCCTGCTGTACTGCGGCATCTGCAAGGTGGCCGTCAACTCGCAGTCTCAACTGGACGCTCACAACAATGGTGAGGCCTCCATGCACGTACCTTAGCTTTCCTTACACCAAGGCCGTAGCCATGGAGTCAACATTGGGGAGGACCAAATCTTCCAGGGTGTCTGGGGGTCCCAACCCAGAAAAAAAATCTAAATCTGAAAACTAATATCCTACCTAAAATATTAAAGAATTCACTAACACATGGGATGCACTTTTTATTTATTTTTTACAATAATGTCTAATAGTGTATTTTATTACATTGCTCTGTTTTTACTTTTTTACCATTTTTTTTTCATTGTGTTGAGTAGTTCCGACGGACGTACTCGGAGACGGAGGTGAGTTAGGGGCTTCCGCCAGGGTTTATTAACACGTATCACTATCCCTGGTTACCTCTTCACCCCTTCTACTATCCCCGTTCCTCCAGTGACCCCGCTTACGTCACGGGGTCTCTCTTAAATACCCTCTGAGGCGTGACGTCACGTGCACTGCCCAGCGCGTGCGACCCCACGTCCCGTGATGTCACCGCACCGGACAGCGCACACAACGTCACCACTCTCCTCTACTCCTCTACATCACCCCCCCCCCCCCCCCCGTGAAAACAAACAGCCGACCCGGCAGCAATCACCCCGCAAGTGGGGCCCCACACCGGACCGAAGACCGAAAAATCACGAGTTCGTGTGCCTGAAGGTAAAACCGGCTGCTAGAAAACTCAACCTTAGGGCAGCACGGCCCTTCAAGCAGAACAGCAACAACAACCATAACAACAAAAAAACAAAAAAATAGAGCCAGAAGGCCTCATCCGCCGGATAGCGCCGAACGGGCGCCAGGGGCTGGGCCCGCTGAACGGCCATCAGGGCCGTCACTGGAGCCGCATCCCCCTCGAGCGGGTATGCAGGTGGCCTGTCAGCGGGCAACAGGCCCACCGCCGTGGCCTCCGGTGACCGGGGGGTCTCTGTCGGCCTCACTCGGGAGGGGCCTGGGGGCACACACACAGGTCGGACGTCACCTCCGTCAACGAGACCCGGCCGGTCAGGCACGCCGGATACATCATCAGCCGGCCGTTCCGGAATTGGGGGTGGATCCCCCAGGGTAGATGGAACATAACGTTTGAGCCGGGACGGGTGCACTATCCACTGCCGGCGACCGAACCGAATCTGGACGCATTGCGGCTGGCGGACCTCCACAACCTCCACGGGGCCCTGCCAAGGGCGATGCAATTTGGCCGATGTGCCAACGGGGACCTGGGGACAATGCAGCCACGCTTTTTGACCCGCTACCCACGGGAGGCCAGCTGCCTGGTGTTTGGGCAGCCGCTCATTAGCCGCCTGTCGGCTTGCGGAATTCTCGGCAGCGGCCTGTCGCGCCTCGCGCAGCCGGTCAAGCGCGACCTTCAAAGGGGTCGGCACCGCCGACCCCTTCTTGGAGGAGCCAACGTCCATCTGGACGTGCACCAAATAAAAAGGCGAAAATCCCGTGGAGGCATGAGGGGCCAACCGATACGCGGCCAAGACCCCCGGGACGAACAGGTCCCAGTCTGACTGGGACGTGTTCACCTGGTGGCACAGCATGGACATAAGGGTGCGGTTCAAGCGCTCTACCATCCCGTCTGACTGGGGGTGGTAGGTCGAGGTGCGGATTTTCTTGGTGCCAAGGAGGTCACACACCTCCTTGAGCAACCTAGACGAGAAATTCCACCCCTGGTCAGTCAACAATTGTTCCGGCGCGCCCTTGTCAAACACGTACCCCTGGACGAAGGCCTCGGTGATAGAAGAGGCCGACTGATCGACCAGAGGCCATGCCATGGGCCAACGTGTGAGGTCGGGTGCATGATGGTGCACCCGACCCTTTGAGGACAACCCCATGACGATGGGCCCTAGCCCTGCTAGATGCATGAGGTGAAGGGAGTGGCCGCGCAGATGATGCGTCGTGACTCGCCTGGGGCCCCGGACCCGATGCCAACGAGGGTCTGGGAGAAGGTGGAGTCCCTTTTTCAAAGGCCCCCGGGGCATTCCGGCAGCTCCGCTCAATGTGGCCCCGCTGACCACAGCGGAAGCAGGCCACCGTGTCCGCCTCCTGCGGACGGGAAGGTCCCGGCCGCCCCTGCTGCTCCGGACAGCGACCACCCGCCCCCCTTCCTCGACGATCGGGCATCGCCAGGGCCGCGAGGGTGTCCACCCCCTGAGAGGTGGCCCCCCCGTCCGGCGACGGGACCCCCGCACACGCCGCCATCTGAGGCCGTTGGCGGAGGGAGAGGTGCGCCTGAATGTTTTCGGCGACCACCAAGGATGTGATCTGCCGATCATTGTTGATCGACAGCAATTCCTAGCTCCCTTTCCAGGTCAAGCAGCTTCCCCAAGGCCATAGAATCAAGTGCCCTGCCGTACAGGTCAGGGTATACAGCCTGCGCCAGGGCCAGGAGCGAGCAGCAGAAGGCCAGCGGCAGTTCCCCCTCCTCCCGCCGCCGCAATGAGAACTTTAGCTGCGCGCAGGACGGCGGCTCAAAAACGTTGGCCATTTGGATATAGGCCGCCGGGAGTGTAGCCCGATTGGCCGGATGGATGGACTTGAAGGCCTGCAGAGCCCTTTCGTCCAAGCAGGTCGGAAGCGCCGGCAAGGCCTCCTCCATGGACCAGCCGACCGACATGTATGCCGCGTCGAACCAGTCCTGGAAGGCCGACCAGTCGCCCCCTTGCGCGACAAACGGCGCAACGTTGGGTAACCGGCGCTGCCATTGGCTGCGCGGCACCGCGTGGTGTGGAAGCCAAGCGGCACCTGCGGGCCACCTGGCGGATGCGACATGGTGCGGCGGTGGCAGCGTTGCGGCTCCCGCGGGCCACGCCGTAGGCGCAGCGAAGTGTGGCTGAGTTGCGGCCCCCATGGGCCACGCCGTAGGTGCAGCGAAGTGCAGCTGAGTTGCGGCCCCCATGGGCCACGCCGTAGACGCAGCGAAGTGCGACTGAGTTGCGGCCCCCATGGGCCATGCCGTAGATGCAGCGAGGTGTGAAGGCGCCTGCGCTTTCGCGACCCACCTGTCAGCGGCGGCGTACGAAGCCACGGCGTCGTCCCGCGACGCGGCAAGGGACCACGGCGTTGCAGCCTCAACGGGCCACGCCGAAGACGCGGCGGTATAATTCGGGCCTGCAGCGGCCCCCACGTTTGGATGTAGCAATGTGCTGCGTATATTTCTTTTTTACTGTCACTTTCTGTAAAGAAATGTGATATTTGAAGCGACTTTGCCTAATTCATTATTTAATTTAGCTCGACCTTCCTCTGCGTTAGTGTAAAAATCCATGTCATAAAATTATTCACATTTTTTTTAAAATACAGTGTTTCCTCAACAAACTGAAGTAAATAAGTTGCTGCATAATCGTGAACAGATGTAACTTTGTTGAGAAAAACCGTCAAAAGAATCATTCAAGCTCTTTGTGTTACTGTGACCTTGATAGATAGTATTTAACAGAGAATGAAAAAGAACGCTCACTCATGTTGGGTCTATTTTATGAAAGATCAAAGCGTGCACCTGTGATTGGCAATGTAACCTGCAGCCACGTTTGTGAGCTAAACATGCAACATTGTAAAAATCTATATTTCTTTCAGGTCGGTTTGTTTTCATACGGGTTTAGTGCTAATACTTACGTGATCCGAGGGTAGAAACACTCACGTGATCCAAGGTTACAGTGTCAGGGTGACGTCATGAGAAAAAGGAGAGAGAAGGCAGGGCGAGAGACAGAGAAAATGCCCAGAGAGAGAGATTTGACGTCACCGGGAGAGGCGGGGTGATCGGGGTGCTTCTTGGAGGGAATCGGAGTAGGGTGGATGCGTGCGGCGTGAGCTTGCGAGAAATAAAAAAAGTGTGGCCCCTCTGACTTCATCTGGTGGACTCACTACAACTGATGGCAGCAGTGGGATCACAATGCCTCGACATGGTAACATAAAATACCCCAGCGAATAAGGGAAGGAACGTGCCTCTACTCCCAGCGTGGATGGCCGTGATCCGGAGACAGCATGGTCTACAAACTGGGTCAGAACAGCCCCCCCAACCATGAGAAGACAGCGGAAAGCAAGGAGTGACATGTCCGAGACCCCTCGACCCCGCGCGAGGAGGAGGCCCTGGGCGGGTCGGGTCGACCAACTTACAACACTCTACTCAATACTCCTGCAACAGCTGCGGGAGGACAGGGTGGCTGCTAGCCCGGCAGTGGCAACACTCCCTTGGCGTCTGCAGCAGTTTCTCCTCTCGTCCAAGCGGGAAGCCCTACTACGGGGAAGTTGCAGGCAACAGCGACGGCCGTGGTGGTCACCACTCAGGTCAGACCACTGGAGACGACAATGTCGGAGATGAAGGAGCCAGTGCCGCTGACGGATGAGAGTGTGGCACCCCGACCGATGGGCCCCATCTTCACCGTGCCAGGGGGTCAATCGGAGGCTCCATGATCACCACTGATAGTGCTGGAACCACAAAGAGACAGGGAAGAATTTCCTCAGGAGGGGGTAGAATCACTGTTAGTGGGGCCGAAACCGCTAGTCGCCATCGGAGCAGAAATAGCATGAAATCCCCTACGCCCAGCAGTAGTGGCTGCTCTGAGCTTTAGCGGCAGAGTGCTGGAGCCATGTGAGGAGGCGCTGTACAACGGTCAGATGTGCGCGGTAGCCGCAGCCAAGGCCGCCAAATTTATTCTACCCAGGGAATCAGAACCGCGACAAGGAGAGGGCGCCGATCGACCACGCAGGTTAGGCCATTTTGAAAAGTGTGTGACTAAAGGAGGACACTGGGGAGCATTTGTTCGCCGATTTGAGGCAGCATACACCTATTTAGAATGGAAGGAGCATGAGGCACTAAAGGCTTTCCCCATGGCCCTTAGCGATGATGCTTTAATTATTTACTCCACCATACTGGTGGAGAATAAAAACACCCTGCAAAAGCTTATCGAGAAATATCAGAGATTTTTAACCTGCCATCCAGCGCTAAAAGACGATTCCAGAACCGTCAGCGGGAAGAAAGAGAATCAGCTTTGGCCTACAGAAGTGTTCTTGTGTCCCTAGCACAAGCTGCTTTCCCAGGCCTAATGCGGTGGCCCTGGAATTTATGGTAGCTGACCATATGCTAGCGCTAGCACAGGCAGACCTTCTTGTGGATTGCGAAGAACATATGAGCCCATGATGAGGTGATGAGACCACAACGTAAATTGGCGGAACCATCACCTCATCAAGAACCGGAGGGGGTTCCGGGAATATGGAAAATGGGAGAAGATGATGAAGCAGAGATGGACGCCGGGCTGCCTGGGGGAGGGATGTTGGTGGCTGTATGGGGGACATTTCGGAGACCTACCCAAAAGACATGTCGTTGGATACCCCAGGGACTCGGAGCATCCAGCCGGACGCGAAACCCAGTGACCTGTCACTGATGTGGCCACGCAGGACACATTGCACGCAGGTGCCGCATGGATGCTGCTCTACCGGGGCCACCCTCTTGCCAACAGCCACTCTCCACCCCTATGTACAACCAGCAAGCAAGTCGTGGCATCCCGAACACCATGGCAGTTCCCATCTCAGACCTTTCATACGTTCCCCCAGTCGATACACCTGCCACTTCCCGACGATCACAACCACCCTCGTACATACGCGATTTGTCACCACAACGGTTGCTGGCTTCAGGCCCACAATGGTGCAAGTTGGCATGGAGGGGAGTGGTAGCCGCAGATCCGTGATGGTAGGCTCAGTGGGGGGCATTGAGGTTGAGATGCTGGTAGATACGGGAGCATCGGTGACTTATATCCCTGCACGTTTTTGATATGCTTCCCCACAGGGCCCAACAGTTGCGCCCTGTACAATCGTTCTATGTAGCAGCAAATGGGGGGAGCATCGCGATTTTGGGACAGAGACCCAAATTTGTGTGGGTGAACTGGTCATATAAGGCTCTGTACTCATCTCCAGCACGTTGACGGTTCCCTGTTTGCTGGGGACAGACTATTTGAATCAACTCCCTATCAAGATTGTAATGGACCAGGGGTGCATTGAAATGCCATCGGGGGAACGTCTCTGTTTTTTACGCCCGGACGATACCTGGACGTCAGCTCAGGTGCAGGCAGTCGTGAATGAGATGCTCACGGTGCCCCCAGCAGCACAAATATTAATTCCCCTTGGATATCGCACACATCTGGTGACGGCTCGACCAGACACACCTGTATTGGTATCACCGGTGATGGCGATCAAGGATCGACAAGCCGTAGCAGGAGAGGACACCATCCTATGTCGCCACCAAAAATTGTTTATTCAGGGTTTTAACACGGCAAACACACCTGTGACAATACATCGGGGAACGGTTTTGGCACATGTGCAGCCCATGCCAGCAGGGGGCGGAGAAGTGCAAGCTGGAATAAGGGCGCATGAAACTGATCCTGCGAGCGAGGAGGCTATGCCCTGGCTAGAAACTATGGCAGCACAGGATGCTAACTTGTCCGAGCAACAACGTCAGGCCCTTCTGGCATTTTTACAAGACTTTGAGGACATTTTTAGTAAGGAACCGTACAATTAAGGTTGCACTGATTTAATGTCACATCACATAGAGATGGGAAACGCGCCGCCTATCTGCTAAAATGAATATCGCATGGGGGCCAGTCGAGAAAGCTCACATACAAAGGGTGATCGACAAGATGTTAAGGGTCGATATTATCTCGCCATTTACGAGCCCATGGAGGGCCCCTATTGTCCTGGTCAAAAGGCCAAATGGTTCATTGCGGTTTTGCATTGACTTCTGTGGACTAAATAAGATCACAATGGAAGACGCTTATCTGCTACCACGGATTGACATTTCCTTGGATGCCTTTACGGGAGCCAAATACTTTTCTACATTGGACCTATCATCGGGATTTTGGCAGCTACCGCTGGATGAGAATTAAAAATACAAATCCCTCTTTAGGACACTGCAGGGGTTATTTTAATGTAACTGTCTCCCCATGCGATTACAAACGGCACCAGCCACATTCCAACAGCTCATGGAGTTGGTACTGACGGGACTCCAATGAGACATTTGCATGATATATTTGGATGACGTAATTGTGTTCAAACGATCCTTTCAGGAACACCGGTTGAGGCTGGTTTTTTCACATACAAGGGAAGCACATTTAAAACTCAAATCTTCGAAATTCCACCTCACACACCCTTCCGTCAGATATTTAGGTCACATAGCACAACGGGGGTAGCGGAAACCGCCAGCACACCCTGTCAAAGTTTCCCTATAATCAATCGAGGTTTCGCGAGTCAATGAGTTGGTGGCCCTTGATATATTGCGACCCCTGCCTCGTACCAACAGAAGTCACAGATATCTGCCAGTAGGTGTCGAGTTTTTCACGCGATGGCCGGTAAATTGGCCCCTGGTGAATAAAACTGCCCAGTCAGTAGCAGATGCTTTTATTGAAGCATATGTTATGGACAAAGGTGTCCCTGAAAAACTTATAACGGACCAGGGTTGAAATTTTTCTTTGAAACTGCTGCAACATCCTAGGCACTAAGAAAGTGCGCACTTCTCCATACCACCTACAAACCGATGGGATGGTGGAACGACTAAATCGCACCACCACTTCCATGCTATGTCAGGTGGTCAAAGGGACACAGAGGTACCTGGATTTACACATATGCGGGGTCCTGGCGGCATACCGGTTATCCCCGCATGCGTCAATGGGATATACTCCATTTTATTTGATGTATAGTAGGGAGCCAGACCCTCCCATTGAGCGCCAGCTTTTTGACCTCCTAGCTGGGGCTGCAAAATGGCAAATAGCGGTGCATCGGGTCATGCAGCAGTGGGAGATGGTGAGGGAGGAGGCACAAGCTGCGGCGGCTTTCGCCTGTTCCACAAATGAATGGGCTAGGCAAAACGGAGTGACACCCCTTCCCTTCAAAGTGGGAGAGTGCGTGGCTGCACTGCCCACAGGTCCCCTTGGGGACCTCGCCCAAATTGTATCGTCCATGGCAGAGCCCTGTAAAGGTGGTGGAAATTCTCATGCCCCAATGGGTCCAATTGGGACACTGACTGTCTCGGCCTTGCTGTGCGCTGTGTTGCACCACTATCCGAGTATTTACCTCGCATTCAATAAACTTTCAGAGCCAGGGTGAACATCTGACTCCAACGTATTTAATTAATTGAACGAGGTAAAACTGATGGAAAAACACAGCACAAAATACAGTATATGTTAATACTTTCAATATTGATACAATGAATGATCACAAGGAGAATAATAGCATTGTCTTAGATAACATGAAACTCAACAATAGGTCCTGGATGGACCAGGCACCCACATTATAGCTACACAAGAAAATAAGCTACTGTGTTAAATAAGGTCACATCGTGTAATCACCATACTGCAGCCTAAATGTGCAATGCTGCACATAACACTGAACTGTGTATGAGATACTTCTTCATCCTTGCTCTCAAGATCGCATTAAAGTTACATGGGTACAAGTCTGGCTCAACTTATCCAACTACAAGTAACATTCACAATAATGCAAGTGGCAGGCTTCGTTGTTAACTAGGCCTCATATTTATCATAACAATTTAACAGCATTATAAAGGCATTTACAGCATTATAATGGCAATCCTAACATAACATCAATCCCAGTATTATAACATAAACGAACTTACAGCCGCTTCTTAAAGTCCCACAATGAGTAGATGAACCTGTCTTCACTGAGACGCTATTTGTGCCTCCATTTTGTACTCTGTGTAATGGCTGACACCCTGCCTCATGGCTTAGAGATTCTTAAATCGTAACTTCCTGGTCACGTGACCAATCTCAACACCATATCAGGAAGTTCCTGTGTAATCAACACCCCCATACCTGCCATGGCGCAGAACACCGACGATGGTATGTACACCTCGCCTGTCTTAAGCTGGACTGGTCGAAGCCTACCACGGATGTGCCACTACACTCGGAAGAGCACCCACTACACACACGAAAACCGGGTTGCCACGATCACCTACACCTTCACCCCTTCACTCACCATCATCACTACTGAGGTCAGGGAAGTCACTTGCTGCGACGAACCAACCTCAAAAAGGATGCCTTCCTTTCCCAGGATCGTCCGTGACCAAGGAGGTGCAGTAGAATCCGACGGAGCCGCAACTACACAGCCCGGTTACCTGGGCACGGTCCCGGGTGATGCTTCCACAGTGATAGACAACCACTGCATGCAAGACCACGGGACCGGGGATAAAAATTACACTGTCGTTCTTTCACGCCGGAGGTTGTTCGTCAGTTGTTCACATGTTACGGTTGGAAGGTCCGATTGACTCCTTGTATCTACCGTCTTGTCTTACGATTATTCGTTTGTTGATGTCTTAAATTATCTTCTGTATAGCCATGCATTCCACATCTACATACACAAAGTGACAGGACTCTGGTTGAGTTCGAAATTGCTTGTTTATTGACGAAAATACTTTTTTTTTCTCCTCTACCATCAGGGTTACCCCGAATCCCTTGGATTTGTACGGGTTATGTTTAGTCGAGGACGACTTTCTCTTCAGAGGGGGGGGGGGGGGGGTGATGTAGTGCTAATACTTACGTGATCCGAGGGTAGATATACTCTCGTGATCCAAGGTTACAGTGTCAGCATGACGCCACGATGAAAAGGAGAGAGAAGGCAGGGCGAGAGACAGAGAGAACGCCCAGAGAGAGAGAGAGGTGACATCACCGGGAGAGGCCGGGCAATTGGGGCGCTTCTTGGAGGGACTCGGAGTAGGGTGGACGCGTGCGGCGTGAGTTCGCGGGAAATTAAGAAAAGTGTGGGCCTTTTGACTTTGTCTGGTGAACTCACTACACCGGGTAATGTTTGTATTTTAATGTATCGTCACTCAATGTTTAATTTGTTTAAATAGAAAATGTCATAGCGGTGGAGGTTTAAGACGTCTTTGTAGCTGGTTGCTTTGTGTCACCGATGAAGTCAATGTTTCCCATCTTTAGAAGTTCACCAGAATAAATAAAGTCCAACAAAATGCAATTTAAAATATTTGCATCTATTTTATGTGACCAAAAAATAGTATATAGACAGTTACGATTATGTGATATTCATGTACGAAGATGAATGTTTACGTTTTTACAATAAAGCTTATTTTCTCTCAACGTGCATTCAAACTTAACTACAGTGTGAAGAATAATTAATACACTCGCTAAGAACCATATTTTTCTCTTCCTATTTGTATTATTTTCAGCACATTAGCAATTAGATTGGTTGCATTGAAATGTATTCCACTCCTATCAGTTAATCGTTTAAAGTAAAATATGGTGATTTGTTATGCTTACAAAATAGTGTTTTTGAAGCAATGTTCGCTGAGACATTCTCAGCTCTGCACTGTGAGCATATCAAATTACCACAATAATAGAATAATTTCCTTCCAAAGACAACCAGGGGGAAATTATGTTACATGACACCACATGGGCATTTTCCTTCTTGGTAGGAGCACGGCACAAGGCGACGCTCGAGGGCAAGGATGTGAGGGCTTCAGGAAGACCTTTTCTGCGCCACATGGGCCGAAACAAAGCAGCTAAGGCAACCAGCAGCATGTCGGGCACCCCCACCAAGAACTTCCAGTGCCAGCTCTGCGATGTAAAGGTCAACTCGGAGGTGCAATTGCAGCAGGTGACCGCCTGTAAGGATGTGTGCATTCATCCAGCGTGGGTATCAGTGGCGCAATGGTATGCATGCTGTGCTAGCATTCTGGGTACCTGGGTTCAATTCCCCGCCATTAGTTACTACAAGTTACATACCAGTGATGCTCGCACACGTCACCCTCTTGCGTTATCCTAGCCTTAGTCCAGTCATCCATCGGTGTCAGCTCTGGGTTCGGATGTCACTGGTAAATGAGTGGACCCAGCTTAATATGCTCCCCATGTTGAGCTGGGTTTACTCCTTAATGTTATCCCACCACCACCATTACATCCATCTTTGTCTTCCTCTTGGCCTTCTACCTTCAAATTTCCAAAAGAGGATAAAGTGTGGCAGTCGGGCTCCCTGTGAGCCTCGCACTACATGGCCGCAATATGCCAACCTCCTCTGGCTGACTTAGTCCAGCATTGTTCTTTAGCAACATCCCATTTTGGATGAGTACGGTTGGCAAAGTACCATGCGAAAGATATTAAAAATACATACATTCCTTGTTATTTTTTCATCCATTCTACGCTTATCATCCGCAGCCTGAGTTGGTGTTCACAAACAGCACTTGCCCCAATCGTCTGTACAGATTTATTCTGGATGCTTGTCATTTTTTTCATCAATTGTTTCTGCATAATGTGCCATCGGTGTGTTGCTGTCATGTTTGAAGATTGTAAAACTACTCACATACTCATAAACACTGCACTCTCTGGGAACACAGAGCCAAATACCCAGCATAATACTGCAATGAACAATAAAATGTAGATAATAATGATCCAAACAATGTGTGATCATTATTCCAATAATATTCATCATACAATTTAATAAAGTAAACTTAACTTTTATTATTATTGTATAGCTATGCCTGGTGTTCATTCAGAACTATTACGTGAAATTATGTGAGCACTGAATTAATTTACATTGAGGCGATTGTTTTAATTTTTCTTAAGAGATAAACTATGTTGTTATTTTTTGGAGAATAAATTATTGTTATATTCATTTCAAACACGATGAAATGTAACCGTTAAGGACTTATAACCAAATAAAACCAAACATGTGCTTATTATAATTGCCTTGCATATTAACCATTCGGTGCGTTTCTGCATTTGAAAACATAACCTTTTTATTTAATTTGCCTGCAGTCTCCGCTGCATTGTTTGGTTTGTAGCGGTGTTATGCTGCGTGTCTTTTCTCCCGCAGCACATAAAGAGTCGAAAGCATAAGGACAAGCTGACGGGAAAGGCTTCCAAATCCAAATTTTGTCCATACAACAAAGCTCAGCGTGCAAGTAACAGGAGTTCGTTGCTCGTGAGTATGCCATGGGGAGTGATGCTTGCAATTCGTGTTTTTGTAATGACAGCATGCGTGCTTTTTTGTGGCTCCTAAAAATCTCTAATAATAACGGAGACTATCAACAGAATAATTACTCCAGGTACACAAAGCCGAAACATCCAATAAAGCACAACACTTAAAAAATATATATTTGGTCGAATATATTGTAAATTACAAAGCATTGGTAGCTTATGAGGAAAACAGGTGAATTACATTGATTTTTCGGACAAAGAACCCTTAATTAATATTGATTCCTGGTATTTATAGCTATGCAGTCATTAGCCTGTGTGCCATATGTAGAAGGTACGACATGCACAGTGAATGGGAAAAAAATACTTTCAGCACTTGTTTTACGTACATGTTTCACATAGAAATTAAATGTTACATGGAAACGTTACAATCGCTATAATTGCTGATGAGTATGATTGCTCAAGAGCAACGTGTAGCTGGACTCTAATTTCATTACTGTAACTCACGCATGCATCGTACATTTATGTTCATTAAGCCTACATGCTCTGATAATTATTCTTATAAAACATGAATATATTTGTCCTGAAAGAACCCTTATTTTTAGAACATAAATCTTGTGCTTTAACAAAAAACAGTTCATTACGCAAATAATACACCGTGAAGATATTTTCTTTTAAGCTCGGCACAAATTTACAATCATCTACATTTATGAATCTGAAATTTGGCAGGCTGGCATTGTAACTTGTTAAATAATGGATTTGATTTTAACTTTCACGATTTCCACTGTATGTGAATTTTAATCCCAATGAATGGGCTGTGCTGGCGCAGGCCTGTGATCTGCCACCTTGATGGTGGGTTAAGTCGATCATGCAGAGATCACAGTATCCGTGAAACACTCACCTGCAGGATATTTTTTTGGCTTTTATAAGACAGTACATTAAGTAGCCCGCTGACACATCAGTATGACATTTCAAGAGTTATCCTCGGATTTGTGTGGGGTTTCTGCATGCCTTTCAGTTTTCTAAATAGAAGAAAATACCCAAAATACTCAATCAGGAATTTATGTGCAGTGAGGCTTTTCGGAGCAAACTAGGTATGTTATTCTTAATAAAGGTTCTTACGTTAGATCGCGTGTTGCATACTCGAAATGAAGGACGTGGGCAGGTGCTCCAAATCGAGGGCAAACACATTTATTGTGGTTAATCTTTAAAATGCAACATCACGTGTGTCACACAAAGCAATCTTCACCGAGTCGCCATTAACCACGTTACTGGTGTACACGTCTGGTTAATAACAGTTTTCTCTTAAACCCAATTCTACTACTGATAAATCATCTTTGTCTTTGACAATAACATTTACACTTCACTATTGAAATATTGCTTTAATCCTAAGCTGTATGTCTATCTATAATATCTACTTATATCGGTATCTTACACCCATTATCTGTGCTGTATGTGTACAGTATACGTAATGCATTTGTCAAAATTGTACAACTTACTACTTTACATGTGTTATATTCTCAATAGCATTGCAAGTAGTCATACTCTGGTGCATGAGCATGGTTATAGAATAAACAGTATTAGGGTTAGAGAATTAAGAATTACAAGTATTAACTACAGTACGTCATCCTTTACAATGCACAGTGCTAAAACCCCTCCAATTGAATTCAAACTCTTTGGTTCTTTTGGTAAAGACACGTAGGTAGAAATCAAATAAAACAAATCACGACGTTTCGATCGCATCACAAGCAATCCTCATCAGATGGAACAACCACAGCAAGAAAAAATGCCGAAGTAGGCGAGAGAGCTGCCGTGGCAAGAGGTTATATAGGTAAGAAAGGGGGGAGGAGCAAGGGGGGAGAGAGAGAGGGGAGGGGTGTGGAGCAGGGGAAGAGTAGCTGCGTGAACGAGGCTGGGGGGGGAAGTAGGCGGGGCTAGAAGTGGGAAGCTGAGTGTGAGACACGGGGGGAAAGTAACTCGGAATAAGTATAACCCGTAAAAACAAAGTTTTTCACTATAAATCCTTTATATGCGTGGCGGCTAGAGTCCTCTCGTCCTCTGGCTTGAGATGGCTGCCACCTATGGGTCAGATGATTGTCTGCCAGTATTAAGCAATTGGTAATTAAATATTTAATTTGTTTTCCCTAAACAGTGTAAAACTTCAACCGAGAAGATGGATACAAATTGAGCAATTATTGGAAGGATTTTATTAACCAGGTAAAGCCTGAACTGGTTGTGGTTGTTTCCATCATGCCCGCCGGGTACTAGTCTCTTTTTCAGCTTCCCACTTCTAGCCCAAATTTTGGAAAAAAAAATTCACGAACATTAATTGTCTCGCACAACGAGTCTGTGTGCAAAATGTCAGCTCGATTGGATCACGGGAAGTGGGTTAAAAAACGACTGAAAGATTTGCACGGTCGTAAGCAAGCAAGCACGCAAGCACGCAAGCAAGCAAGCAAGCGAACTTAATATAAAGGATTTAAAAATAGACTAGTACCCGGCGGGTATGGTGGAAACAACCACAACCAGTTAAGGCTTTACACGGAGGGAAAGTAACCTTTGATAGTTTGTTCATGAAGCAATCCAGATATATAAACATAGACCTAACTTCAACCGAGAAGATGGATACAAATTGAGCAATCATTGGAAGGATTTTATTAACCAGGTAAAGCCTGAACTGGTTGTGGTTGTTTCCATCATGCCCGCCGGGTACTAGTCTATTTTTCAGCTTCCCACTTCTAGCCCCGCTTACTTCCCCCCCAGCCTCGCTTTCCCCTTCCCCTGCTCCACACCCCCCTCTCTCGCTGCCCCCTTGCTCCTCCCCCCTTTCTTATGTGTTGCGATCGAAACATCGTGATTTGTTTTATTTTATTTCTACCTACGTGACTTTACCGAAAGAACCAAAGAGTATGGATTCCTACAGTCACGAAAGCTTCATAACAATTCAAAGCCAAGCTTGAAGTCTAGAACAAGTCGAGAACAAGTCTAGACTATTTCTATAACAATAAAAAACAACCTTTGGGTCCTTTATCTGTGAGATGCAACAGCACGTGTGTCACAGCAATTCTTGAACCGAGTCGCCATAAATCATGTGACTGGTATACAAGTGCGGTTATTCAATAACCCTGCCAGCCACCTACAGGCCCAACTCAGTCATCACATGCTGCTGTACACACATGCATTGATGCACTGCACAGCACATCAGGACTTTCACAAAACCACACTTTACTCCCTTGTTGCACAAGGAAATAATTAAAAGAGTGGTCCATTCCTAATGTGCCACTTAAGTATAAATGTGTCGCAACCCTCCTCAATCCGACACGGCCAATCAGTAAGAAATGTGTCACGTTAACAAAACGCCAATGAGTTACTTCTTCAGCCCACCGGTGTGTTTGTTAATATGTCACATTTCTTAATGATTGGCCGTGTCAGGTTGTGGAGGGTTGCGACACATTAACACTTACGCGATCTAACCAAAAAACCTATAAATAATACTGGTCGTGAAAACCTACGTGTTAAACTAAGTACGTTATTGTTTTTTCGCTCAACCGCGATGGTTTCTACAAACAGTTACTGGATCATGTGTGTGGTGTTGCGTCCCCTCGCAGGCTAAACTGACTTTCCGCAAAGAGCTGCTGAACTCGCTGGGGTTAAGCTTTCTGCAATCTCCCCTCTCGGCGGCCGCTGCTGCCTTCCAGGCCACCAATGTCCACTACACGGTGGGACTGCTCAGAGCGTGATTTGCCGCTCACAGATGAACCACAGCATTGCTGTGCAAACACTGAAACTGTTACATTTGACGTTTTATTTAAACGCCAGAAGAACTATGAACAGTTAGACTTGGCTGTATTTCTACACGCCAATGGGCGGCATGAGATAAATAGTATTAATAATAATGTTCAGACCTTTATCAAGACACTTCTGGATGACATTTTGTCTTGAGGGTTTTTTGATCATACTTCACTACACTGGTCAGGGGTGTGGCTGCAAAACAAACTCGGGTTGTCAGGTTCATAGCGCAATGTGCTATGAACCCCACAAGTAACCACCCTCCTCACCCCCGCAAGATCACAAGTGTTGGCTTAATACATGAGTTATAACGCAATTTGATATTTTACCATAACCAATCACAGGCACAGTTCTCCGTGAATGTTAGCTAAGTGCTGTACAATTTTTTACATCTTTTAGCATGTGTATAGGCCGCAAGTGCTTGTGTTTGTGCACTTGGTGAATGTTTCATAACAGCATGCTAACACATTTTCTAGATTGTTGTGAATTTTGCAGTGTGCCTTTATTTTTACACATATGCGTGAAGGCTAGTTAATTTTTATTATTATATATAATGTTCAATAATATAACGTTTCCTTCACACAATAATTCGTCTTATATTTAAAAAAAGACATTTGTCAATAATGCTTCCTTAAAGGAAAACATTGTATAGAAAATAAATATTGTGTTATATTTAAATCAGTACAGTTTTGTTAGAAATTACTTTGCGTATTGGACACTAATTAGTTGTTATTGTGTGTAATATATATTGAATATACACGAGGGAGGGATTGAAAAATCTGTGGCCCACATTTCATGAGAGTGAAGCAGCGCTCTGACATGTGGACGCCAGGCATGTGTGAAAAATGTATTTATCGCTTCCCTACTCTCTCCGCTGTCTGTACATGAACCCTGATGCCAGCTCTCCTTCCAAGCCCGACCAGCCTACTGTCATCAATTTCTTACTTCCCCAATCTCCATTTTTGGCCAACCATCAAACAAAGATGGAGACGTCTTCACGTCCATCGTTCTGTGCATATCAACCCACGAGTTCATTTAGAAATGCATTATATAATAATGAAATGCAGCCACTCGACTGCACATAAATCCTTTACAATTCGGAAGTGCTACATATTTTGGTCACTGCGCCGCGCACTTTCAGATGCGCTTTTGCAGCCATCTGAAACTCTCTTCCTTCCGATATTAGAAAGCCATTGGAGCTATGCACTTTAAAATCTCGATTGAAAACGAATTTCTTTAGGCCTGCTTTTTGTGTTTAGTTTAGTCCTTCCCCCGCAACTCTGGTTAGCATAATTGGCTACGTATGGTGCAATAGAAGTTCAACATAATACATGTACACTTCCTACAGTGAAAGTGTGTAGCATTACCACGTGAGCATGCTTGTATCGGGAAGAAACATTTACTAATATTTCAGACAATTTTTATGTACTGTGTACGGTGGTTTAACGGCATTAATATAGTGAGGGTTTAGAGCAAATCTTGGTGAAGCGATATGAAATGTGAGTTTTACTCAGTGACAAATATAACTTGAACTTTGAACCGACAGGGATTAGAAACGAGTATTAGGCGGCCCACAGCAGGAGAGCCACAGCAGGAGAGCCAATCACTTTTCGTCCTAATGAGCATTCATCATCTGGGCAGGGTGGCCTAACAATGCTTGTCAGTGGGTCAAACTTACCTCGAAAGAAAGAAAAATTACACTGCATACCCACGTACGGTACGTTGCTGTGCTTAGTGAGCTTTTCTTCTGCAGGCAAAGCTGGACTTCCACGAGGACCTGACCAGGTTACCATCCGCCATGACAACAGGTTACCTGCCGTCACCCCTGGCGGCTGCCACTGCTGCGGTTGCCATGAGATCACCGCTGACTTTTCCACGCGGCGCCCGCCGCTGCCGCCAGCCTCTTCCCAAGCCACGGTTTGGCACAAGCCCTGCTGAGGCCAGCCCCGGGGCCCATGCGGAATTCTCACGGGCCAATAATTTTCACCCCCTATTGATCCTAATTCATCTTGACCGAGGTTGGTTCACGCTCTGCTCATTCCAGCGGACCGCCTTTCCCTTCTTGTTTGAGAATCCGAGGATTTGGTTACCTGTACGGCGTCGCAAATACCACTACGTACAGCAGTGCGACTGGCATCTTGCTCGCACAGGTCACACCCAATGACTATCCCTGACGTTCAGAACACATGAGAAAAGTGCAACTTGTGGAGAGTGGAACTTTTGAATTGTATGCTCCTTTGGTCCCACGACCCTTAAATCTTACTGGAGATTAACATATCTACAGGCTGCAATGCAGCATGGAAGTCTGTCTGGTGTGTGCCAAGTGATGGTGCGTGGCACAGCGTGTGCATATGACTGATCCGTGGACAGAGGTCACAAGGAGCCATGATGATTTCTCTTGGGTGTGCCTGCTCAGATATGTCTGCTTTTGTCAATATGCCAACTGATCCTGGGACTTCTTATAGAGCTGCAAAACGAGTGTGTTGTCCAGTCACACAAACGACTGCTGTTGTGTTTTCTGCTGAAATATACTTGTGCAAAATTTGAATGTGATCTGCATAGCTGTGTTTCGCTGACTGTACCATTTGCAAGACTGTGGCGAAAAGATATCCATGTTTACAGTTTTTCACAGCTTATCCTGCAACCTTATATGATGTCTCTGTGATTCTATTGTACTGTATTGTAAAAAACTACTCGAGCTTTCCTGCCATACCAAATGACCTATTACAACGAGTTGTGCTACTATGGTGTCTGGCAGATGACGTGCAGACAAGGTGACATTGCATATCCATCAAACATTCTCATATTTGCTTCATGCACCAAGAGCAGGAAATGACAGTGAACCCATGGGAAAGTGCATATACGCTGCAAAATACGACAATGTATACAGTACTCCAGTGTACCTCAAGGGAAGTTCTATGCTGAAAATATATTCATTAAATTTCTGGAACATGTTGCTGAATATAAATGTAATGGAAATACTGTTTAAATTCGGCATTGCATGATATGACAATAACAGAGGTATTGTTAAATCGTCCAGTCATTGAGAACAAATTCATCAAATTGGCCACTTCCTCGAGCCATGACGGGAAGATTAATGTGTGTAGGGACCCACACAACAAGCGGTGGTGGCTCCTGGTTTGTCTCAGAATACTCGATCTGAGCGTAAAACTGCATTGGCAAAAGCACACTAAGAGATGTCCAAAATGACTGCTTCTGAAGTCATAAAGAAATGCAAGGTGTTCTGCTATTCTATTAATCTCTTAATGTTATTTTACGTTGTTCATTTGGCTGCTATGAGTCGCTGCGTGTTGCATACATTTGGTAATGGAGCAGATGCATTTCTTGACAGACTTTCACCATTACTTTTGTCAACAATAATATGTGTAATATAGAATTTCAACATAATGTGCATTTAATTTGTATTGGCAAACAATGGAATATTCCAACCATATAAATTATCAATTGCAATGTTATGTACGTTTGTGTGTTGCGAGCAACGTTATTGTATATTGGGCATTTTCATCATCAAATCGCACTGGAATAAGCCGGTGCTTTGCTCAGTCACTGCAATAAATAACGTGTCATTTTTATTTCCATAATCTGTCTGCGTCTTATTTTGTCTCGTGCTTTCCCATCTCGTGATCTTTGTTTTATTTGGCAATGGTCATACATTAAATAATGTGCCATCGTTGTCGACACAAATCCACATCTACCAAGGTAAAACTCAGAAGCATGAATTTGCGTTGACCGTATTTCAATTTGGCAAGGCTTTGCTCTATTAACTTCGAGAGTTGTGCAGCTTTTTAGCATAGATGTCACTTCGTTTAAGATTTGTACAGCTAAAATACATATTACCCAACTGTTATTGTCACTTGCAAAGATAACTGATAGTATGGCGCACGTAAAATGTAAATGTTTGCTCCATGTACATTTTTTTATTTTGAACATGAAGCGATGTTTTTATTTTATATTGCATTTTTATAATTTTCCTTGCTAAAAAATAGTTATTTGATGCAGTTTGGATGTTTTGTTTAATTCAGCTTTTTGCCAGGAATTTAAGTTTAGCCACAGTACACATTACATATTTTCTTCAGTTAATTTATTTTACAGGTAAAATATGAAACAATTTCATACTTTAATGACCAAAAGAAACCACTGAAATCCTACTACACATGTAGATGTAACATTTAAAAAACAGCACAATGTAATATGTATGCTTATTAAAATACTTTGCTGTATATCAAAAGCAGTAATGAATGTTTATATTATACATGAAGATGCATTCAGCATGTTTCCCACAATTTAATTATATTGTTATTAGCTGTAACTTTACACACGAGTACTGATAATCTGCTTTGGGGTAAATATATTTTTTCCAATGCAATAGGGTTTTTGTTATAATTACAAGACGCCACTGGCGTGTGTGATATTAATTAAATTGTATTGACGCTGAGCTGTTTGTTTTTGCCTTCATCCTACAGTTTTGGCAAAACAAAACAAGCCGTACTAAAAGTAAATGAAACAGAAAATCAATTGGAGAGAAAAAATATGTAAATGCAATCTGGTCTTTCGATATCCAAGGGTAATGTCTCCCAGGAGGGCAGTGAACGCATTTTGTGAATGAACCCCGCCTTTAAATCGATGTTGTTGAACAGGCGAAAGGCATTTTTTTGTTACAGCACCTGGCTTGGTTGTGTACTGCGAGGATTTGCGTTTCGGGACAGTCCAGATGTTCGAGATTATATGCTGACAAAAGCCCATTACGGTATTGTACCTTTCATTATGACATCATGTGCAACTTATTATTGGTGAAGATGCAATATATAAAAAAAAAATTATAAGATACCATTATGCAAATAGGCATTGTGTTTTTTTCACAACCACAACATTCTAGTGTTAATAATATTAGATCGCAGTTTGAAGAAAATAATAATTAAAGTTTCTTCATATATTGGCCATCATTCTGTAATTTTTCTTTCGGTGAAATGATAGCCACTTTATAGAAAATCAGGAACAATTAATGACATTTTACGATTCATGTGCAGTCTATTACTTCTCATACCACAATTATGAGGTGGAATGTGATCCACTAACCATTGCATGTACACTGATGGATTGCAGGTTTTATGTAAACACAGCAGGCAACCCATTTCAAGCTGAGTCGATCTAGGAGAAGCTTAGCCCAGGTTCTGACACCACATTCCACTGATGAATGTATGCTGTGCCAAGTAATATATAGACACAGGCATACACAAAGATACAAAGAATAAACGCTTTTAGTCATACAGACTTTGGGCAAATAATGTTAGCAAGCACCTGTTATGGCCGGAACGAAAGGTTGGTATGGCCTGAAGTATTCCCGTCCACCTTTGTCTCCCCAACACTGATGTTTAAACATCCACGCCAGTTTCTTTTTTGAGGCTGAATTGGCCTAGGGGAGGACCAGGACCAACTGAGGAAAATCACTACTGATGTTAGGCATAACTGAGAGTCTAAAGGAGTGAGTCTGAGATATATGGAGCCAGAGTATGTCAGCAAGGTGAGCATGCTCACATCAGCACTCACGGCTCCCGCAAGCTACTGATTGTCTTCACGTGGCTGTGCAAAATGCGACTCTACCCATTCCAGCATTTCAAAAAGGCCCAATACTGTTCAATCAATTAGGAATCACAAAAAGGTTATCCAGTTGACATCGACATTTTGAAAGAAAGTGTGAAAGTTTTGAAAGAAAGTACTATTAAAACTGTGATCGTCAAAACAACGGGTGTTTATGCATTTATGGACATTTTATGTGAGTATTTAACGACGTTATATGAGCGAAACGCGGTAAAACACGATCAGCAATTTAAACTACAGTATACATTTCAAGGCCTGTATATTAAACATAATGTGGGCAAAAAAAATATTCCTCCATCACTCATTTAAAATACAATACACGTTCACACCAATCAGTGGTGACTTCCTATACACACAAAACATACAAACTTCATAGAAGCAGGCTTGCCACGAAATAGGTGTGACATTTTGATGCATTTGACAGTGAGTGTAGGCATGGAAGCAAGAAAAGATTAAATCGCACCTGATTCTTGCCTACCATGATTTTTTTAAAGCTATACCTAGTGAATGTACAGTAAAATAAATGTTTGTCATATTTAGCGAATAACAATGGTGGGACAAGGTTATGTGTTTCAAAACATATTTGTTAATGTACCAAAAATTTAATCGTTCGTGTAAAATGCTCTTTAAATGACCCAATTAAGTGGATGACATTTTCCTCCCCAAAGTAAATTGTGCAATTTTCTTTGAAATCCACGTGACAGCTCTGGCGGTCCTCGCAGGGCTAAATTGGTTGCTGCGTCCTGCTGTTCAGTTGACAGACGAACGCGTCTGCTGTTGACGCACTGAATGCTGGCTTTCAGCGTGTGTGCTATAAATAGCACACCTACGCGGCTAATGTGCCATAAAGTGCCTGTGCGTGACACATGCTGCACATTGAAATGCTCCATTCCTCTCATGTTGCGGTTATTACAATGGGAATTATGTGCAGTGTTCATGTCTAGGGGATGAGATTTGAAAGTTATTCCACTATTTATGCTTTCTGCTACTCAACACGCCTCTTTTGTTCAAGCAGAAAGGACGCGGCGATAGAATGCCATTGCCTAATTCCGCTCCACCATATGCAATCCTGTAGGATAGCTGGTACTGCAGTGCAAGGCAGTGTTGCAACCTTCTTCAGCGATCCCTCGCAGTCCAGGATGATTGTCTTCCGTAAATGGTTTGGCTGACGAGGCCAATCTGGGATCGTCAGACTCCTTCGCAGCTCGGGCGCGTGTTTCCGAGCAGGGATGGGTGGGCTCAAGGTTGTTGATTCGGTCCTGCTGTTCCCACTTTTCCTCCCATTGTCGTAAGGTTTCTCATAGAAAGCTGACATCGACAATGACATTCGACATCACCTCAAATGTGCAAGCGCAGCCTTCAGTTGCTTGAGGAAACGGGTAGAAACAGGTGTTCGAAGATCACGACAACCACCCAAGCAGTTATGAGACAAAATAA
The DNA here is from genome assembly GCF_015708825.2 of Lethenteron reissneri. Taxonomy (NCBI): domain Eukaryota; kingdom Metazoa; phylum Chordata; class Hyperoartia; order Petromyzontiformes; family Petromyzontidae; genus Lethenteron; species Lethenteron reissneri. The sequence goes on from NC_083799.1 coordinate 4,285,031, forward strand.
GCGTTGTTGTGAAAGGGCATTTGTGGTGCCACGACCGCGGAGCAACTCCGCAAGCGCCGAAATTCCCTCCCAGCCCCCGCACTAAACACACACCTGCACGCAGTCCACCCAGGTAGTGCCCTGGCGAGGGATTGCCTGGCCCATCGGATTTTAATCCGAAGGGCCCCTAGAAGGAGAGTCCCACGGTTTCCCGGTGCTAGGAGATTGGACAACCTTCACAGGACAGGTTACATTGTGGTGCTCCTAAATTGGATTAAAATTGTATGGGCGCAGAAAGAAAAGGTTCCCTGGGCCAACTGCAATGAGGTACAACTCAAAGGGGAGAACGGAGGATGGAACATTGAGCAAGAAGGGCACAAGAGCCCTTCCAGACAAAGGGACAATGAGTGGTCACCGCCGTGGAATCTCTACCAACGGCTCTGGACCTCCAATAGAGATAACCATTTCTTATTCGAGGAAAGAAACACGTAAACACTATGTACAATACAAGATTAAACTGGTGAACAATTTGTTAAACTTACAAGCAACGTCACGCTTTCTGCATTCTCAACATAACCTTCAAATAATGCCATGTACCATAGTTGATTTCATCAGGATGAAAACGGAAAGCTATGAAATAGTGATAACCGCACAGATCTGAGGCTACACACAAATGTACTGCCGACATTTATTCTTAGATTAGCACGGTTGGTTACATATGGTGTGAAAGAAGTTCAACATACATACATAATACTATATTTAACAAATAAAAATCGCCAATAGTATTTCAGGCATTATGAATCGACATACAGAGCAGTAGTTGCACCGATTCAGAGAGAGTGGGACTGTTCATACATTTTTCTCAGTAACATATAACACATTTACACATAGTAATACAGATTTTCAATAGTTTAGGACCAATCGCAACGGCCCACTGAAATAAATGGTAGCACTACAATAAAACTTATGCATGTTCATTTAAGCTCATAGCAACCACAGCCACTTTCTGGTAGTGAATTGGGAAAGTGCTATTGGGAATTTGTGTATGTCCATTGCATGCTTCACAAATGTCAAGTCTTTAACAGGCACATACTGTGAAGTGTAGGAATGAGTGTGAGGGTTCACGTCCCATTTTTAAATGCTAATCTAGCCTTTACATGTATTATTTGCATAATACTGGGCAATGACATTGACTTGTGTTGTTCTGCAAAGCAATAGGATGCATTTACATAGTAGAAAATGTAATTGGCTAATGGCGGTTGTGAATGTGCATATTTATACAGTGCAGTGATACATGTATTATAATTAGTACATTTGTAGTGAGCGACTTCCGAGACACGTCGAGTAGAAGGCGATACTATACGTAATACAGCTACACATAGGCGATCCTAACACATAGCCTATCTCCGGCATACATTACGCTAGCTGTCCGACGAGCACAGCGATGGCGATGGAGAGGGTCTTGCAGAAGAACAGCCACGTGGTCGGAGACGAAGAGATGACGACGAGCAGCGACGCAGCCAGGACCCAGGACCCGCAACAGCACCCGAACCTCTGGTTTGGCCCCCCTTATATGCGCCCCGGCGTGGCCAAGCCCCGCCACCCTTATAATAAGGCGTTACATAATACTCCCATAAACGCAATTACCCCTTCAGGCCGACAGATGTCACCCTGTCATTACCTTACCCCCACCCCCACCCCCTGTCATTACCTTACCCCACCCCCCCCACCCCCCGTGGTTAAAAGATAGCCGTCCGGCTAATAATAATAACAACGAAATGCACACGAGGCAGGGGAAGAGTTCTGCCATAACTAGCATCAACATAATAGCATGTTTTAGAAGAGGGCAGAACGATCGGCAATGAAGGGGAAGGAATAACCCAGCACAATGCAGGTGTCGCGGCTTCCGTCTCGGTCAACGACTCCGCGCGTTCGGCGAGGTCACGGGTCCCGTCATGTAGGGGTTCAGAAGCTGTGGGCGGCACAATACAATCCTTCTGACGCACACTCTCCATTGGCGCCTCCCCCGGCTCGTCAGACACCGGCCAAACACAATTTGGAGATGAGGTGTAAGTCCGAGAAGGAATATAAGGCTTCAACTGCGACGGATGAACAAACCAACAGCGTTGGCCAATTCGTATACGCACACACTGCTGCCGTTTGACTTCCACCACTTCCACAGGACCCTGCCATGGCCGATACAGTTTAGGGGACGTTCCAACTGGCACTTGCGGGCAATGCAACCATGCTCGATCCTCCAAAGCCCAATGCAACTCCTGGTCCTTTTGCCCCGAATTTTATTCGTTGGCCGCCTGTGCTTAGGCGGTGTTTAATTTCGCCGCTTCTCGTTCCAAAGTAGTTTCCAAAGGCGCAGGCAATTCAGATTTTCCTTTTTTCTCAGACAACCCCAATTGAATCTCCATGGGAGGTTCACTCTCCCTCCCGTACATTAGAAAAAAAGGAGAAAATCCAATAGAAGTGTGGGGAGCCGTTCTGTATGCGGCCAACACTCCTGGAATATGCAGATCGCAATCAGTTTGGGCTGTGCTGGCTACCTGACTGAGCATAGATGTCAGGGTTTGTATGCAGCCGTTCTACCATCCCGTCCGTCTGGAGATGGTACGGAGACGTTCTAATCTTTTTAGTGCATAGCACATCGCAAAACACCGTCGCAACTTAGAGGAATAATTCCACCCCCGATCCGTGAGCAGCTGCTCAGGGACACCTTTGTCCAACACGTATCCATAAAAAAAACGCATCCACAATAGAGGCTGCTGACTGGTCGGGCAGCAGCCAGGCCATAGGCCATCATGAAAAATACTCAACCCTACAAATAGAAACTTGTTCTCCCTTTGCGTGACAGGAAAGGGCCCGAGGATGTCGAGTGCGTCCAACTCATTAATGTACGAAACCAACATAGACTGCAATGGAGGCTGTAACTTTCTCAGCGGCGGTTTCCTACGCGCGCATTTTATGCCACCTGAATGAAGTAGTGCATGTCGCTCGACATCCCCGGCCAATAATGATCATGTTGCAACATTAGCAACGTTTTTCGCACCCCAAGGTGTAACAACTTGTCCTCGTGCACCCCCTGAGTCAGCTTGCATCGGAGGGTGGTGGGAACTACAACACGGTAACGGTGTGACTCATTCTCGTCCATTATCAAAAAGACCGTCCCTTAGGGCTGTTCGCAGGCCATCAGAGGGAGCGGACCCTTTTTGTCCTGCTTCGCTTGATGCCACAAGGTCATAAGGGAAACATCTTCCATTTGCAATCTTCCCCATTCGGCACGCGCAAGGTGCAAAAACACTATCCACCAGCGCGACCTCCTCGGCGGGCTCCATTCCCCAAGCGCTGCTATGACAGCCGAGGGCATTGCCGCCGGAGGTTTACAACGACCCGCACCGATGCGCATGCACAACTATTGCCTTGAGGCAAGCGGGAAAATGCGTCAGCGTTACAATGCCGAATTCTTTCACCGTACATCACTCGAACGAGTACTCCTGGAGAATCTCCAGCCAACGCGAGAGCTGCCCAGAGGGCTGGTCTACTCTGAGGGAGTACTGAAGGGCCGCATGATTTGAGTGAACGTACAAATTCCCTGCCATAAAAATAGCCTATACCGTTGTATAAAGGTATACCATGGCCAAAAGTTCCCTATTGGTGACACAGTAACTGGTTCAGCCGTAGATAAGACGCGGCTACCATACATGACCACTTTTTTCCACACATTCTTAACCTGGGAAAGGACGGCACCTATACCCGTGTTGCTAGCGTCTGTGTCAGAACAAAGGGCATGGAGAAATCAGGGTAATCGAGTGGGGGCGGCATCAGCCAAACGTTCATGAAGAGCCATCAATGCAGCCCCTTCCTGCGACCCCCACTTGAACCTCTGGTTCTTAGCCATCAAGGCGTGTAGTGGTTTATCCATTGTAGCAAATTGTGGCACAAATCTACGATAATACAACACAAACCCAACAAACTTCGGACCGCCCCACAGATTTGGGGATTGGCCAGTCCCGCACACACGCCGTTTTCTTGGGGTCCGTGGCTAACCCCGTTTGCGCTGACAAGTATCGCACTGGAGTTTTGCAGCAAATTACATTTAGCAGGTTTCAATTTCAGATTAGCGGATCGCATCCAAACAAGAACAGCTCGCAGTCACTGGAGGTGTTCTTCAAAAGTTCGGCTAAACATAATGATGTCATCTAAATAGATGAAGCAGGAGTCCCACTGCAGGCCAACTAAAACGAGTTCTATCAACCACTGAAAAGTGGCTGGGGCCGAGTGCAATCCCATCAGAAGGCAGATAAATTGGAAAAGTCCCTGGGCGTACGGAACGCGGTTTTAGGTTTCAACGACTCGTCAAGGGAAGTTGCCAAAACCCCATTACACGTCGAGGAATCATCCATACGAGGGAGCGGGTACTAATTTGCCACCGAGATTGTTCAATTTCCAAAAGTCCACACAAAATCTAAACTTCTTAACGAGCACAACGAACGCTCCCAAAAGTATGGTAGAATGAGAAATAATATCCGCAGCTACATCTCAACTACGGCTTTCTGCACATGTTCCTTCTCCAGCGGACTCAGCCAATATGGGTTCTGATGAATGGGCCCAGCCTCACCTGTATCAATGGCGATGTTGCACACAGAGAGGTACGGCCAACATCAAACTTGTTTTTACTAACACATACCGAAAACTCACGCAGCAGCTGAACCACAGCCGTCTACGGGCCCGCATTGTGCACCTGCAAGAACGGCTCCTGGTTGAGGCGGACGACTGTCTGTGCCCCAACCAGCGCCAATCTCCGAGTCACCGCATTCAATGGAGTCAACAAGATGCCCCATTCAGGATCCGCTACCTGTAACTGCTTGTGATAGCGCAGCGGCACCAACATCTGCAATCCTGGTGGGATTTGCAACTGAGTCCTTGGCAAGAGCCTGGACCATAACATTAGCAACTGTACTCCTGTGTGGGGACCGCAAAAAAAACAGTTTGCGGCCCGACGGCATCTTCACACAGCCTTGATCAATGAGGATCTTAAGGGGCATTTTACTAAAAAATCTGTGCCAAGAAGGCAGGGCAACACCAGCATCCTCGAGATCAGTACCGGTCCAACAACTGCAATCTCGTTAATCTGAACGCGGGCCTCTATTTGCCCTATAATCCCCATACTACACCATTCGCCGCAACGCAAGCATTCACTACCAGCCTAATAAGCCGGTCCCTGATCGGTAACAGGTCAAAACTCACGTCCGAAATAATGGTAGCGGAAATACCAGTATCAACTAACACCCGCACCTCAATTCCTTGAATAGAACCCGACACGGCCGAGGCCCCCGCAGCAGCCGCGATCACCCGACGCACTTACTACTCCACTGTGTCCCCGAGCTAGGCCACCCCTGTGGAACTAAGCCTTGCCGCCCGGCGGCAACATGAGCGCGATGCGGGGTGGAGATGACTTCCATAAGCCTAGATGCATGAGTCTGTAAAACGGGCTGAGTGTCTGAGGTGTCGTGACTCGCCTGTTGGGGTTGGGATGCAGCTGTCGATGGAGCTGGGGGCACCAGAGAGGGTCTTTCAGAAGAACAGCCACGTGGTCGTAGACGACGAGATGACGACGAGCAGCGATGCAGCCAGGACCCAGGACCCACAACAGCACCTGAACCTCTGGTTCGGCCTCTGTTATATGCTTCCCAGCGTGGCCAAGCCCCGCCTCTGGCCATGCCCCCTTCCAGATACGCCCCACTTATAATAAGGCGTTACGTAATAATCCCATAACCGCAATTACCCCTTCAGGCCGACAGATGTCACCTTGTCATTACACATTTGTAGAGTAATAGCGCTGGCTGCTGACAAAAATGGTACTGACAACGGAGGAAAGTACATATGTCAGCAGGCGACAGTATATACAGAAAGAAAGACAACTAAGGGAAAGCTCAGGAAGTGGTCCATCTGGAAGTCTGGGAATCTGCTAGTAGGTTCCAGAAGGGGGGCATGGCCAGGGCAGAGCAAGGCCACACCGGGAGCATAAGAGGGAGCCCTGAGCGGGAGCTTGGGACTGTTGCTGAAAGTGGATCCCCACTGCTGTCTTCACCATCTGCTGTTCGTCACCATTGTCGCTGCTGTCTTCACCATCACTGGGCGCCACCCGCTAGACAGCCTGCCAACTGTACTAGCTAGTGCCGCCGACAGTAAATGGCTGTGTGTAAAATATATAAATAGTGTGCACCCACGTAAGTGCGTGTAGTCCCCTTTGTGTGCAAGAATAAAGAGGTGCCTCAATCTTGATTTTAAGCTTCATGACTGCAGGAATCCATACTCTTGGTTCTTTCGGTACAGTCACGTAGGTATAAAACATAAATAAATCATGACGTTCGATCGCACACAAGCGACCATCATCAGTGGAACAGATACAGCAGTAGAACTGCTGACATAGGAGAAGAAGAGCTGCTGCAACAAGAGTTCATATAGGATTTTGTTGGGCTCAACCCAGGGTACGTGGGCGGAGCTAGAGAAGGAATTTGTACGTAAATGTGAGAGATTAGTATGTCAATGTGAGATGGTCCCAGCCACCGGAGGTGGCGGGGATCCTCCTGTGGCTGGGGCCGCCTCACAGATATTAACCTGGTGATGTACTCAGAGAGTCGGAATAACAGCTGACATAGGCAGATAGGGATGGAAACATCACAGTCAGTTAAGACTTTACGTGGTTAATAACGCCTTACCAATGATTGCTCAGTTTGTATTCCTCTTCTCGGTTGAAGTTGTGTCTGTGTTTATATATTTGGATGTCTTCATGAACAAATCTCTGATAATAGCCGGTGGGTTGCAGAGTACCTTCGTCTTGGAAAAATAAATTTAGTGTGAGCCCGCAGCATTAAAACAATGATCAGCAACGGCAGAGGTATTGGTCCTACCGTGTTTCAGATCTGCCTTGTGTTCACGAACTGCTGCCGCAACCACAACTCAGTTTGCAGACACCAGGGTATTGCATGTCAGGAATCACATCCTTTACAGATGGGATTAAATCACGGATTTTGTGTACTGTGTTGAAACGAACCTGTTTCTTGTGTTTGTTTAAGATTTTGGAAATCTTTTTGGTAACCCCTGCTATGTAGAGTAAAGTGATGGTTTTGCTTGGATCCTCAGAAGGTTGTCTCCGCATGTTTGGGGAGACAGGTTTGCGGATTGTACGGTCCAAGTATTCATTCATTCTGAGGGCTTGGTGTATATGCTCCAACTCACTGGCTAGGTGGTGCTGGTCAAAGATGCAACGGGCCCTATGGTGTAGTGTTTTGATGAGGGAATTCTTCTGGGCTGGATGGTGGTGGGAGTCAGGCTTTAGATAGGCATCCGTGTGGATGGCTTTCCTGTAGACCGAATGTCCCAACGAGCCATCAGGTCTCTTCTCGATGAAAACATCCAGGAATGGTAGCTTGCCATCCTTTTCCACTTCCATGGTGAATTTGATAGACGAGTGTATGGAATTGATTTGGTTGAGAAATTGGTTCAGTGCTGGCAGGCCATGTGGCCAGATGATGAACGTGTCATCCACGTATCTCTTCCACAAGGAAGGACGTAGGGTGGAATGTCTGGATGGCATCGATCTCAAATTTCTTCATGAAAACATTCGCTACCACTGGCAATAAGGGAGAACCCATTAGAGTACCCTCATTTAGTTTGTAGAATGTACCATTCCAGGTGAAGTATGTGTTGGTAAGCAGTGCCTTACCAAAGTTGGTACATCTGGATTCAGTCCTTGTTGGACCAAGTCTTCAATGATTGCAATGGTGTCAGGTACAGGTACATTGGTGAACAGAGAGACTACATCGAAACTGACAAGCAAATCATCTGGAGACAGTGAGATGTCCTTGATTAGAGAAACCAAGTGAGCTGAGTTAAGTACAGCTGAGGTGGACTTGCACGTGAAAGGAAGCAGGGTCTCAGAAAGAAATCGGGCCAGTTTGTAGGTGGGCGAGTTAATGGTGGAGATGATAGGACGGAGCTGGGTACCTACTTTGTGGATTTATGGAAGGCCATATAATCTGGGTGGTCTAGTAGCCGAAGGTTTTAGGGAGCTCTGCTTTGTCTAATCGATTAGATAAGTCGATTTAGTGATGATATTGTTGGTTTTTGTAGCTAAGCAGTTGGTGGGATCTCTGTTGATTTTGGTACAGCTGCCATCATTAAGAAGGTCCTGAATTTTGTTGTTACAAGTGGTTTTATCCATGATGACAGTGGGTGGGGGCCGTTGGCCCCCGGGGTCTCCCCTGCCTGCATCCCCTGTTCCGGTTGCGTTGCCACACCGCCATAATACCCGCTAGGGTTTCGCCGGCATTCGAACGAGACGCACCTACTCATACAGCCTCGCGCAGCGCTCCCACGCTGCGAGCATACGTACGCACAGCATCATCAATCAAACGCCATACTCCCCCTTTCTACACCGCTACATACAGCTCTCGCATGCTGCGAGCATGTGCCCGTCTACAGCCCTGTGTACCACTCGCCTCCACGTCGAATAACCACGTTACCAATGCGCACCTGTATCAGACACGTAGTGATTGTACGCACACACACACACATACAGCTCCGCGCGGCACTCACTCAACACTGACTACTCACGTTATGATCGCGCACCTGTATCATACACGTAGTGAACGTACGTACACGCATACACACGCAGCTCCGTGCACTCCAAACGCGACACCCTCTCTTGCGCTGCTCTGCACAGCGCTCCCACGAGGCGAGCCGCTGTATACACAGCACCACACGCGTTCACACTTCTCAGCGAGATCACACGAGGCCACGATCAGCTTAATGATTTATTCTCGGCTACCTGGGACTTGTTGTTAAGTCAGTATGAATCGACGAGGCTGGCCTACGCTGATACCTCTATGCCTATTCCCGATTTATCTGCTTACGATACTATTTCACCTTGTTACTCACGGTTCGAAGTATTCGGCGTCCTGTGGGTTTTCCTCGCTGCTCGTCTGGACACGTCGCACGGACGTCCGGAGGGCAGAGCTGGGAGCCGTCTTGACCGCTGGCTTCTTGGAGTGAGATCCCCTCTACCTTGCAACCTTCGCTTTTTATCCTATCTCCCGTCCCACGGCTCCGCCTCCCCGAGCACGCTTCGCTCCTTCCCGCGTTTATGCGCGGCGCATATTATAATCAGCTCCATTCTCATGCCTCCCTATCACAATGGGTGGTCGGCTTGATTGCGCGGTGCATGCCTTTGTCATGCCAATTAGGTCGCGGTGTCCATCACAAAGGCTTGCCGTGGGATTTTATGCACAGACCTCCGCGTACCTCGCTTATTCGTAATTCCAGCTTTTACCCTTTAACTTCCATAATTTCCCTAATAATGGCACCTACGCGCTCGAGCGTAATTATCCTAACCATCAGCGACTACGCGCAAGAGCCCCTGTTGTCATGCTAATTATGCCGTCCCGTCCCTCCCCTGCCTGCCTCGTCGATACGTGTGTGGGTGTTGGGGGTGCGTTTCAACCGCAGTGGCCGAGTGGCCCCTCGCTGCGACAATGCAATCTTAATGCCGGTCACAGCGCCGCGAAGTAGCATCGGGGGAGGTCGTCCAATTCCCTGGTCGCTGGAAACCGTGAAAGTTATCCCGATAAGGGCTTCTCGGATTAAAACCGGTCGGCCAGGTGACTTCCCCTCGGAGCTCTATGGGGGGGGGGGAAATGCGTGGGTGTGTTTATGTGAGGTGAGGTGGGGGAACGCGGGGGTCAGCTCCGTCACTTGGTGGTGGCGAGGTCGGGGATGGGGCGCCCGCCGAGCGGCTTCGTGGCGGCGGCATCACAGTGGCATTGCCCTTGTCGGCTGAGAAGATGCCAATGTCATCTCTGTTTTTTTATTTAGAGAGTTCAAAACGCTCGTCCTTGCTGATGTAGCTCATGGGTTTCTTAGCGTTTTTGAGATAGCAGCGATTTCAGATCTAGCAACGTCTGCCGGGATGTGTCGAAACCTTTGAGGGCTACGTCGACCTGGGCAATTATATCATCCACTGGGATGTGTTTAGGGGTGGCTGCGAAATTCAACCCTTTAGCTAGTACCGATTTTAGGCTGTTGGAAATTGTGATGTTATATGATTGATGACAATCTTGTTACCATCTAACTTTTTAACATGTGGATCGTTTCAACACAGTACACAAAATCCGTGATTTAATCCCATCTGTAAAGGATGTGATTCATGACATGCAATACCCTGGTGTCTACAAACTGAGTTGTGGTTGCGTTCAAGAAGCATTTGTGTCGATTGTGGTCTGTGTTCCAAACTGCTCCACGTGCTGACTGCTAAGGGCCAGAGATTTCGGTGGGGGGGAGGAGGAGGCCACGTCTGTCGCGTTGCGTGATGGCCTCGGCTACCCCAATTTTTCTCTGCCCTTTACTTTGGACACGGATGTCAGCAACACTGGGATAGGTACTGTGCTGTCCCAGGTCGTGAACGACACAGAGAGAGTCATGGCATATGGTAGCCGTGTGTTGTCTCCCGCAGAATAGCGCTACTGTGTGATGCACAAGGGAACTGTTGGCCATGGTTTCTTTTGTCCAACAGTATAGGCCGCACCTTTATGCACGGGACGTTATTGTGCGCACAGACCACGCGGCCCTCCAATGCTCCCTGCGTATTGACAAGCCTTCCGGCTAGCTCTCTCGCTGGCTGGAAATACTACGGGAATATTCCTTCACTTTCATCTACAACGCAGATGCGCTGTCCCACTGCCACTAAGTAACCAGTGTGCGTGTTCCATGGGTGCGAGCCGGTGTAAGCCATCGCTAGCTGGTTCGCCTAAAGTTGTGGCAGCGTCCGGCGATGCAGCACCAGCCGCGGTGGCTGCACCTAGTGATGGCACGCTAGGTTTCACGCATACTGAGTGGGGACGGCTGCAGGCGGAGGACGTCTCATTGTTAAAATTGCGGCACTGCGTTGGGACAAGAGGTAGTAAAACTGTCCCAGCGGGGGTCGCCCTTTTAGTCCTTCATGAAGGCCTTTTGATGAGATGGGATGAGGAACTGCAGCGCTATTGTGTGGTGGTAACCACTGCCCTGCGGGGTAAGCTCACACGGGTGGTGCTTGAGAAACTAATGAACCTCGGAGTCCGTAAAACATTGTTAACGTTGAAGCAGGACTTCTATTGGCCAGGTATGACGTACGACGTCTACCACCTGGTTAAAGTTGCAGTGACTGTGGACGCCGCAAACCACCATCGCGGCAGGCTCAGCTTCCATTACAATCTATCACGGTGTCTCAAATTAATGAGCTAGTCGCACTGGATATTTTGAGGCCATTCCTGGTTACCCAGAGGGAAATAAATTCCTCTTGGTTGAGGTGGAACATCTTTTCTGGTGGCCGGTGGCTTGGCTTCTGCCTGACCAGTCTGCCGCATCCATTTCAGATGCATTTTTGTACGGCTACGTCATGGATAAGGGAGCCCCTGAACAACTTCTCACAGATCAGGGGCGGAATATGTCTTCTAAATTGTTACGGAAGGTGTGCGACTCCCTAGGTACAAAACAAAATTGGACTTGCCCTACCATCCTCATATATACGGGATGGTAGAATGCCTGCACAGGACTCTAACATCGATGCTGTACCAAGGGGTCAATGAGGCGCAGTTGGATTGGGATTTGCACATCCCCGGTGTCCTTGCTGCCATATGTAGTGCTGAACTTTACGCGGACAACTTCTTCCTTTTCTGTCGTCACTTTATTTTGTCCAACACAGCACATTTCACCACCATCCTTTAGCGCGTTCTCCGCTCGCTCGCCGCGCTCTGCCGGCCTCGCTCGCACCGTTTCTCCCTCTCTCTCTCCATCTCTCCCGACTCCCCTCTCTGCTTCCCCATCCCACTCCAGCCGTCGCTCTCTCTCGGCTTCTCCGTCTCACTCCGACTGTCGCTCTCTCTCTCGGCTTCTCCGTCTCTCCGACTGTCTCTCTCGTTCGGCTTCTCCATCTCACTCTGACTATCTTCCGAATGCAAGCCTCTCACGTTACTGTTGAGCCATCTGGCTAGCCCAACAAATCACCATAATATCGAAGCCAGTTGTTCAATGGCACAATCACCATTAGCAACTAACACAATCGTAGAGTAAGTACGTATTTTTTACCTTGGAAAAAGAATTGGTAAACTTGATCTACAACCAGGATTTGAACTCTCAACAATCCAATTGTCAGTCGAGCACTCTGCCAACAGTGCCACCTGGCCAAATTAAAGTATCAAATTAAAAAAAAAAAAAACAAAGCTATCGTACCATACAACTTTCTTGATAATCTAATGTTGTAATAATATCAGATATGGCTACAAAGCTATACATCAGCAACCCCCTTCAAACCACTCACCTTCACTACTGCCTCCAGATTTTGACACATACCCCAAATATCTACTCAGGTACCTTGTGTATTCGGTACCTTATATGTCTGCAAAATGGAAGATTATATACATAAACACAACCTAAAGGGCCATCAGCAGCTGAATGCCATCATGTTGGAGTGCTCTTTTGTATTCTCAGGTGTATTTTCTGTGATGTACCCATCCTGACAGCACTCGTATCAATTAATCTGCTCCATCTAGACCTCCATCACAACTGCTGCCCTCTGGAGTATATTAGGCATATATAATATAGTGCATTAAAACCATTGATATGCAAGTGGTGAAACTGTCGATATCTAAATACGGTAACGACATGGAATGCTAATTGATACATTCAATAACGTTTCACGGGAAATATTACAAATTTGTATCAGGCTTTTTTTGTTACTTGACAGACCATGAAGGGGTATTTGACCCCAGAATCAACATGATTATTTTTTCTGATTTGCCCCAAAGGCACAAAAAATATCTCTATCAAATTTGTTTTGCAGTGTTGATATCAATAATCTGTTTAGATATGTAATTATATTCATAAAGAGGAAGGCTACTGCTCAATTTACCATTCCGTGTAGGAGCAGGCCAGTGACAATGCTTGCATTTTAATAATCGTATCGTATTTCGAAACTATGAAGAAAAAAAATACATATATCATACCCACTGCTTACAGTTATTTAGAGAATATTGTATGCCTTACAAATTCAAAACATGGTAACAAATATAACCCATACATAAAGTACGCTGGTTTCACAGGCTTGCCTAATAACATTCTGTTTCTATTTTATAGTTTATTACATTTTAAAATAAATATCTAAAATTCATTCATATTCATTCTTCAGAAAATGTACGAATGTTTGCAGCACCAACTGACAACTCCAAACGAATTGAACGTAGTATGGCAGTAGAAAAAAATACTTTCTATTTATAGATTTTTTTTTATCTTGACAATTCTTATGTGAACGCGTGAAAATGTGGATGCAAAAGCTAATAGAGACATTTATCCTCTCAAATTTTTTAAACACCAAGACGTTTTTAGTGAGTTGGCAAACAGAGCACGGTTGTGGTTCGATGAGCATGTCAACAGTTATCCATCAGCACACATTAGTTGCTGCTCAGAAAACAACAGTACTTCCAAAGCCACCACACCACCTCCTCCCCCAACCCAAACCACACCGCACCTCTTTCTCCCCCTTGCCCTCCCA